>NC_137131.1:44932962-44975462 GCF_949319135.1 Squalius cephalus
CACAGACACTTGGTCTTAAGAGGATGCACGGCACTCCAACTTTCTTCTAGTAGAAATCCCCAAAACATCCAAAGGCGTGGGAGTCTTCATCGCTCGGGAGTCTCATCGCTCGAGGCTGGAGCTGTGAGGGAAGGTTAATGGCAGAAGTCATTTAGACCTGCTATTAGGCTGATAATGACTGAAAACAGAATAAATATATGGTAGTCAAGTCAAGTCTCCTTCATTTATACAGCGCTTTAACAATATAGATTGTTTCACAGCAGCTTCACAGTGATGACAGGAGATTACAGTAACAGTGTTCAGGCTTTACAGCAGATCTAGAATAAAGTTATTGTCCAGATAAAGTTAGTTTTGATTGATTCACTTCCGTTGTAAAGATCATTAGTTATTAACTTAGGGACCGCTAACACACACCGCTCTCACAGGAAACAGAAACTTTTAATGTGTTCTGGACGTTCATTAACACGACAGTGTTTGATGCTCAAGAACGCAAACTCTGAAACAGGATCCAAGGTGCAAGTTTTGAAACATTTTGAAAAACATGATCATCTCCGCGTAAACTTCAAAAACCTGAATCTGTGAGAACGCTGAGTATTACGTGTTTAGTCTATAGATATGTGCGTTTGAATAGTCTTTCTTTACACAACCCTTATTTATTTCCAAATAATCTGCTGTTATCTGCGGTTTTTAATGAAAGGATGAAATGGGTAATTCTCAATATGTAGAAGATCCTTAGTAAAAATGATACAATCCCCATTTTTAGAGATTATACGAGTCAGTCTTTGATCACAATATCCCAATGAAGCTCATTTCAAATCATTCCTCTTCTGTTCATGTTTGTCATGTTTCCAATGAAAAATTGACTATTTAACAATGTTATATTTATACATTTATATATTTATATTTATACAGCCTTCTCTTCTGGAGTTTTCCTTTATTTTGTATTTTGCGCTCCACTGAGAGGTTTCCTACTCATCTTTCTGGATTTCTGCCATTTAATACGTTTAAATTCGATGGTTTACCAACTTTAGCGCGTCTGTGCACAAGAATCGTCATTCAACCGGTTATACATCATATTCTGGTAATTAATCATTTTAAATATATTTGTCACATTATCTCACTCCTGTTTGTGGTGTATGCGAGACTGGGGCTAGTTGTCACACAGAGAAGCTGTACAAGTATATATATAAATGTATTAACAACATGGTGAAGCCACACTGACATACATATCAAACATTAAGCGCCACTTTATAAGGAAGTTAGATTTGAACTGAAACATGTATTTTTAAATTATTACATTGTTTAACTGCATTTTTTTGCATACATTATTGAATTGTTTAATACATTTTTATCTAACTGTGATTTGTATATGAAATACATAACTTAGACAGTTTCCTCTGATAACAGATCACTGTGAATTGTAATGTGGACTCAGTCATTTTCTGTAAAGCCGCTTTGAAACGATGTGTATTGTGAAAAGCGCTTTACAAATAAACGTGAATTGAATTGACTTTTTGGATAAATCTTGGGGCCATGGGTTTGCACTGCTATATATTTATACAATATATTTTAAGTTTTACTTTTTTTTCATGAATTTTTTTGTGTTTCCTAATTATTCTACCATTAACATTTTGCTAAAAGGTCTAAAATAGGCTGTTCGATGCCAGATTCCATCGCATCAACTTACTTGATACTGTGTGACGACATGCTTTTGTGAGGTTTGGAGTAATTTAACGTTCACACGTGTTCCCAGTGTTTCTGCCGCTCAAACGGTAATGGAGGGCTCTATCAACACAAGGTCATGGGTTCGATTCCCAGGGAATGCATGAACTGATAACAGAAATGTTTTGTATGAGAGATGCTTTGACAAACGCATGAATGTAACTGTGAGGACCAGGGTTCGAATTAGCCAGGCCTCAGGGGGGAAATGCTCAAATGGGTAAAAGGTAATTTCTGACACTGCAGCTCTCTCTCTTTCAGGCTGTCTGACGTCCTGACAAACCCTGATCTGTGTTTTTCTGCCCACATTAGAAGCGTCTCACAGTCTGTAAACACGCGTGTGTTATTTCCCAGACAGTGATGAGTTAATGAGCTGTTTGTGAGAGTGTGTCAGTGAGCAGCACAGGTAGGGGAAGAGACAGCACTCGTGAAGGTAATCAGCCGTGATTCCTGCGCGCACACACACACACACACACACACACACACACACACACACACACACACACACACACACACACACAGGTGTCTCTCAGCTCACTCGATATTGCTTAATTGAGCAAATCTCTTATTTTAGTCTCTCCTGTAGCTTGTTAAACACACACACACACACACACACACACACACACACACACACACACACAGAGCGCTGGTTATTACAGACTGGTTACAGCAGCCTGTGATTATTCCACAGATAGTTGCAGAGTTTTTATTCATCATAGATGGAGTAAACAAGATTCACCAGCAAACTTCACTGTGAGAAGAGGTAAAGTGGACTACAGTAGAGTATTACTTCAATTTTGGAGAGAATTTCATCATATTTGTACTCATAAAAACAATCAGTCAGAAATAAAGCATGATCAGGGGATACGTCTATCTTAATCGAGCATTAACTGAACAGATGAAAGCAGAAAAACCCTTAGATACTTTACACAGTCCTTAGAAAGAGGAGATGTGTGTGTGTCGGTCTGGTTGTTACCTCAGGATACTGATAACACATTAAATATGCATGATAAGATGAGCATATCTGACGTACAGTATTATATCATTTAAGTTTGGATCGCAGCTGTGCTACAGGAGGATTACACATGAATGAAAAATCATCGCTTAAATCTATAAAGCTCCTGGAAGAGAACTGAGAAGAACTACACTGTGATATGTGGAGTGATATGTGGTTGTGTGTTTGAAGAAGGGGTTTTCACTTTACAATAAGTTCATTAGTTAACGTATTAACTAACATGAACTAACAATGAGCAATAGATTTGTTACAGTATTTATTAATCTTTGTTAATGTTAGTTAATAAAAATTCAGTTGTTCAAGTTAGTTCACAGTGTTAACAAATACAACCTTTGATTTGAATAACGTATTAGTAAATGTTGAAATTAATATTAACTAAGATTAATAAATACTGTAGAAGTATTGTTCATTCTTAGTTCATGTTAACTAAGGTAGTTAACTAATGTTATCTAATGAACCTTATTGTAAAGTGTTACCGTAAAAGGTTTACCTTTACTTGGTATATGATCTTACAAATCCATTGGCTAATACCTTAAACTCCCTCCAGTGAGTAATCATTGATCAACATTAACACGGTCCATCCTCGGATAATGACACTGGCTTGGAAACTCATCTGGGAGAACACAGATTATAAATAAGGGGGAAATAATATTTCTTTGGAATGATTTTCTGAATTTCAATGGGAAGAAGCCAATTATCCCAGCATGAGGAAGGTCATGCGACAGTCAAACTGGAGCGAGCGAGAGAGACGAGAGGCTGGACAGACGGTCGAGCTTTGATCTGAACCAGAAGGTCAAAGAGTCACATTACACACAGTTTTAGAGTTAAAGAGACAAAAACACACGGATCCGCTCAGAAACACTGAACTCTGCAGGAAAACCCTGCAAACTCACTGCGCTTTATAACTAACTCACTGCACTTTACAACAAACACACTGCGCTTTACAACTAACTCACTGCGCTTTACGACAAACACACTGCGCTTTACGACTAACTCACTGCGCTTTACAACTAACTCACTGCGCTTTACGACAAACACACTGCGCTTTACGACTAACTCACTGCACTTTACAACAAACACACTGCGCTTTACAACTAACTCACTGCGCTTTACGACAAACACACTGCGCTTTACGACTAACTCACTGCGCTTTACGACAAACACACTGCGCTTTACAACAAACACACTGCGCTTTACAACTAACTCACTGCGCTTTACAACTAACACACTGCGCTTTACAACAAACACACTGCGCTTTACAACTAACTCACTGCGCTTTACGACAAACACACTGCGCTTTATAACTAACTCACTGCGCTTTACGACAAACACACTGCGCTTTACGACTAACTCACTGCACTTTACAACAAACACACTGCGCTTTACAACTAACTCACTGCGCTTTACGACAAACACACTGCGCTTTACGACTAACTCACTGCGCTTTACGACAAACACACTGCGCTTTACAACAAACACACTGCGCTTTACAACTAACTCACTGCGCTTTACAACTAACACACTGCGCTTTACAACAAACACACTGCGCTTTACAACTAACTCACTGCGCTTTACGACAAACACACTGCGCTTTACAACAAACTCACTGCGCTTTACGACAAACACACTGCGCTTTACGACAAACACACTGCGCTATACGACAAACACACTGCGCTTTACGACAAACACACTGCGCTTTACAACATACACACTGCGCTTTACAACAAACTCACTGCGCTTTACAACAAACTCACTGCGCTTTACGACAAACACACTGCGCTTTACAACATACACACTGCGCTTTACAACAAACACACTGCGCTTTACAACAAACACACTGCGCTTTACAACAAACTCACTGCGCTTTACAACAAACTCACTGCGCTTTACGACAAACACACTGCGCTTTACAACATACACACTGCGCTTTACAACAAACACACTGCGCTTTACAACAAACTCACTGCGCTTTACAACATACACACTGCGCTTTACAACAAACACACTGCGCTTTACAACAAACACACTGCGCTTTACAACAAACTCACTGCGCTTTACGACAAACACACTGCGCTTTACGACAAACACACTGCGCTTTATAACTAACACACTGCGCTTTACAACAAACACACTGCGCTTTACGACAAACACACTGCGCTTTATAACTAACACACTGCGCTTTACGACAAACACACTGCGCTTTATAACTAACACACTGCGCTTTACAACTAACACACTGCGCTTTACAACTAACACACTGCGCTTTACAACAAACACACTGCGCTTTACGACAAACACACTGCGCTTTATAACTAACACACTGCGCTTTACGACAAACACACTGCGCTTTACGACAAACACACTGCGCTTTACGACAAACACACTGCGCTTTATAACTAACACACTGCGCTTTACAACTAACACACTGCGCTTTACAACTAACACACTGCGCTTTACAACAAACACACTGCGCTTTATAACTAACTCACTGCAATTTACGACAAACACACTGCGCTTTACAACTAACACACTGCGCTTTACAACTAACTCACTGCGCTTTACGACAAACACACTGCGCTTTACAACAAACACACTGCGCTTTACGACAAACACACTGCGCTTTACGACAAACACACTGCGCTTTACGACAAACACACTGCGCTTTACGACAAACACTGCGCTTTACAACAAACACACTGCGCTTTACAACAAACACACTGCGCTTTACGACAAACACACTGCGCTTTACGACAAACACACTGCGCTTTACAACAAACACACTGCGCTTTACGACAAACACACTGTGCTTTACGACAAACACTGCGCTTTACAACAAACACACTGCGCTTTACAACAAACACACTGCGCTTTACAACAAACACACTGCGCTTTACGACAAACACACTGCGCTTTACGACAAACACACTGCGCTTTACGACAAACACTGCACTTTACAACTAACACACTGCGCTTTATAACTAACACACTGCGCTTTACGACAAACACACTGCGCTTTACGACAAACACACTGCGCTTTACGACAAACACACTGCGCTTTATAACTAACACACTGCGCTTTACGACAAACACACTGCGCTTTATAACTAACACACTGTGCTTTACGACAAACACACTGCGCTTTACGACAAACACACTGCGCTTTACGACAAACACACTGCGCTTTATAACTAACACACTGCGCTTTACGACAAACACACTGCGCTTTATAACTAACACACTGCGCTTTACGACAAACACACTGCGCTTTACGACAAACACACTGCGCTTTACGACAAACACACTGCGCTTTATAACTAACACACTGCGCTTTACGACAAACACACTGCGCTTTATAACTAACACACTGTGCTTTACGACAAACACACTGCGCTTTACGACAAACACTGCACTTTACAACTAACACACTGCGCTTTATAACTAACACACTGCGCTTTACGACAAACACACTGCGCTTTACGACAAACACACTGCGCTTTACGACAAACACACTGCGCTTTATAACTAACACACTGCGCTTTACGACAAACACACTGCGCTTTACGACAAACACACTGCGCTTTACGACAAACACACTGCGCTTTATAACTAACACACTGCGCTTTACGACAAACACACTGCGCTTTATAACTAACACACTGTGCTTTACGACAAACACACTGCGCTTTACGACAAACACACTGCGCTTTACGACAAACACACTGCGCTTTACGACAAACACTGCGCTTTACAACTAACACACTGCGCTTTATAACTAACACACTGCGCTTTACGACAAACACACTGCGCTTTATAACTAACACACTGCGCTTTACGACAAACACACTGCGCTTTATAACTAACACACTGCGCTTTACGACAAACACACTGCGCTTTACAACTAACACACTGCGCTTTACAACAAACACACTGCGCTTTATAACTAACTCACTGCGCTTTACGACAAACACACTGCGCTTTACAACAAACACACTGCGCTTTACAACAAACTCACTGCGCTTTACGACAAACACACTGCGCTTTACGACAAACACACTGCGCTTTATAACTAACACACTGCGCTTTACAACAAACACACTGCGCTTTACGACAAACACACTGCGCTTTATAACTAACACACTGCGCTTTACAACAAACACACTGCGCTTTATAACTAACACACTGCGCTTTACAACAAACACACTGCGCTTTACAACAAACACACTGCACTTTACGACAAACACACTGCGCTTTACGACAAACACACTGCGCTTTATAACTAACACACTGCGCTTTACGACAAACACACTGCGCTTTACGACAAACACACTGCGCTTTACGACAAACACACTGCGCTTTATAACTAACACACTGCGCTTTACAACTAACACACTGCGCTTTACAACTAACACACTGCGCTTTACAACAAACACACTGCGCTTTATAACTAACTCACTGCGCTTTACGACAAACACACTGCGCTTTACGACAAACACACTGCGCTTTACGACAAACACACTGCGCTTTACGACAAACACTGCGCTTTACAACAAACACACTGCGCTTTACAACAAACACACTGCGCTTTACGACAAACACACTGCGCTTTACGACAAACACACTGCGCTTTATAACTAACACACTGCGCTTTACGACAAACACACTGCGCTTTACAACAAACACACTGCGCTTTACGACAAACACACTGCGCTTTACGACAAACACTGCGCTTTACAACAAACACACTGCGCTTTACAACAAACACACTGCGCTTTACAACAAACACACTGCGCTTTACGACAAACACACTGCGCTTTACGACAAACACACTGCGCTTTACGACAAACACTGCACTTTACAACTAACTCACTGCGCTTTACGACAAACACACTGCGCTTTACAACAAACACACTGCGCTTTACGACAAACACACTGCACTTTACAACTAACACACTGCGCTTTACGACAAACACACTGCGCTTTACGACAAACACTGCGCTTTACAACAAACACACTGCGCTTTACAACAAACACACTGCGCTTTACGACAAACACACTGCGCTTTACGACAAACACACTGTGCTTTACAACAAACACACTGCGCTTTATAACTAACACACTGCGCTTTACGACAAACACACTGCGCTTTACGACAAACACACTGCGCTTTACAACAAACACACTGCGCTTTACGACAAACACACTGTGCTTTACGACAAACACACTGCGCTTTACAACAAACACACTGCGCTTTACGACAAACACACTGTGCTTTACGACAAACACACTGCACTTTACAACAAACACACTGCGCTTTACAACAAACACACTGCACTTTACAACAAACACACTGTGCTTTACGACAAACACACTGCGCTTTACAACAAACACACTGTGCTTTACGACAAACACACTGCGCTTTACAACAAACACACTGCACTTTACGACAAACACACTGCGCTTTACAACAAACACACTGCGCTTTACAACTAACACACTGCACTTTACAACAAACACACTGCGCTTTACGACAAACACACTGCGCTTTACAACAAACACACTGCGCTTTACAACAAACACACTGCGCTTTACAACAAACACACTGCGCTTTACAACTAACACACTGCGCTTTACAACAAACTAAAGCTTTATAACTAACACACTGTGCTTTACGACAAACACACTGCGCTTTATAACTAACACACTGCGCTTTACAACAAACACACTGCGCTTTATAACTAACACACTGCGCTTTACAACAAACACACTGCGCTTTATAACTAACACACTGCGCTTTACAACAAACACACTGCGCTTTATAACTAACACACTGCGCTTTACAACAAACACACTGCGCTTTATAACTAACACACTGCGCTTTACAACAAACACACTGCGCTTTACAACAAACACACTGCGCTTTACAACAAACACACTACACTTTACGACAAACACACTGCGCTTTACAACTAACACACTGCGCTTTACGACAAACACACTGCGCTTTACGACAAACACACTGCGCTTTACAACAAACACACTGCGCTTTACAACAAACACACTGCGCTTTACGACAAACACACTGTGCTTTACGACAAACACACTGCGCTTTATAACTAACACACTGCGCTTTACAACAAACACACTGCGCTTTATAACTAACACACTGCGCTTTACAACAAACACACTGCGCTTTATAACTAACACACTGCGCTTTACAACAAACACACTGCGCTTTATAACTAACACACTGCGCTTTACAACAAACACACTGCGCTTTATAACTAACACACTGCGCTTTACAACAAACACACTGCGCTTTACAACAAACACACTGCGCTTTACAACAAACACACTACACTTTACGACAAACACACTGCGCTTTACAACAAACACACTGCGCTTTACAACAAACACACTACACTTTACGACAAACACACTGCGCTTTACGACAAACACACTGCGCTTTACGACAAACACTGCGCTTTACAACAAACACACTGCGCTTTACAACAAACACACTGCGCTTTACAACAAACACACTACACTTTACGACAAACACACTGCGCTTTACAACTAACACACTGCGCTTTACAACAAACACACTGCGCTTTACAACAAACACACTGCGCTTTACAACAAACACACTGCGCTTTACGACAAACACACTGCGCTTTACGACAAACACACTGCGCTTTACGACAAACACACTGCGCTTTACAACTAACACACTGCGCTTTACAACAAACACACTGCGCTTTACAACAAACACACTGCGCTTTACAACTAACACACTGCGCTTTACAACAAACACACTGCGCTTTACAACAAACACACTGCGCTTTACAACAAACACACTGCGCTTTACAACTAACACACTGCGCTTTACGACAAACACACTGCGCTTTACGACAAACACACTGCGCTTTACGACAAACACACTGCGCTTTACGACAAACACACTGCACTTTACAACTAACACACTGCGCTTTACAACAAACACACTGCACTTTACACCAGTGTGTGTGTGTGTGTGTGTGTGTGTGTGTGTGTGTGTGTGTGTGTGGTCTCAGCTCTCACTGACACCCAGAGATGAGCAGGTCCTGTATGTGTCTCTGATGCTCTGATGTTGTTTCTCAGAGAGGAACATGCGCGCGTCTCCTGAGGGCCACGTGTGTGTGTGTGTGTGTGTGTGTGTGTGTGTGTGTGCAGATCATGGCCGTCTTCTCTAAGCCTGTGCACTGAAGGTCAGATTGTGTGTGTGTGTAACGTCAGTGAAGGTGTTTCTCTGATTGGCTGGAGCCGCTCCTGCTCTCCTAAGGTGAGGTATTAGCCAAGATTATTTATTTTCATTTCCGAGGCTTTTATTCCCGTGTTATCCCCCCCCCCAACTCGCCCCGATCCTCATTTTACTCATCATACACATTAGACTTTTTTCTTTCTCTCTCTCTCTTTTCCCTCTCCTCTCCTGGAATAATGGATCTCACAGGGCGACCGCTGGGATGACGGTAAACTGACTTCTTTTTTCTTTGCAATTAATTGGTGTACAGCCATGTGAATATATGATAACAGATTTTTTTCCTCAACCAGGAAAAGGGAGGTTAATTAATGTAAGAGTCGTGTTCGTGGAGATGCAGATTTGACTCCTCACACACACCCCTCACACACACACACACACACGCACGCACACACGCACGCACGCACGCACGCACGCGCACACACGCACACACACACACACATGCACGCACACACGCACACACACACACACACACACACACACACACACACACACACACACACACACACTTGCACACACACACACACACACACACACACACACACACACACACACACACCCCCCTCCAGTTCCTTGTGCTGCCTTAAGAGCCCTGATTCCCTGCTAATGACCTAGTTCTTTTAATGAGCAGTATTAACCCCCGGCTACAGTCACACAGGTCTTAATTGTCAACCGAGGCTGAAACAGGAGACCCCCCCCCCCCCCCCCCCCCCGTCATCAGGTATGAAACATTAACACATGTCATCATCTCAGACAACCATAAATAAATGTGTCGTCAAGGTAACAAAGCTGTCTCCCCCATCATCATCATCACTAACTTCACCTCTCCTCTCTCACAGTCCTGCGATTCGTCGTGAGAATGATGTGTAATAATCAAATAATGCAGTAATTATGGACTGCAAACCTACAAACTCATTAAAACGCATTTAAAAATGTCCTTTCATTTGCAGGAGTACTATTAAATATTCTGCTTCATGTCGTACCCAAGAGGTGTGTTTCCAAATTCAGCCAGTATTTACAATGGAATATCATATAAAACGAGTGTAATAATGAGCAGATCTGGACAGCTAATTACAGTAGAACTGACCTCGTGTCGCTCAAACAATGTGTCGAGTTCAATATCACTTCAACAATAATCATTTTAACACATAGCTCGGTTAGTTAAAAACAAATAAAAATAGCATGTACAGTAACAGATGTGTGTGCGGGTCAGAGGTGTCCATGTGAGGCTTGTGTTTCTGCAAAAACTGTTAATTATTTAAGCTGTAAAGTCTAAATTGTCCGAATACTTTTCTAGGATGAACTTCTTCTGTTCGTGTGTTACTGATGTCATTCCTGAGCATGTTGACTGTTCATCTCTGGTATTATTGTGCTAATGTAAGAAATATTAGATTTATAACGTTAAACAGACTAGAATATAAAGTGTGTTTCTACATTCATGCATTTGGCAGGCGCTTCTATCCAAAGTTCCCTGGGAATCGAACCCATGACCTTAGCATTGCTTCCATGTTTGGAACAACATGAGTGTGAGAGAATACTGACAGAAGTTGAGGTTACACTTTATTTTAAGGTGTCATTGTTACAGTGTAATTATATATTTAAGTACTATCAAGAAATAACAGACCGATTCTACATTAGAATTCAACCGAGCCATGTAATAATAAGCAACAGCATGTTCTTACTATAGGGTTAGGGTTTGGTTGAGGGTTAGTTGCATGTAATTATGCATAATTTACTGTTATTACTATGGTAAGTACATGTAACATATGTAACAAGGACACTGTAAAATAAAGTGTTACCGAAGTTGGGTTTCAGGGTTTCTAACCCTTTCAGTGAAGTGCCTGTGGCTCGTGACAGGAATGCTTTTAATCACAATAGTGTCATGTTAACACATACAATGTTTTTTTTTTTGTTTTTTTTTTTTGCTTTTGTATGTTAATGTGTATTGCCTGCCAGATGTGGGCCGGATTTGGGCCGACACTAAGTTACTGTCTGGGCGCTCATTAACATCTATTGTAAGTGCATTACCGTAACGTTTAACCCTTACACTCTGCTCTGATCATTCTGACTCTGATTGGATCTTCTTTTCCCCAAAAAAGCTAGTTAATGTTATTGCCTTGGACTAACACTTACTGACTTTGCTCACACAGGGCATAAAACTTCAAAATATAGCGTAAATATGATGATAATATAGCATAATGAGAGACTCAGAGCCACCAAACACTGTGTGTAAATGAACGTCCAGAACGCATTAAAAGTTTCTGTTTTCTGTGAGAGCGGTGTGTGTTAGCGGCCCCTAAGTTAATAACTAATGATCTTTACAACGGAAGTGAATCAATCAAAACTAACTTTATCTGGACAATAACTTTATTCTAGATCTGCTGTAAAGCCTGAACACTCTCTGTTACTGTAATCTCCTGTTATCACTGTAAAGCTGCTTCTATATAGTTAAAGCGCTGTATAAATGAAGGAGACTCATCAGCAATTTAAAAGGTCATTTTTGACACGAGAACAGAATTTTCAGCACAGCTTTCAATTCTGTAATAAATGCAATAGAGACTTTATTTCTCCCACTCTGTAGATCAGGTTTCAGGATGTATGTGAGCGCTTCAGTGATGGACAGATCAGAGGAGGAGAGGAGAAGAGGTGTTGTTCTCGGAGAGCAGGAGCAGAGAGGCCAGAGTTTGACTGATGCTTATTTAGTTCAAACATGACCTGAGAGAGCAGGGACACAAGACGTGCTTTCAGCCTGACAGGAGTCACACACACACACACACACACACACACACACACTAACCATGAGGCTTCACATAGGCTGCAGTCTTCAGCATCCCGACTCATAAGTGCATCACACACACCGCATTCTGCACACAAAGCGCATTCGACTTTGACATTTGCACGTTGCTGAGCTAATGATACTGTACGCGAACATACAGAAATACAAATGATTCTAGCAACACAAGCTAGATTTTGTGCTTTCCAGCCACTTCTCATAATGCAATGCATATACATCTGACATGTTTATATCTAGCTGGCTGAATAATAACAGAATGGATGAAATGGCCCATGCATATCGTTTCTTTGAGGATCTGCATTTGAGTTCCAGGTTAAACTATGTTTCTAGCCCAATAATACCCCCAAAATTGGGTAAAATAGTCAATATTTCATTGCTTCTCGGTATTAATTGAATATTTCTTTCATTTAGTCCTTTTTCTCAGAGTTGCATTCTGTGATTGGCTTTATTACTTTATCATGATTAAATATAGTGGTAACACTTTACAAAAAGGTTAGTTAACATGAACTAAGAATGAACAATACTTCTTCAGCATTTATCAATCTTAGCTAATATTAATTTCAACATTTACTAATACATTATTAAAATCAAAGGTTGTATTTGTTAACATTAGTTAATGCACTGTGTACTAACATGAACAGCTGTATTTTTATTAACTAAAATGAACAAAGATTAATAAATACTGTGACAAATGTATTGCTCAATGTTAGTTCATGTTAGTAACATTAACCAATGAACCTTATTGTAAAGTGTTACCAGTATTTTTTTTCAGAAAACAAGACTTAACATAAGTTTGCTTCTCCAGTAAATGTGTCGTAATTTAAGAATGTTTAGATATAGTGCTGGAAACGATGATAAGTAAGAAAATCATTCTGTGCAACGTTTCGTCTCTCAGTTCGAGGTTTGACTTCTGGATGACAGAATCTAAACGCTGAACACTGAACATCCAGGTTTATAACTGCTCTAGTGATTTCATTAATCTCGTTAAAGTGTTGAAATGACCTCCAGAAGCGGCACATGGAATCAGGTTAATGAGAGAGGAATATCTGAGAGGGGTTTGAGAGATTGTGGTGTTGCAGCGGCAGGTTTTGTTGGTTTGCATTCTCTCTGAATGAGGGTTTAAAGGGAAAATCTCCCACTTGAATAGCTCTTCCAGAGACTTCACGGTGAATTTACTGGGATTCGCCACCTCAGGATCCGCTCACGATGCCTCGGGATCTAACCAACGCTTCTCTGGGAAGAGTCTCTCCCCGTGAAAATACGGTCAGAATCATCATCATCATCATCATCATCATCATCATGGTGTCTGTGTGTTATATTGGTGACGTTACGAACACGACGGTCCTTGAATCACAATGGCTTTGATGTCCCTTCATGAAGCCTTTCTCTCCCTCTTCGCTTCTCCCTCGTCTTGTCTTTTCGCCCCGGGGTCTCACCGACGCTCCGGCATTCCTGTTTATTCTGGGTAATCTCGCTCTCATCTCCGCGTGGCTTTGACAGATGGTTACGGGCACACAATAGCATTAAGACTTTGCTTTTTCTGCTGCGTGCTACACAACAAACAGCCATCAGAGCAGCCGAGTGTGTCGCAGGGCAGCTCGCGTCTGTTTAAAATCACATCTGTGTGTTTTGGCTGCTAGATTACGGCCCTTCATACACCCCCTGTGGAAGGTAAACTACATTAACCTTGCTTGCTGTTATTAAAATGATAGATCTGCCAGGTTTACCTTTTTCTCCTGGATGCACGCTTCACACACACACACACACATGTCGTGGTTAATATCCGGGCGTGTGGTGGCAGTGGTGTCATTTTTAAGGCGGGCGTCGGGGTGTCAGCGAGCGCTCAGAAATGATGCATAGAGGTAAATAAGGAGGGTGAAATTAGCCCTCCTGTCAGCGCTACCTTTCACCCTCGGGCCGAGGGAAATTGACTGCACGCTAGATTTTCAAAATTAGCCCTTAATGTTGGCCTGACAAACGGGGGCTTCATAATGCTTTCCCGTGTCATCCACAAAGAATCCATCATCACCTTTCCCCCTCACCCCTCTCTCGCAGCTCTCCGTAATTCGGTAATAAGGTGAGAGAGAGCGAGAGAGGTACAATGCCACATCATTTATATGCAGGCATCGCGCAGGTATTTTCCCATAAGGGATTTGCATTGTAATATTGGCTGCCATTTTTATGGGTGGAAATCGGCCAGGATGTTTCGGGTGCTAAATGTGTCTGCTACTACATAAAAATATCAAGCCCTGAAAAATTGTTTGCTGATCCAGATGATAACCCCTAATGGCACTCGCATAAATAAATCAAGATTTAATATTCTAATGTTCCCTCATTTGAATATTCCCCTTTTATGGATACCTGGAATGCCCATATATCTGACGCCTCTGTTCTGAGGATCGTACAGTTTACGTACTTATTTCGAGGTTGTATATTTTATGACGTAATTTGGCCTGAATTTGGACAGGCTTGTGAAATAAAAATGGATTTCTTTGATTTTTTCTTTTGTTTTGTTCAGAAGGAGTTTCTAATCCATATTCATTGACAAAACAATTCACACATTGATCTCTGACCGTTCCTCTCGTAATCTGATCTGAATATTATCCTAATGTTTTCCATCTCAGATATAGAAACAAACAGATCCCAGAGTTTAGAGCTGTACACTCTTAAAGATTAAAGATGGAACAAAAATAAGTTTTAGAGTCCGATGCCATAGTAGAAGCCATAGTATTATATACTGTAGTATATATATGTGCCTAGTTCTGTCATGATGCTGTCCTTCTGTTCTTAATGCAAGCTGATGATATTCACAGCGTTAACTACTTGGCACAATCTGATTGGTTCATGTCGAATCTACAGCCAATGAGCTTTCTGCTCACAACATTTAAATGGCTGGTTATGAGTTCAGAGTTCACCTAAAACCCTCCCCTTCCCCAGGCTATGGGTTATTGATATCGTCACAGCAGCGTATCAGCGGATATATTGGCAGTTGCAAGTTCCCGTACTTACAGATCTATTTCAACAAGACCAAATACATTAACATTGTCACATCCATTGCCATGCTAAAAATCTTCAGAGAGTTGTCATGAGAGAAATATGTCATAACGTCATAAAATCACTGTCGTAAAATCACTTACTAGTAGTACAAGGACACCAGAAAGGGATGTGATGCAAATATCAATCATAAACATTTTACATGCATCAGACTCACAGAATTATCTATAACACATAACCAGGAGTTCCTCCACCTTTAACAGATAAAAGGACAAATGTTACTGTTCAAATCGTTAAAACATATTGCACATTCCTGCTAAACCTTCCAGAATGCCTTGCCCCTTAGATTAAGTGAATTACTTAATTAATTTTTACAAACTGATGGAAGAACTGAAATTAATAATCATCCACTGATCACAGATGTTGCACTTTTATGCTATTTTAAAGGCTTCTTTAATTTTCTTATTATAATATACATTGCCTCAATTCTCTCAGTGTCTGAAACAGTTCATCCGAAGATTCAGTCTCTCTAAGCCCCGCCTCTCTGAGAGCTGCTCTGCTGTGATTGGTCAGAAACGCTCATTATCATATATGAATCTCGGCTCTTGATCACAGTGATACGAATATTTACATTAAGATTTTATCCAAAGAGACTTACATTGCATTTCAAGGTACACATTTACATTCTTATCAGTTCTTGCTTTCCCTGGGAATCGAACCCATGACCTTAGCGTTGCAAGCGCCAACACTCTACTGTTTGAGCTACAGGAAAGCTGATGAACAGTCACAATGGCGTGGGTTTTACCGTATCAATCTCATCAAAGTGGATTTGCTTTGTCAGCAGAAAACAGCGTCTTCTCGACATGAACAACACGAGCCAAACTCTCCCAGTCTCAGATACACTACAGTGTTTGAGGGCGGAGCTAAGAGACGCTGCTCAGCCAATCAAGACCACAGGCTGGCATTATGCTAATGAGTTACAAACCTACGCAGGATCAGCAGAATTACTGACGACTCGTTTCAGTTCAGAATCACTTCTTTCTTTTAGGAGAATTTGATCTTTGAAAGTTTGCAGTCATTTTACATTCACAAACAGCTTTAAACCGCATGAAAGGGAATATTCAAAAAAGCATAATAGAGGCACTTAAATCTTTTTTTGAACATGGAAATGAAGTTTTGCGAATAACTTTTTATTCTCTTTGTTGGTAGAAAACCACCTATGATGTGGTGACTTAAAACACTCACTTAAAACCAGGACTTTCTCTCCAGAGAAGCAGAAAGCAACTCCAGAACCTCGTTCAGTGAAAGAAGGTTCTTGATAAGAACAGCCTCTTTGCTGAATCGTTCTTTATTTTTAAGAGTCAACGAAAAGCTCAGCACTCAATAACTCTTAAAACCACACACACACACACTTATCCCATAAGATGATGGTCTCGGAGCCGTTTATGTGTCATTAGTGTCAGAGTTTGAGGAGAAACTCGCTCTGATCCAAAGCTCTTCAGTGCTGAGCGCAAACACAAACCTGAGGGTTCAGACACACATCCACGTATGAGATATATTTATTATATATGAAAAGAGTCCTGGACTCACTGGACTTCATTCGACTCACACTGCAAACTCACATAAAACCTCATTGCATTGCATGATTCAGCCTAACATACAAAATACAATCATTTCCATGGGTTACACACTCCTTAACATTAATCTAAAAACAGAACAGACACAACTACAGCCAAAAAGCACCTAAAAGAAAGTAGTTCACATGATTATCCGTGATTGAACTCAACTTACAGTGCAGCCTTATTCCTTATTAATTACTTTTCGGATGCACTGTATATTCAGGTCTTTTGCTCACACAAAGCTACGGCAAATAACAGCTATGACTCCTGTTGTAGATCCGCAGATATTCGGGTTGGGAACGCGAGTAAATAATGACCGAGTCTGAACTTCTGGACGGATAAAAGCCGGAAGACTGATGTTTCATTACTGGCCCCGAAAGCATCCGGAGTTCACGTGGATGTCGAGTTCTGAGCTGAAATATGAGTTCTCCCTCGGAGGCTGTTATCACGGCACATAGGTGGTCTTCAGAGCCGTCTGTCAGGTTTATTGATACCCCTCGCTGCGGGACTTTGTCTTCTGGTTGAATGTCAGCCGTGTAATAACACAATAACCAGAAAAAAACAAAGTACTTCTGCTGACAAAGCATTTATTCTGTCAACAGGCGCTGTCACGGTTTGATCGTGCAGGTGCTGATAAAGACGGCAGGGAATCCTCGGAAAGCTAAACCGCCTCAGGCTCTATTCCGGCTGCTATTCCACCGATCCAGCCTGAATAAACTCATTACAATAAGTCATGGTCAATAATTATAAAAGAGCGGCCACGGCAGTCGAAGTAATAACATGCGCGAGAGCAGCAGAAAGAAATGTAAAGGTAAAGCTAATTGAGTCTGATAAGGTTGCGGTTAAACAGCAGTTTGGGACGGAGAGGCTCCAGGCATGAGATTCACATTAAAACAATTACCTCCCATAAAACACGTGAAATTCCCCGTACAAACTGCTGGAAGTGTGTTTTATAGATCACACGTTTAAAAGAATCACATCAGGGAAGTAAGTGTTTCTTGATTTTTTGAGAAACAAAACTTACTATGGAACATCCAGCTCAAAATGTAGTGCAGCCGATCTGCTAAAGTAGTCGTTGTGCACTTCTGGAGCTTCTGACGTCACATGGACAACAGCACATCACCGTCCACTTACACACGCTGTGTTGGTTATCCAGGGCTGGGAGAGTAAATGTGATGATGTTGAACCGACAGCAAACATTTACATATTTGGCAACCGCTTTTATCCAAAGTGACTTACATTGCATTTCAAAGTACACATTTACATTCTTATCAGGTCTTACTTTCCCTGGGAAGCGAACCCATGACCTTGGCGTTGCAAGTGCTAACGCTTTACTGGTTGAGCTACAGGAAAAATAATACATGTTTAAATATTTTTATATTCAATAATATTTTAAAGTACATTAAACATTAAATATATCCACTCAAATATTTTTCAATTTGATATTAAATGTAATATTTTAATATAAATATGTATATTAAATATTATACATTAAATTTATCTATTTAAATGTGTTCATATTAAAATTAATTTTATATTAAATGTAATGTTTTTTATATAAATGTGTATATTAAATATTATATATTTATTTAAATATGAATACAATCTAAGGGTCAAAGAGAAGGTGAACAATGGTGATAAAAAGGATGATGTGACTCATTGAAAATTCCCTTTCCATATTTGTGGAACCGTGATACTTTCAGGTATTCTCGGTAATAACAAAGTTTAATAACTTTAATAACTTCTGCAGAGTTCATCTTCAGTCTGCTAGCCGGATCTTGATCAGCTTGTTCAGGTGTGTTTGATTGGGTTTGGAGTTGTTTAGGACTGGACTCTCCTGCATTTATATCACCGATAAAAAGTGACTTATCCATTAAAATGATTGCTGGGATGCTCGTCTCTGCCAGCGTTAATGTGCTGTTGTTGCAGATGCGCAGACGAACCTGCCGTTTAATTAGCAGAATCGCGTCTCCTTGAGTCTCTGACCTTATTTGTTTGCGCCGAGGTAATTTCATTATGGCGTGCGATTCCCTGAGCTCCTGGTGTTACGGCGAAACGCTGGCAGGAGACGGGCGGAGGATTTGGCACTGGACCGCTGAACGGAGAAGCCGCGGGAACAATACGACTCTTTCATGTTGACAAATTCCATTAGCGAGCAAAAGGTTGTGCTTATAGAGCGTTTTATTTATGATAATAGCTCAGCATAAAGTGGAGAAATATCCATCACCTGCCACCTATACAGATACACACAATGGCCTTATGTCTGTCTTTCTGCTGTCAGCTTAGTCTCTCTCTCTCTCTCTCTCTCTTTATCTCTCTCGGTTTCAGGTTAATCGCTACAGGGAGGGTGAGTCTGTAGAAGATGTTTTACACTCTCATCTCTGACATTCAGGAGGATAATCAGTCATGCAGGGAACACAGGAAAAAATCTACAGCAAAAAGACTTTCTTTCCTCTCCATGTGTTATTGAACTGCACCGCACAGTATGTTAAATCATTAAAGTATTAGTAGACTGTGCTTAACATCTGCTAATGCTTTATTTAGATGCTCCCTATCACACATTCTAAGTAACTTTGCAACTACATCAACTTCCTCGTGGCTTTTTCTTCCCATAAAAATGTGCTTTAATGTAACTCACTGTTACAGTAGCCAGCGAAAAACTGTTATAAAGTCAAGGGTCAAGAGCCCAACTAAAGCAAACACCGATCACCATAATGGTGACTGCAGTCGTTCTTATTTTAAATAAAACAGCTAAAACTCTGATAATTCTCAACAAGAACTTCTGTACATGTATGAAATAAACTGGTTTGTAACTGGTTTCAGGCTCAGTGTGGCTGTAAATCAGTTGTAGTTCTTGTGTTTCTCTTCCCTTCAGTGATTCTGCTTGTTAACAGCAGGTGTTCATCAGTGTCGGAATTCACTCACTTCTTTTAATTCACTCCGTCAAGTGGACTATATTAGTGAACTAGTGTAGGGAATAGTGAATGAGGGTATAGGGTGTGATTTGGAACAGTGTCGACTTTACAGTATATTCCTGTAGGCCACTTTCTCGAAAATGACAGATATTAACCAGAATACATTATTTTCTACATTTTCAATCATTTTTTCAATCCATTATTACTGTTGTAATGGATAATGGTGTGTTACTCTCAGAATTTGGACGTTTTTTTACAGCAAGGTTGAACAGTGAGTAGAATGACTAAAATGGACCATCGAAATAAAGTTTAACCATATTTTTCATTCTTAGTTTGTGTTGTTAACTAATGTTAACTAAGGTAGAACATCAGGAACCCGTAAAGACATACAGAGAGCAAACAGTTTCGCTTTATAATTCCTCTCACAGAGTGATTTAGACAGATTCAATGAAGAAATTTCAGCTCCTTGCATTGCATCAATTGCAGCGAAGGGTTTTTAATGAGACAGAAATACTCATGGCAGAGAAACAGTGATCCTGACATCCTCAGATTTGGTCATTAGAGAGAAGAGAAAGAGAAAGAGAAAGAGATTGAAAAAGCGAAGCAGAAGATGTCTTGGAGTTGCATGTAACTTCACATCATGGTGTGCACAGGTTGGACCTATTAGGACAGCTTAGTAATTCAAGAAGAAGCAATTTGAAGAAGGCAGAGAGAAATATAAAACACACAAGTTTCTTTAAGCACTTCCCAGAAGACAGTCTGAAGAATCCATCAGAGATAGATGGACTGACGGACGGACAGTGATTTAGCTGCTCATGAAAGCAAGACACTCAGAAACTCGATCCTATCGCTTAAATAGCTAAGTGTTTTATGAGGAAAATGTTTCCAAATGTCTTTCCCAAAACTTCCCTGACCACACCAAAGAAATGCTACAGTAATATTGTATTTCATCCAAACTCTCCTGCGTGATTGTCTGACTTTAGTGTAATTGCATCAGAAAATTGAGCATCTGACATGGTAGAAGATCTCAGATGGAGAAACACTGAGTCTCGCCGCTCTTCGGCTGTAGGTTACAGCGCCTCAGTTTAGGTTACAGCGACCAGATCTAGCTTTTCCAGTCGTTTCCTAGACAAATCATGGCTGAAATGTGTCTATTGTGCATGATTATCCAGTGCACATTATACTTCATAATCTTTCACCAAACTCTATTGTTTATAATAAAATAAAATCTCATCGGATAAAATCAAGTGCTGTCCTGAGTTCCTTCTTGTTATTGTTTCAGTCAGGCTGTGATTGACAATAATTTGAATGTTGATGGACTGAGGACTGTTCTAATGAAAAACATTGATATTTTTATCAGCACATCTAGAATGACAGATGTCTGTGAATCTATAATGTAAAAATCTATATTGTTGTTCATGAAAAGACAATCTTGACTCTAATAAACAGATCCGATGGTTGAGTCTTCCATTGTGTGTCTCAACTTGAGAGCAACAACAACAAACACTGAAACAATGCGTCTCTGTTCCAACGCCTAGTGAGCTGACTATATAGGCTGCATTTTAAGGGGTCATTCATGTCGTAAACCTGAAGGTTGTTCCTAAAAGAGGTTTCATCTTTATGCTGAATTCATGCCATCTTCATGGAGAAAACCATTCCAGAATGCAAAGCAACAACTTAAAAAATAAAAAAAAAATAAAAATCTGTCCTAGAAATATAATTAATTCACTAATGTTTAAAATAGACTTGATTGCCTAATGCTTGACTGTGTAGTTGTTTGCTTGTTATACTGTCAGTGTATATGTACTGTTTTCATCCAGTGGCAAGAACTCATTCTAAGAACGTTTTGCTAAAGTTCTCATTATCAAAAATGTTATTTCTGAATGTTCTCTGAGTGTTTAAAGCATCCTGTTTTTTAAATCTTTTTAAACGTTTCTTCTTGGTCATGTGATCGTTAATGGATCATTCCTTTGCATCATTCTTCAAACATTATGGGAACGTTACTTTTGAATGTTCTCTGAAACAAGTAGTTACATTTAAGAAACGTTAGACGAATGTCCAACTGAAACCTTACAGGGAAAACGCTCCATGAACGATGTATAAATCATGTTTTAGTGCTAATGTTTTGAGGACATTATTAAGAACCAGATAACTCTGAATGAACGTTCCATTAACTTTTGTTCATAGCTTTGAGAGAACCCGCAATAGATGAGCTCAAAGTCACATTTGGGCTCTTCAAGAGAAGAAGGTTTCTCAAGGTACACCGGCAAGGACAGCGCGGCTGTTTATTCCTCAATGCTTTGCTGCACTTATAAACACATTTGCATAATTTGGTTACTTATGCACTAAATCAAAATTCTGTTCTTTATATTTAGAGCCTGGCCTCTTAATTTGCAATCAGGAAATGGTACAAAGGACTTTTGTGGAGTACGGCAAATCAACAGAACAGCAAATGAGCGCTGAAAAACGAGAATGATTTTGATAGCCCTGCGCTCCTCCCTCTCCCCCCACCCAGCCACTTTAGCTGCATAATCTAGTAAAGATTAAAAATAACTATCATAAAACAGGCATTCCCTGAAAGTAATCCACCTCCACGGAAGAGGACGGGCTCCGGCTCGCTCTGTCAGCCTGTATTTTAAACAGTTCTAATCATATACCTTTGTGGACACTTAATTAAAATTACAAAACCAATTTTAATCTGTAGTCCAATTAATATGCAAATATATGCAAATGTAGCGAAACAAGGTGGTGATTAAGTTAAGAACACTCTCCTTTAAGTGTGAAAACAAACCCTTTTTTTCCCCCTCTCGTTCTCTCTGATGGATTGTAATGTTTACTGGGCTCATGCTGAGCGGCGGAAAATAGCCTTTCCAGGATCATCTTTGAGAACGAGGATGTTGTCGTCGCGTCATTTACACTCATCGCTGAAATTCAGATGAAGGTCGTGACAAAGGCCGTGTCCACACTCACACGCTTTCATTTGAAAACGCATCTTTTTCTCTCTGTCTTGTCTTCCGTTCACACTGAGACGGCGTTTTTATCAATGAAAACTAAGCTTCTCCAAAGTGGATGCATCTGAAAATGGTGTTTTCGTGTTGTAGTGTGGACTGTCAAAACACAGGTGTTTAAAAAGTCATGTGACGCATATTCTCCCCATAGATATTGATGTTTATAGCGGTATTGTGCCTGTTATGAGCTGTTCTCTTTCACACTGTTGATCAAATATGTTACTTCACACACTCTTCATATCACAGTCCTGCAAACATGACAGAATGTACTCACATTTGCTGCAGTGAAACATGAGAACAGTTTTAGCGTTTTAGACCAAACATATAACCAGACCTGGACCATCAGTGAATGAGGAGATATTCTGCTAAATAAAATGATCCCGTCAGAAGAACTGGGCCTAACTTTATTATTTATAGTTCCGTCTGTATCGTCTCAGTGCGCTTGTGTGAGGGAATTTAGTGTTTTCAGAAAACGCCCGAACGCTAGTGTGGACGGAGAGCGTTTTTAAACGAAAACTCAGTTTTCAAATGTGTCCGGATTAATGTAGACGTGGCCACAGAGAGACGGTCGCAGCTTTATAACATGCACCAGATTTCAGTCGCTCTAGGTGAGCAATGACAAAAGAAGGGTCGTATTTATAATTATGCCTTGGAGATATCCGATGAAAGTCCTCTCTGGAGCGTCCACGCCAGGTAATGACTCCAGCTCATCATCAAACATGTTCGCCGAGGACGCGTTTAAGCCAGAGATGAGTGGGTGCGAAAGGCCACAAAAGCAAACTTTTCTGCTCCTCCTCCCAATTATTTTATTCCAGAAGGTTAAAATGACACTTTCCACAAACAGAGTTTCCACTCGAGGAATCCGACCCTTCGCTCATCACGCCACCTCACGCACTTGAAAAGGACGTCTATAAGTTGCGCTTAATTAGAGAGGTTTCTGATGAAACGGCAGAGACGATCAAACCGACAGCAGACGTGTCCACAGTTTACATCCCGGTCGAGTCACACGTGTCTGTCCGACTCTAATTAGTGTGTTTGAGGAGAAAATGCTCACTTTTTCAGTTCCTTAACAAACCACGGAGAAACGAAGACATGCAAATGAAGATCTCCGATCTAAACACAGAACACAGTTAAGCAGAGTCCAGAACAGACAAACAGAAATGCAACCAGTTGTGCAGAATAATACAGAGGAAAAAACACGTCCCAATGCATCTTTACGATAATATCTCATTTGTTAACAGTAGTTAATGCATTAGCTAAAATAAACTAACAATGAACAATATATTTTACACCATTTATTAATCTTTGTTAAAGGGGGGGTGAATTGCTGTTTCATGCATACTGAGTTTTTTACACTGTTAAAGAGTTGGATTCCCATGCTAAACATGGACAAAGTTTCAAAAGTTAAGTTGTACGTTTGAAGGAGTATTTTTGTTCCAAAAATACTCCTTCCGGTTTGTCACAAGTTTCGGAAAGTTTTTTTCGAGTATGGCTCTGTCTTACGTAAGATAGAGCGGAATTTCCTTATATGGGTCCTAAGGGCACTTCTCCCCGCCCGCGCGCGCACTCGCAGACCAGAGAGAGAAGAGAGCGAAAGCAGTACGTTACCTCAAAGCGCTCTGCTCGGCTTTAGGGAAGTCAATGTCACCAAAGAAGTGGGTTTTTGGTTGCCAGGGCAAGACAACCCTGCACAGATTCCCAAAGAACCCAGCGTTAAGGGAATAGTGGATGGAGTTTGTTTTTTCGAAGCATCAACGGAGGTTGTGCACGACTCTTTGTTCCCTGCATTTCGACGATGATTGTTTTATAAACAAAGCCCAGATCGACTTATTTGCAGATCGTCTAATGCTTAAGGATCGAGCAGTCACGGTGAGTAAACTACTTCAAATGTCTCTCTGTGTTGTTGTTAGATCAGTTACCACAGCTATAGCACACCGCCCACACGGCCCGCCCCCAGCCGCTCGGTTTTTTCCGGAAAGACTCGGTACAGCCAATCTTTCACCTCTAAATATAATAAAACTAAAGACGTTTTGGAGATATGAAGGATGCAATACTACTCTATAGGTACTCAAGATTAACAGGAGATTGAGTGAAAATGAGCATTTCACCCCCCCTTTAATGTTTGTTAAAAACATGCAGTTTGTTCATGTTTGTGTTAGTGCAGTAATGTTAACAAATGAAACCTTATTGTAAAGTTTTGCCAAATTACACACACACACACACACACACACTTTTAAAACACATAAGATGGATGTATCCCAGGACTCGTGCAGAAAGGTATTACTGATGGTTCTGTCGACTCGCTCCGCCGAGACTTTCACTCAATAGTCATTTGAAAATGGAATCAGAAGGTTTGACTGGGTAATAAAGCAGATCGTTCGCAGCGAGAGAGGCACTTAGGACCAATGCCACCAAATATCTCATTTCTTAATCAACAGCAATTTCACTGATGACTTTATCTCTGATTGGATTAAAGATAAATTTCAAAGTCAAAAATCATTTGATCTAATTCTCTTTATTGGTAATAATCTGACATCGTCCCTGAGCTGCAACCAATCAAAACGCTCATTGATTTCAGCCGACTGAGCTTTATAGACACACACACACACACACACACACACACACACACACACACACACACACACTGCACTCCATTATTACAAACTTTAACAGATCTTTGCTCTGTGACCCGGATGTCAGAGTTGTTTTAGACAGGCAGTAACAGGTCGTCGAGGTTTAACACAACGAGGTTTAACACAACGAGGTTTAACACAACGAGGTTTAACACAACGAGGTTTAACACAACGAGGTTTAACACAACGAGGTTTAACACAACGAGGTTTAACACAACGAGGTTTAACACACGCTGGTCTGGCAGAAATCGGAGAGCGAACTGCATTGATGTTCATTGATAAATGTGAAAAAACTGTTTCAAATGTTCAGGCACAAGAGCGAAACAAGTGTCCACATGTCTTAGAAAACACGGACCTCATGTCCAATATTATGTCCAATAAAATTATGCAATCACAACATTAGTCTGGTAAATATCCGGTAACTTCTTCATGAAATGGAAGGCACTGTTTGCATTGAACAAACGTCACTCACTGTAAAACGTAACCAGAAGATAATCCACCCTAGAAAAATAATAGAATAAACATACAATATTTTCAATCATGTAATTCGGTCTCAGTTGCTGCTGAACCTGCGCAGGTTTGTAGCTCATTTGCATAATTCCAGCCTGTGGTCTTGATTGGCTGAGCAGCGTCTCTTAGCTCCGCCCTCAAACACTGTAGTGTATCTGAGACTGGGAGAGTTTGGTTCGTGTTGTTCGTGTCGAGAAGACGCTGTTTTCTGAGACTGATACGGTAAAACCCACGCCATCGTTACTGTTCGATCACTGTGAGATTCAGATATGATAATGAGCGTTTGCTTTCTGACCAATCAGAGCAGAGCAGCTCTCAGAGAGGCGGAGCTTAGAGAGACTGAATCTCCGAACGAAGCGTTTCAGACACTGAGAGAGAAGAGCTGATGTGCAGTGGAGATTATGAGAGAATTAAAGTGTTTTTGACTTTGGATGAATGTGAATCTGCTGTTGGAGACTCAAAACAACATTAGGAACCTTTAAAATAGCATAATAGGGACACTTTAAATGTTTTTGATAGGCTTATTTTGAACCCAGAACATTCCTTCTTTCCCTTCATAAAGAGAGAGAGAGAGAGAGAGAGAGGAGAGGAAAGACATTGGACAGACAAAATCCCATCCTAATCTCTGATCGTGTTCCTGTGGGTCTCGAGAGGAAAAGCACAGTATGATAAAATATGCATAACATGTTAAATTTTTCACTGTGTACATAGTTTTAGTGAGTGAGCGTTGAGGGTGTGTGTTTACAGTAGTAATATCACTGCCGTCTATAAACAATAACCTTACATCATCACTCACACATCAAACCCTCGTTCTTATTCCTCTCTTTCTTTTTTGTCTTTAATTTAGATGTCATTTGCTCCTCTTTTTTTCTAATAAAACAGCCATTTCCTTCAAATATTACATGTTTATTTTATTTTTTGTCATTGCTGTTGTTCTCATCATAAAAGAGTTTTCTTTTAAATTTAAGTCTAGCATGTCAAGGGACTGAGAGCATCATATCACGCAAATACTCTTCCCTCTTTCATGAAAATATCATCACACACACACACACACACACACACACACACACACACACACACACACACACACACACACACACACACACACTTACAGAGAGATAAAAGTTCTGCCATTACTTGAAATGATCTGGGAAGTGACTTATTTGTTGTGTTTGTACAGTAAAGGACGGATGCTGATTTCTGCTCATATGATGTAGACTTCTATCTCAGATTAGACCGAGAGTGTATGTGTAAAACAAAACTAAATCAAGCATGAAGAAAAACAATTGGTTTGTTATTAAAAAAAAAAAAAAATTCAAAATAGAGAGAGAGGAATTTTGAAGATGTGTGTTATTTCGATAGTCCACTTCAGACATTCTAACTATAAGTAACTTTGCAACTACATGTCAACTAACTCTCATTACATTAGTAGACTGTTAGTTTAGGGTTTAGATGGTAGAATAAGTTGACATGTAGTTGCAAAGTTACTTATAGTCAGTAGAATGTGTGAAGTGGACAACAACAAGAAAGTGTAACCAACAGTTTCTGGTCTTTTGGTAGTCATTTTCACGGTCGAGATCCAACAAGGACAGAAAGAAAGAACCTTAAAGTGGTCCGTAACGTTTCCACCGCAGCACTTCTGAAACCACGAGGTCGTTTGTTTGTGTGAGGAACAGAGTGAGATTTAAGCAGCTGATCCCTGAACATGTTCCCCTCCATCACAGCTGTCCAATCTCTTCATATTAATCTCATTTACAAACTAACATTCTGTGGGAATCGACCACAGTTCTCCATTTAGAGTTTAAAGGAGTAGTTCACTTCAGAATTAAACATTTCCTGATAGTTTACTCTCCCACACGTCATCCAAGATTTCTTTCTTCAGTCGAAATGAAGGTTTTTGAGGAAAACGTTCCAGGATTTCCTCCATATAGTGTCTTCAATGGGGTCCAACGGGTCGAAGGTCCAGATGTGAGTTTCAGTGCAGCTTCAGAGTCTCGACACGATCCAGCCGAGGAATAAGAGTCTCATCTAGACAAACCAGCCGACATTTTAGAACTAAATAAACATTTATATACTTTATAATCACTAATGCTGGTCTTGCTCTCGCTGTGATGCAACACACATTACGTGATCAGGGTGAAAGGTCACCGTTGGACCCCATTGAAAAATCCTGGAATGTTTAAAAAAACATATTTCTTTTCGACTGAAGAAAGAAAGATGTGAACATCTTGGATGACGGGGAGGAGGAGAGTGAATTATCAGGAAATTTTTATTCTGAAGTGAACTACTCCTTTAAAGTCAAATTTGACTTAATATGCATTATGCAACTCATTTATCAAAAATAAAAAATCAATGATCCATCCGTCTTATTTTTCAGGCAAAGTGGATTGAGCACTCTGCTTGATATTGACAGTTCAATATTCCTTTAACACGCCCTCTTCAATGAGAATAGAGACTGAATTTGAAAGCTCTCCGTTTAAGAATAGGTATTGTGTTTCTCTTTCTCTCCCTCCGTTTCTTTCTTTCTTGTTGCCTTAAATTATTCCTCCCTTTAATAGCATCAAATGCGTGACAGCACCTTTGTGTACCTTCGTGCCGCCCATACTGTGGGAATTGCCAGGGCCGGGGAATCCTGCGCTCTGATTGGCTCAAAGCCTTGATGTGGCGCTCGAGCACAGATCTCACTCTCTTCTTTCAGTCTGTTTCTATCCTCCCTCTCTCTGTCGCTTCCGTGGAGAGATGATTTACGGGAATCATCCCTCTGTTCTCCAGGCCTTCAGTGGAAGCGTCTCTTCTTTTCACTCATGAGGGTTTCCGTATGCCCCTCTCTCTCTCTCTCTCTCTCTCTCTCTCTCTCTCTCTCTCTCTCTCTCTCTCTCTCTCTCTCTCTCTCTCTCTCCCTCTCTCTCTCTCTCTCTCTCTCTCTCTCTCTCTCTCTGTACCAAATCGCCTCTGGCAAAAGGAAGAATGCTTTGACTTCTTCAGTCTGTAGTTGTCCATGATCAAAGCTTCCGTAAGTCTGTCCTGACAATCCGATGTGTGCTGGTCGTAACCCTTTGATTATGTCCCTTTGAATCTATCAGACTTTAGAGACGTGTGTGAGGACAGGGAGACGCTGCTCCCGTTTCTCTCTATTAAAACACATATAAACTCTGTTCCTCTTAGTTTGTAGCATTTATGAATATGATGTGCTGCTAAAGAAGAAGTAGATCCTCCCTCTCAACTTCTCCTGATCTACATTCACCACAGATTCACTCTTCTTTAGGGGACCACGTCTTCTTATGTCGTCCTCTTTCCAAGACCAGCTCACTCACTCACTCACTCACTCACACACTCACTCACTCACTCACTCACTCACTCACTCACTCACTCACTCACTCACTCACTCACTCACACACACACACACACACACTCACTCACACACTCACTCACTCACTCACTCACTCACTCACTCACTCACTCACTCTCACTCACTCACTCACTCACTCACACACACACTCACTCACACACACACACACACACACTCACTCACTCACTCACACACACACACACACACACTCACTCACACACTCACTCACTCACTCACTCACTCACTCACTCACTCACTCACTCACTCTCACTCACTCACTCACTCACTCACTCACACACTCACTCACACACACACACACACACACTCACTCACACACTCACTCACTCACTCACTCACTCACTCACTCACTCACTCACACACACACATTATACTGGACCTCCTCTTACACTAACCTAACCCCTAAACCTTCCCATCACAGAAAACTTTATTTTCACTTAGTTACAATTCTCCATTGCGTTACTCTGTGACAGCGAGTGGATCCGAGTTCATGACCTTTCCCAGTATCATAGTGAACTATCCAGCAGATGTGAAGAGCAGCACCTGCAGACTGTGACCAGCCTGCGGGAGACACACACACACACACACACACCACACACACGCAAACACACACACACACACCGCGCTGCAGTCGAGCTCAGGCTGATGAATGGCTTTGTGTTGTGTGTCCGTGGGGTTTCTGTCAGACAGGGCAGTCTCTATTAAATTAGCACTTGTCAATGTGGCATCGGCTGATTGATAAATGGCATGTCAGACAGGAGAGAAAGAGAGAGAGAGAGAGAGAGTGAGAGAGAGAGAGAGAGAGAGAGAGAGAGAGAGAGAGAGAGAGAGAGAGAGAGAGAGAGTATCGTTCGGCCCAACCAGAAAAACTCTTTGTGTTGAGCAGAAGAGCTGAAGCCAAAGCTGCTTTAATTCACTTTAAAACTTCATTGATCACATTGTTCATCGTTACTGATTTTGTTAAGAATGGCAGGTTCAAAACACACACACATGCACGCACGCACGCACACACACACACACACACACACACACACACACACACACACATGAATAACTTTTTTTGTTAATCTGAAAATTCTTCTAAATTCCTTCTCAAAATTGATCTGAAATTCTGCCTTATTTATATTTGTCCACACACTTATACATATTTCTGTGCAAGGACAATTGTGCAAATATGTTCATGTTTATGTTTTATTTCTGTGTGTGTCTATACAGTGTATGGGTCTGTGTGTCTCACAACTCACTATTAATGTAATACAGGATTTTGAACTTTTAGCCCTGAATCGTTCTGAATGCAACACAGTTGGCACAAAACATGTTTTTAGCAGAAATGTCATGAGGTTATTATTCATTTTTTTTATTGATCTGTCCAAAAAAAACTACCCCCCCCCCCCCCAGAAAAAGATAAATTAAACCCCCCCCCCCCCCACCACCACCAAAAAAATAAAATAAAATAAAACTAAGCAAAACCACTAGAATTTATCTATTTAAATTATGGGTCCCACTTTATATTAAGTGGCTTTAAGTACTATGTACGTACATGTACTTACATTGAAATTAATCATTTGATACAATGTACTTATTGTGTAACTACATGTTTTTACATTGTACTTACATTTTAAAAATTCCTGCATGTAATTACAGCTGTAATTAATTTATGTAATTACATTTGTAATTACACAGTTGACCCTTCCCTTACACCTTAAACCTACCCAATCCACCACACCTGTCCCTAACTTTACCAGTATCACACCTCAATAGCAGCAAAAGTGTTTTACAATACAACATGAACACAATAAGTACATTGTACTTATTTTTTTATGTAAGTACATAGTACTTAACGCCACTTAATATAAAGTGGGACCAAATTATGCATATAATGTATTATACATTAACGTATAATTATGCATTAAATGACAGACTTAATGTGACATTTTCTTGAGACTTTCAGACTCAAACGGCACCATTTCCTGCGTGTTCCACTAATTCTCACTAAAACATGCAGGAATGTCCAGTTTTTCTCCTTCAGTTTATGATGATGTGATCGACATTTGTTCAACTCTGCACGCTTCTCTCGCTGCGGATCACGGAGTGATGTAAATAAGGGTTAAAGATTGCCCAGCACAGGCCTTTACTGTGCTTTACGCATGGGTCTAAATACAAACACACTTCAAAGCGAGCGGCATTGGAAATCACCTCACATTTTCACCTCCGGTTGCTCAAAGCGTGTGTGTTTTTCTGCGAGACCGGACAGAGAGTCGTCAGGGAGCCACGAGTGTCAGCCATGCAAATAATCATTTACTTACACTCTTTGAGTTTGCTTTGGTTAAGGCAAATTAACATCTGAAAATGAGCTGCAAAGGACTCTGGGCGAGAAGCTTGCATCTCTCTCTCTCTCTCTCTCTCTCTCTCTCTCTCTCAATCCATCTGTTCTTCTTGTTGAAGAGAGAGAGAGAGAGAGAGAGAGAGAGAGAGAGGAAATGGAAAATCTTGAAAATCCAGGTCCTGAATATTGCTACTGAATAACTGCAAAATATATTTTGTGCTTGATAGAACATCACATCTGCAATGGTTTTATAATTTGATGACTTTCAAATCCATCTCGAGGTTTCCATCCAAATGTACCTGTTTGAATCAACAACAGGCAGGGAATATTCATGTGTGTGTGTGTGTGTGTGTGTGTGTGTGTGTGTGTATGTGTGTGTGTGTTTCCCAGAGAACATAATCTTCTGACAGTATGAAGTTCACAAATGTTTGCTAAAATCTTTCTTTTTCTTCCTTGCTTCCATGTGGGAATACTTGTGAAGTGGCAGTGATCTTTTATAGCGAAACCTGTGGTTTTCAACTTCAAACATTTCATAAATAACATTTGGAACGATAAATAAGGTAAGAGTTCAAGACTAAATAAGGGGACATAATCATTCTTGCATTAAAACAGAGCATTTTTTAAATGATTAAAGAGCACAGATTCTGCTTTTCCCCATGTTCATCTTTTGTAGTGTGTAATGAAGTTATTCTTTTATATCAGTGTCAGTGTTTCTGAACTCCTGAAACGCCTCCACTGTAGTCTTGAGTTTCTTCCGGGAACAAACAAGTCACAATATTCCTCATTATAATAATTAATGCGCAGAATAAAGGGGCGGGGCCTGGTTGAGTTAGTTAGGAGTGTGTTAAACTGGCGGTTATGGTAAGGGGCGGGACATTTCCCAAACACGGGCAATCACGACACACTGCTCCAGCCGACCAATCAGAGCACAGTGTGCTTTTCAGAAGGAGGGGCTTCATAGAGACAGGAAGTAAACAGAGCGTTACTGACAGACTGGGAAGAGAGGAGCCGCAACAATGGAGAATATGAGGAGAATAATCAACATTCAAGCAGGAAAAATTCAACTGAAGACTTTGAGAAAGGGCATAATATGGCCTATTTAATTATTTGCAAATCGAATTGTGTGATGCTAAAAAAGCATTAAAGGGGACATATTATGAAAATCTGACTTTTGCTATAATCGGGTCTCCGGTGCTTCTACCAACCCAGAAAACATGAAAAGAGTGAAACCCAGTAACTTTGTTCTGGTCAGCCTTTCTCTGCAAGCATGTCAAAAAATAATCCGATCAGATGTCACACCAGCCGACATTTGGTTCCACACGCGCCAACAGAGACCAGTTCTAACGCACTGATGAAGATCCAGCAAAGCCTGAAACTGTTCTGTGGTTGAGCACAGACGAGCACTGAACACTATTGACCAGAACATGTCACCGCTGTCTTATAAAGACCTCAGGAACTGTGGACACTTGTGGAGAAGTTCAACATGATGATGAGATGATCAGTGTAACTCCACAACAACTACAGAAATGTCTCCACTAACATTCAGAAGCTCTTCCTGAGTCTCTCCGTAAGGCTGCACTCGCTACTGGTTATTCTGGGATTCTGGATGAGGGAGATTGGCCTGTTCTGTTATTGCCGGAGTTTCTGAAGCTTTTGTAAAGACTCCGCCCTCTTCTGAATGAAGGCGGAGCTAAAGCTCATTTGCATTTAAAGGGACACACAAAAACGGCGTGTTTTTGCTCATAAATGATCTGGTATTTTGAGCTGAAATTTCACAGACACATTCTGGAGACTCCATATATTTATATTACATTTTGTGAAAAGGGGCATAATATGTCACCTTTAAGATTTAATGCAAGAGGCAAAGACATCCATCCAACAATTAAATGAACAAAGTGTAGTTCGCTTGATCTTGAGTACCTGGTTGATCTATCGGCTGAGAAGTGAAAATGAACAAACACACTGTAGTTATCTGTAGTTGGAGGGTGAGGCCTGTGGTTTTCTGTTGTCTATTGTCCTGTTTTTTGGGCTTGAGATTCTGACCTGTCACTCATTCTCTGTCCTGGGCCTTTTATTTTCAAAGTAAGAGATGCTGTTTTTGATTTTCCCGAAGAAAACAACAGGTCCTTGGGTCTCGTCGGCACACACACATACTTCTGTTCTCTGGTTTGATCCTGAGTGTCTCTGTGTACCTAGATTTCAGCAGCTTGCCTGGACGGATTAAAGCAGAAGTGATGTTTTTTAATCAAAGTGTGGTGATCCCTGCAAGGCAAATTACTGCTGCAGGCCGGAGAGCGCCAACCTTGGCACGGGTCTTCGATGAAACACGCCGAGCCCTGGATCTACGGGCCTGTGGTCTGGCATGCACACACACAACACACACACACACACACACACACACACACACACACACACACACACACACACTTCAGCCGAGTGAGACTTCATCCTGACCTTAAATATGAGAGAACATCTGCCTCCAAGATGCTGGAGAGCAAACCTAACAGCACGATCCACATCAAACTCTTCAGATAAACACAATCCACATCGAACCCTTCAGATAAACACAATCCACATCGAAACCTTCAGATAAACACAATCCACATTGAACCCTTCAGATAAACACAGAACCCTTCAGATAAACTCGAACCCTTCAGATAAACACCGAACCCTCCAGATAAACACCGAACCCTCCAGATAAACACCGAACCCTCCAGATAAACACCGAACCCTCCAGATAAACTCGAACCCTTCAGATAAACTCGAACCCTCCAGATAAACTCGAACCCTTCAGATAAACTCAAACCCTCCAGATAAACTCGAACCCTCCAGATAAACTCGAACCCTTCAGATAAACTCGAACCCTTCAGATAAACACAAAACCCTCCAGATAAACACCGAACCCTTCAGATAAACACAGAATCCTTCAGATAAACTCGAACCCTTCAGATAAACTCGAACCCTTCAGATAAACTCGAACCCTCCGGATAAACACCGAACCCTCCAGATAAACTCGAACCCTCCGGATAAACACCGAACCCTCCAGATAAACTCGAACCCTTCAGATAAACTCAAACCCTCCAGATAAACTCGAACCCTCCAGATAAACTCGAACCCTTCAGATAAACTCGAACCCTTCAGATAAACACCGAACCCTCCAGATAAACTCGAACCCTTCAGATAAACTCGAACCCTCCAGATAAACTCGAACCCTCCGGATAAACACCGAACCCTCCAGATAAACTCGAACCCTTCAGATAAACACGAACCCTTCAGATACACTTGAACCCTCCGGATAAACACCGAACCCTCCAGATAAACTCGAACCCTTCAGATAAACACGAACCCTTCAGATAAACACCGAACCCTTCAGATAAACACCAAATCCTTCAGATAAACACCGAACCCTCCAGATAAACTCAAACCCTCCAGATACGCACCAAACCCTCCAGATAAACACCGAACCCTTAAGGTAAACAGCGAACCCTCCATATAAACACCGAACCCTCCAGATAAACTCGAACCCTTCAGATAAACTCGAACCCTTCAGATAAACACCGAACCCTTCAGATAAACACCGAACCCTTCAGATAAACTCAAACCCTCCAGATAAACACCGAACCCTCCAGATAAACACCGAACCCTCCAGATAAACACAAACCCTTCAGATAAACACCGAACCCTCCAGATAAACTCAAACCCTCCAGATACGCACCAAACCCTCCAGATAAACACCGAACCCTTAAGGTAAACAGCGAACCCTCCATATAAACACCGAACCCTCCAGATAAACTCGAACCCTTCAGATAAACTCGAACCCTTCAGATAAACACCGAACCCTCCAGATAAACACCGAACCCTCCAGATAAACACCGAACCCTCCAGATAAACTCGAACCCTCCAGATAAACACAAACCCTTCAGATAAACACAAACCCTCCAGATAAACACAAACCCTTCAGATAAACACCGAACCCTCCAGATAAACACCGAACCCTCCAGATAAACACTGAACCCTTCAGATAAACTCAAACCCTCCAGATAAACTCCAACCCTTCAGATAAACACGATCCCCATCAAACTCTTCAGATAAACACCGAACCCTCCAGATAAACTCAAACCCTTCAGATAAACTCGAACCCTTCAGATAAACTCGAACCCTCCAGATAAACTCAAACCCTCCAGATAAACTCGAACCCTTCAGATAAACACCGAATCCTCCAGATAAACTCGAACCCTTCAGATAAACACCGAACCCTCCAGATAAACTCGAACACTTCGGATAAACACGATCCCCATCAAACTATTCAGATAAACACCGAACCCTCCAGATAAACTCGAACACTTCGGATAAACACGATCCCCATCAAACTATTCAGATAAACACCGAACCCTCCAGATAAACACTGAACCCTTCAGATAAACTCAAACCCTCCAGATAAACTCCAACCCTTCAGATAAACACGATCCCCATCAAACTCTTCAGATAAACACCGAACCCTCCAGATAAACTCAAACCCTTCAGATAAACTCGAACCCTTCAGATAAACTCGAACCCTCCAGATAAACTCAAACCCTCCAGATAAACTCGAACCCTTCAGATAAACACCGAATCCTCCAGATAAACTCGAACCCTTCAGATAAACACCGAACCCTCCAGATAAACTCGAACACTTCGGATAAACACGATCCCCATCAAACCCTCCAGATAAACTCGAACCCTTCAGATAAACACCGAATCCTCCAGATAAACTCGAACCCTTCAGATAAACACCGAACCCTCCAGATAAACTCGAACACTTCGGATAAACACGATCCCCATCAAACTCTTCAGATAAACACCGAACCCTCCAGAAAAACTCGAACCCTTCAGATAAACTCGAACAATTCAGATAAACTCAAACCCTCCAGATAAACTCGAACCCTTCAGATAAACTCGAACCCTCCAGATAAACTCGCCCTTCAGATAAACACGAACCCTTCAGATAAACACCGAACCCTTCAGATAAACACCGAATCCTTCAGATAAACACCGAACCCTCCAGATAAACTCAAACCCTCCAGATACACACCAAACCCTCCAGATAAACACCGAACCCTTAAGGTAAACAGCGAACCCTCCAGATAAACACCGAACCCTCCAGATAAACTCGAACCCTTCAGATAAACACTGAACCCTCCAGATAAACTCGAACCCTCCAGATAAACTCAAACCCTCCAGATAAACTCGAACCCTTCAGATAAACACCGAACCCTCCAGATAAACTCGAACCCTCCAGATAAACACCGAACCCTACAGACAAACTCGAACCCTTCGGATAAACACGATCCCCATCAAACTATTCAGATAAACACCGAACCCTCCAGAAAAACTCGAACCGTTCAGATAAACTCGAACCCTTCAGATAAACTCAAACCCTTCAGATAAACACCGAACCCTCCAGATAAACTCGAACCCTCCAGATAAACACCGAACCCTCCAGATAAACTCGAACCCTCCAGATAAACTCGAACCCTTCAGATAAACACCGAACCCTCCAGATAAACACCGAACCCTTCAGATAAACACTGAATCCTCCAGATAAACTCGAACCCTCCAGATAAACACCGAACCCTCCAGATAAACACCGAATCCTTCAGATAAACACCGAACCCTCCAGATAAACTCGAACCCTTCAGATAAACTCGAACCCTTCAGATAAACACAGAACACTCCAGATAAACACCGAACCCTCCAGATAAACTCGAACCCTTCAGATAAACACAGAACCCTCCAGATAAACACCGAATCCTTCAGATAAACACCGAACCCTCCAGATAAACTCGAACCCTTCAGATAAACTCGAACCCTTCAGATAAACACCGAACCCTCCAGATAAACACCGAACCCTCCAGATAAACACCGAACCCTCCAGAAAAACTTGAACCCTTCAGATAAACTCGAACCCTTCAGATAAACTCAAACCCTCCAGATAAACTCAAACCCTCCAGATAAACTCGAACCCTTCAGATAAACTCGAACCCTCCAGATAAACTCGAACCCTCCAGATAAACACCGAACCCTCCAGATAAACTCGAACCCTTCAGATAAACTCGAACCCTCCAGATAAACTCGAACCCTTCAGATAAACTCAAACCCTCCAGATACACACCGAACCCTCCAGATAAACTCGAACCCTCCAGATAAACTCGAACCCTCCAGATAAACTCGAACCCTCCAGATAAACACCGAACCCTCCAAATAAACTCGAACCCTTCAGATAAACTCGAACCCTTCAGATAAACTCAAACCCTCCAGATAAACTCGAACCCTTCAGATAAACTCAAACCCTTCAGATAAACTCGAACCCTCCAGATAAACTCGAACCCTTCAGATAAACTCGAACCCTTCAGATAAACACCGAACCCTTCAGATAAACACCGAACCCTCCAGATAAACTCGAACCCTCCAGATAAACACCGAACCCTCCAGATAAACACCGAATCCTTCAGATAAACACCGAACCCTCCAGATACATACCGAACCCTCCAGATAAACTCGAACCCTTCAGATAAACACCGAACCCTTCAGATAAACACCGAATCCTCCAGATAAACTCGAACCCTTCAGATAAACACCGAACCCTTCAGATAAACACAGAATCCTCCAGATAAACTCGAACCCTCCAGATAAACACCGAACCCTCCAGATAAACACAGAATCCTTCAGATAAACACCTAACCCTCCAGATACACACCGAACCCTCCAGATAAACTCGAACCCTTCAGATAAACACAGAACCCTTCAGATAAACACCGAACCCTCCAGATAAACTCGAACCCTTCAGATAAACACCGAACCCTCCAGATAAACACCGAATCCTTCAGATAAACACCGAACCCTCCAGATAAACACCGAACCCTCCAGATACACACCGAACCCTCCAGATAAACACCGAACCCTCCAGATAAACTCGAACCCTTCAGATAAACACCGAACCCTCCAGATAAACACCGAATCCTTCAGATAAACACCGAACCCTCCAGATAAACACCGAATCCTTCAGATAAACACCGAACCCTCCAGATAAACACTGAATCCTTCAGATAAACACCGAACCCTCCAGATAAACACCGAACCCTCCAGATACTCACCGAACCCTCCAGATAAACACCGAACCCTTCAGATAAACACCGAACCCTCCAGATAAACACCGAACCCTTCAGATAAACACCGAACCCTCCATTTACCCAAATTATCATACGCCTGTTTAACCGAAGTTAATCTGGGTGTGTTTCTCCATCCCCAACGTCACTTCTCTGTGTTTTACGGCCCTGACGAGAACGTCGCTCTCCTTGGCTGTGAACCGCTCCTGGCAAATCTGCCGTTATAATAGCAATCCGCCATGGAACAAGCGCGCCTGCTCTTAAAGGGAATGTGAGATGACGCTCTGATTGGTTTATTTCACGTTACGCCCAAACCACACCTATGAGTAATGAAGCAACTTCAGACCAACACATTTTAGATTTACGTCGGAGAGTCATTTATCCCGCCGGTATAATAGCAACAGCGCCCGAGATCCGCCCACAAAGTTACTTGCGTTTTGCGTTTGATACTTGCGTTTCAGATCGTTAAAATAGGGCCCTGTAACGTATTAATAAACCAATATTCAATATGTTTCTGGCTAAATTTAAGGAAGAATTTCACTTCTTCATTGCTCCAATCATCCACACAAACCAAAGTAGATGGTATCATACATTTCTCCAGTATGTTGAAACATATCTGAAGCCAGTAGGAATGAGCCAGATGTTGTTCACACACGTCGACTCTCAGCATGGTTTGTGTTGATGTGTGTTTGCTCTGTTTCTGCTGTGGTCAGGACTGAGGATTCTGGGAACTCAACGGGATCAGAGTGAACGGGAAGGTGGAGGGAAATCTTCTAAAGCCGTCTTCACAATCCCAGTTAAAGACTTCAGGAATGAGGATTCAGAGGGAAGCCGGGGATTCTGGGAAAAAAAACGCCCTGATCCCGGACTCAGATCTCAATGAAACATCCAATCAGAATTATCTTTCAACTATTAATGAGCGCGTGTCACTGCCGAGTCGCTTGTTTAAAGAAATCTGGCAACCAAATGGTTTCAGACAAACAATTTTCCAACAATGGCTGCGCACAGATAAGGTTGCGTGCTTGATTTGTCTGGTTTATTGTCGTGCATTAATAATCAATTCTGTCCTTGTGTGTTTGCAGCAGAGCAGTGAAAGGCCTGTCGCTTCCTAAAATGGTCAAATAATTAACAGCGCACTGATGAAGATCATTTGGAAAATTAAAAATCATCAACAACATTTTTTGTGGAGCACACGTCTTTTGTGCATATTAATTAAGCATTATTGTGAATAATTAGGTGGCCTCCAGTAAGGAATCTTCAGCAAACAGAGCTGAGCCTTCAGACTGGCTGATTAATTGACTTCTGTGCGTTTAACGCTCGTGACGACCTCGCTTCATTCATTACCGCCGACATCCACTCCGTCGTGGAGAGAGAGATCTGGTTTTCACTGACCCAACCAGAGAATGGCAAGAATCTCAATTATTATTATTATTATTATTATTAACAACAACAATTCATATTATAGTCATATATTATTAAATTTGCAATGATATTATATCACAATTATTATTATTATTATATTGTAATTTTGCATGTAAAAAAATTATGACATCATTTTTGAGAAAATTCTAATTCCTGTAATGTCAACAGTACCGTCTGTATTGTGTTTAATTTATGCTAATTTAAGCCGCAACAAAAAAAAATTATTTATTTTAACTGTGTTTGAACTGCATTACAGGAACCAGAATCTATAAGTAGAATCACCATAATGAATAATTTACAAAAAGTAATGATAATGAGGTCATCATTTTCCTAGGTAAATAATATAACCATTATAAATAAATAAATAGGATGAAATGTCTTGACAGATTTTGAGATTTACATAATTTTACTGTTAAATAAACCTTTTCATTGGTTAAACATATTTTGAGATCACAACATAAACATGGAAAGAATAAATAAAATATGAAAACACACATGTAAAGATGTGCAGCACTTGTGTGTGTTATTCGTCTCCTTCTGAAAGAGAAGACACGTTCGGCTGTGATGAGGAGACACTGCTTTTCATTAAATATGCATCAATATACGACATGTAGAAGAATATGCTGGACAAATGTTTGGTGATTAAGAGAGAGAGATATGGCTAAATGCTGTTCAGCGCTCATAAATCTGAGGTAATTACAGTCGTGAAGGAAAACCTGGAGGAGCCTCGTTCGGGCCAAGAGTCAGAGGTCAAAGGTCAAGCTGTTGGGTTAGAATGAAGAGGGCCGAGGTGACCTACATCAAACCATGAGGAATTATGGGAGAGAGAGAGAGAGAGAGAGAGAGAGAGAGAGAGAGAGAGAGAGAGAGAGAGAGAGAGAGGGAGAGAGAGAGAGAGAGAGACAGAGAGAGAGAGAGAGAGAGAGAGAGAGAGAGAGACAGAGAGAGAGATATATATATATATATAGAGAGAGAGAGAGAGAGAGAGAGAGAGAGAGAGAGGGAGAGAAAGAGAGAGAGAGACACAGAGAGAGAGAGAGAGAGAGAGAGAGAGAGAGACAGAGAGAGCGAGGGAGAGAGAGAGAGAGAGAGAGAGAGAGAGAGAGAGAGAGAGAGGCTTCAGACGGAGGGCTTTTGATCTGTTAAAGGATTCCCTCTAAAGTGTGCGGTTCGTTTGAAAGCTCAATGAAAAGAGCAGAAATAGAGCAATAAACGAGAGAAGGCCCTCGTGTTTACAGACAGCAGTGAAGGACACGCCAGCGAAGAACACTTTACTTGAAGCCTTTATAGATTATGAATTATAGAGGTATTCATAATGTACAATTGTAATGCATTGCATCTTTTCATTATTATAACCAATATTAAAAAATGCATTATAATCTTTGCAGATTCCCTGAAATTGGTGTTTTAATGCACTAAAGGTGTAAGAATGAATAGATCAGAAGGAAACGCTTACAATAAAGTCTCATTAGTTAATGCATGAATTAACATCAATTAACAACGAGCGATATATTTGCATAGCATTTAGTGACATGTGTTAATGTTAGTTCACAGATACAACTTTTTTTAAAATACAAAAGCATTTTTGATCAATTGTATCAGTAAATTAGTAACAGATTAATAAATGATGTAGAAGTATTGTACATTGTTAGTTCATGTTAATTAACATAGTTAACTAATGTAAACAAATGAAACCTTATAGTAAAGTTTTACAGATAAGGATAACAATGTATTTGTTC
>NC_137131.1:44980462-44995462 GCF_949319135.1 Squalius cephalus
TCAATCAACACACACACACACACACACACACACACACACACAGACACACACACACACATCTGTTCTTGTTCCATAAGCGCTTCACTCGAACACAACAGAGAAGAAGAGTCTGACAAACGCCTGCAGTTCCTCGGCTGATGAATAAGCTCAGAGAGCAGATCTGATGCTTTAACCTGATTTCAGTCTATACACGGTTAAAGTCCACAAATATGCGTCTCGCGGTGATAACTTCACAAACAGAGAGCAAAGCAACCCAACTTCTCTGTGCCAGTAAAGTAATAAGTGTCTGTGTATGGCATTTAAATGGTTTCTCAAAAAAAAGAAAAAAAAGGTTATAGCGTTTAAGGGGGTTTACACTTTTTCTCATCAAAAACTGATGTAGCAGAAGACCGACAATTGAAGAGCAAACGCAAGAGAATCAGAGCAGGCCCGAACACCATTATGAGAGCCATTAATAAAACGCAGACTGAACCTATGAGTTTTGAGGCGGTGTGTGTGCTGAAGAGTCTCCATCTGCGGGTCTTTCATGTGGTGGAGCTCATCGACCCATCCAGGAGTCTCTGCGTTTCCGCCGCTTTCTAACTTTCAATCAAAACTCCAGAACAAAAGAGCCTCCCGAACCAGTGCAGATGCCTGAGTTAAACCAGATGAAGCCCGTGTTACCCAGCGCTGCCAAGAAGAGTCTCGGGACGGAGGAGCCCACGGTTCACTCACAAACACACATTTCTCTGTTCAAGAGTCTTTGAAAATGATCCTGATTGGGGCTTTTGGAAGTCCTGTGTTGTGGATGGAAACCCAGCACAAGTTTATCACGGACCCACATCACACTGAGTCCTGATGAGAGACGGGGAGATTGAGTAAATCAACAAACGGTTACTGTCAAAAATCAATCCAGCCATCCATCCCGATTTCCTGTAGCTCAAACAGTAGAGCGTTGGCGCTTGCAACGCCAAGGTCACGGGTTCGATTCCCAGGGAAAGCAAGAACCGAGAATGGAAAAAATGTGTACCTTGAAATGCAATGTAAGTCGCTTTGGATAAAAGCCTCTGCCTAATGCTTAAATGTAGATCCATCCATCTATAATATAACCCTAACTCCATCTAACTAGTATCCATCCATATTTCAATATATATGTCTATAGATACTGCAGACACTCTTAGAACATTATGAGTTCATAAGACAAAATGTAAAACTTCAAGATTTATTTATTTATTTTTTACTTTCAGGCAATCTTTGTCAAAGCAACATGAAAGTTTGTCTTGATGATAAACGTTTCTCTGCCTGTTTTTGATCCTGAGGTTTGTGGTCAAGCTGTTAGTAGGTGAAGTGGGTTACCCTGCACTAAAGCTCCAGCGCACACACACACACACACACACACACACACACACACACACACACACACACACACACACACACACACACACACACACACACACACACACACACACACACACACACACACACACACACACACACACACACACACACCCACACACACACACACACCTGGCACCGCTCAGCTCCAGCACACAGACGTCCTCACCGCACTGAGATAATGATCAGCACTTTCCACATGTTTAACCTGACGCACGACAAAGATCTCCAAGAGCTTCTGTAACACCAAACCTGCTTATTAAACTCCAAAACATGCACGCAAACCCCAGAGGAATTTCTATATTTCATTTTGGTTTAATTTAAGTAACGCTAATATTCCGCTGTGAATGTGAACAGATTGAGACGATCATCCAGACCTGAAGATCATACATGAGGCCTTGCAGAACCTGTGGAGAGTTTTCCTGGGATTTGATGTTTCTGACGCTTCTATAATCGGGATTTTAACTGCAGACATCAGAAAAGATGGATGTGTGTGTTTAACTCTAACCTCTGTGAAGTCAGTACTTCAGTGGGTCATTTCTAATTTAAAAGCTGAGCTTTACTAGTAGCTCTTTCATCCTTATTAAAGACATTTCAGGCATACGGTAGCCAGAAGGTATGCTTTAAATATATGTCATTTACCAGCTTTCAGAAGGGACAATCTGGGCTTTACTGAGGAAAGTTACAGTTATCGTGAGCACTACACGAACAGACACAACTTCAACAAGGAGCTTTTCAAATATTTGTGATATCTTGAATTAAAAATATAAATATATATTTTTTTACTTCTTATTCTACTTGTCCAACACGACTACTTTCCCAAAAAAAAAAAAAAAAAAAAAAAAACTTTTCGAAAGCGAAATCCTGCACAAAGCAGCAAAACTCCAGCCAATCGTATCATGTTTTGGTGATTAATATTCATGTGTTTGACCAATAGGATTTCATGGTGGGTGTGGCTACTCAAATGGGAAATAAAATTGCATTCTGACACATTTGAAAATGTAATTCACAAAATCAAGCTACCCAGACACCAACATAGTGTCGGCCCAGATCCGGTCCACATCCGGCACACATGGATCCCACACGGGCCGAATCTGGGCCCACACTATGTTGGTGTCTGATTCCAATTCGCATGGATCCGTGAAAATGACAAATAATTCTGTGTTATTCTGCCAGACAAGTAATTTGGCAATGTCACTTTGTAAAGAAAGAATACACGCCTGCGCATATATATATATATATATTCAAACACGCATATCTATAGACTAAACACATAATATACATGTGCACGCCGTCACCCTTTTCACAGATTCACGTTTCTGAAGTTTACATGTATTGTTAAAGCGCAGTATAAATGAAGTTAGGGGTCTAGATTAACTCTATTCTTCATGCGAACTACAGCTTGGATTGTCCGCTGATTTTCCTAAGTGTCCAACTCACAGTAGCATTGTCAGTTTATCCGGTCTGCTGTAGGTTTGGGAACATGAAAACCAGCTGGAGAAAAGCTTTTCCCGGTGCTCGTGTTCCCCTCTTGAGAGCCGAGAACACACGGTTACTCAACTCAACATCAGCACACAGACACAGCAAATCAAACTTAACCAAAGATAAACAAAACAACTCATTTGCACACAAAAGCAGAGACGATTAACTGCCGTCGAGCGGCTCCTGTAAACAGGCGTCGTGTTGAGATGACACAGCTGTAGGCACACTTAAACACACACACACACACACACACACACACACACACACACAAGACCGGACAAAAAAACAGTGTTTCGGATGGTGGACCACAGATTCCTTTGGAGAAGATGCTTTGAGCGATCTCCACACCAGATTGCAAAAGCCTCGATATTTCCAAATTGTTCCATTAAAATGGATCTACAGAAGGAGTAGAGGAAACAGGGAGGTGTTTTGAACTTCGAAGAATAGAGAGACAGCCAATTTAACAAGCCAAAATTAGTCAGATGGAGCGCATGAAGAAGTCTAAAAACATTAATTTCCCATAAACGACCCATAAAGAAACCTTCCCACAGGGAGAGAAGGAGTGTCTCGCTCGCCAAGCTTTCCAGAGGACCCGTGAACCCTGTTAAACTTTGACAGGTCTATTTAGGTTTAACTTAATTGTTTACCAACCTGTTCAGCTGAGGTCTGCAGGAGAGTTTTCATTTAGATTAATGATATGGAGCTGCTTTCTAATGAGGGTGTTTGACAGTAGACACTTCCATTCGCCGGGCCTCTGGGAAGAGCCTTTGTACTTCAGGTAATTACACACAAACCCTTCACATACGCTAACCTTTCGAGCTTAACACACACACACACACACACACACACACACACACTGGTGTTAGTTAATGCTAAATGCACTCAAGCATTGGACAAAATGGTTCTAGACAGACACGTGCAATTAGCTTTTGCTCTTTTGTGTGTTGTAAGCAGCCAAGGCGTACGTTTGTAGATCTGAACCCACAGGAAAGCAAAATCACAAATAAGATCTTATTAATATCTCAGTCGATTCTCCTAGAATGCAATGAAATAAAAGGGAGGTTGTTATTCTGAGAAACAGACCAAAGGAATCTCACACATGTCTCTTCTAATGTTTCAGAAGAGATCTCAACAATGTGTGATATGTAAAATCAAGTCTGGCAGAGATCTCCATGCACTCTCAGAAAATAAAGAACATAATTGTGCCTTTAGGGGTACAAAGGCTTGTCACTGGGGCTGTACCCTCAAGGGTACAATATTGTACCTTAACCTTTAAAAGAAATGGTACATATATGTACCTTTTAATGCTTTTTGACCCTCAAAAAGGTACATATATGTACCTTGAGGTCCAATAATAAGCCCTACGGGGTACGTTAGTGTAGATTGTACTACTACTGACTCCTACTGTACCCCTATTTCTGACGGTGTGTGAACTCAGATATTAGTCATCAGAATCCTGCATGAGCACATGATCTGAGCTGCTTTCCACGAGAAATACATGTGATACTTATACTTGAGCCCTAAAAGAGCAACATTTTTACACTTACATTTATGCATTTGGTAGATGCTTTTTACATTGCTTTCAAGGTTCACATTTGATCAGTTGATGCATTCCCTGGGAATCGAACCCATGATCTGTTTGAGCTACAGTTTCTTCCCTGAAATCTCTGTTTCTGGCTAATATACGGTAAAATACAAGCGTATCCCAGCGCTGTGTGCACACGATATCGCAGTCTCAGTCCTGCAGGACTGCTCACTTTCTTCATTTGACTTGAATTCAGCTTGGCACGTACTCGGCAGTGGAAGAGCTCGAGGGAAAATCTACGTTTAGTCCCAGTTGTTTGGTGAGGTTTTGTGCTGGAAAAGGCAGGAGACAATAGAACGGGCCAGAGACGGGTCGCTATTGAGCGCGGAGAAAGTGCAGAACAAAGTGATTCGTGTGAAAGGCGAGTGGGAAGAAAGAGACAGATTATCTTAATTATCATTCAGAGGCTGCTCGCAGCAGCACCTGTGCATGAATAATAACATTTATCAGCGCTCGGAGATGTGCGAACATTCTTTAAATCACCCTCATTACCGCAGCGCCGAGAGATCAGCCCTGAATTATCCATGTCTACACACAGACGAACACACGGCACCTCCCTCTCTCCGAGGACGGGCGTGCGTGTGTAAAGGCCCATACGGGAGCCGTACGGTGGGCACGGGACACAAAGACCCTGGGGGGGGGGGGGGGGGGCATGGCTTCAGCATGCATTAGCTCAGACCTCGCTGTGCTCCCAGTGCTCAGATCCAATATTGTCTTGATGTGAAAAGCATTTGATGGGATAAGGGCCGGGTGAATGACTGAGGCTCCTTTCTGTCACACGCGATCACTTCTGTTTAGCTGAGAACCTCGTCACCAGACACACGTTCATATTTACGAATTACCACACGTTAATGGAATGCTATGCAGCCAGACACGGGGAAATTAAAAACGGAGCCACAAAAAAAAACATTTTATAAATGACTCGGATAAACGGAAAAGAAAAGCTGTAATGAACGATTGGGAAACTTGCAACGCGGCCAAAAGCATTGAACCGAGGAGTTTCGCAATATATGACACCCGTAGAGGTTCGTGTTTTCTTGCTCGCTTCTAAAAAGAGCTGTTATTTGTTCTGTGGAAGGAGAATTTGCTAAGAATCTTCATGCTGCTCTTTTACATACAACAACATGCTGTCAAGTTCCACCTTAAAATGAGTCCATGCATCGTAGGTCTCGGGGAGTAATTTCACCGTTGACGAACAATTAAACAATTCTGTTTTCAGTTGAAAATTGTGTCGTGTAAGCGACCCCTAAGTTAATTACTAATGATTTTTACAACGGAAATGAATCAATCAAAAACTTTTTCTTCTAGATCTGTTAGCTAAAACAGTCTTGCATTATTTTCCTGTTATCACTGTAAAGCTGCTTTGAAACATTCTGTATTGTCAAAAGCACTATATAAATGAAGCTGACTTGACGAACAGACCCAAATTTAATTGCTTTTCACTCATTATATTCCTTCCAAATCTCACTTGCAGTCTCACTTTTAATAGTGTTGCACTGAGATACTGTAATGATGTTGTTTTTTTTGTTCTTTTTGCGAGCTGGATCATTGCGGTCAGTGTAGACTTCAGCTGCATGAAAAACAACCTGAAGGAGAGTTAATGCCGATAGAGTTTCATTTGAGTGAATGATATAAACTATAATAAACGCCCCAGGATCTAGAAAGAGAGTAGGACACACGACTCAAAAACACCACTGCTGTCTTTCCTAAAATATCTTACACTCGGATAATTTGAAAGTCACTCAGAATTAAAATGTCTTTTCTGAAGAAAAAAAAAAAAAAGAAAGAAGAATTAATTATGCGAGTGTTAATGTTCTCCATTCTCTAATGGTGTTCCAGTCCAGAGACCGCAGACGTTTAAATAAGAATCCATTTCCAAGTCCAGGGAGATTCTCCACGTCTCCACGTACTGGAGTTGGTCAGTTCCTGGTGGCCTGAGACTTCTCGAATCACGTCATGGTGAATTGCAAGGATTCCCCAAACGCCCACGTCCACAAACACGCTCTACGTTTGCAAACGATCCCCGATTTCAAGCAGGAGTTCAACACAGCGTTCGCCTACATAAACAGCCGGTCCGGAATGACACATTCCCTGAGCATCTTCCAAAGAGATGTGATGCATAATGACATGATCCATCCCTGCTTTCCAAACCACACCGTGGGTGAAGAGGAGACCCTCATCCATCAAAAGCGCAAAGACACGTCATTCACGAGAGGAATGGAGGAGAATAGTTGTAGAAGCACGAGGGCAAGGGTCTGGAGTTGAGGAGGGCCTGAACAGAGGAACGTCAGTGCAACAAACACACAGAAATGCCAGGAATTCACCCACTGCAAATCATCTGGAGAAGCGGAGCAGAGCTGTCAAAAGTTCAGCGCTACAAGAGTCGCCTTTGTCCAAGCCATCGCTCCTGCAGAAGAATAGAGTCCTTCATCTGAGATGGACACTTCTGATGGGAGATTTAGACGTGTCATTTCCTCCTGACATCAGCTAATGCTCTGGAGTCTGGACATGTGCACGGTGACTCGATACACATTTAAAGGGTTTGATGAACACTAAAGTCCCAGAAGTGATTCCCATGAGGACTATTGCAAACTCTGGAACATTCCAACTCTACATGCTGGCAATCATGTGACAGTGAACTATGGAAATTGGTAAAGTGGTTGGCTGGTAACTTAAAGGTTGTGGGTTCAAATCCCAGAAGTGATTCCTAAAGAGCAGGTTATAGGGGATGAACCCATAGTCAATTATGTAAGAATAAAAAGTTAAGAGAAAAGCAGGTAAAACAATCCAGACTACACACTGTTAATTGTGCGAAAGCAAACTTCAGCTTAATGATGGAAACTGGTAAAGGTTGTAGGTTCAAATCCCAGAAGCAACGCACTAAATCTGCCCACGACGACTAGATCTGTAGTGACTAACGGGATTTTAACCACCAGAATGAATGTCTTGATGATCCTGGAACAACGTTCCTGTCAAACAATCCCATTTTAGGGTAGTTAATAGTTAAGGTTGGATTAAAACATGTTGTTTTTTGAAGGATGTTGATCCAGGAACACGCCAAACCTGACAAGTTTTCTTTATGAGTCAAATTCAAGAATATCCAAATCATGACAATGCAAACTATACATTACACTTATGCATTTGGGAGATGGTTTTATTCACAGCAACTTACATGTCAAGTCAAACTATATATTTAATCTAGGAATCAAACCCATGACCTTGTCAGTGCCAGAGCCACGATCCACCGATTGAGCTCCAGAAACTCTACATGCCATTAATTATGAAACAGCAAAATTCACTTCAGATCTCGGATATAAAGTGGCTCTGACAACAACAGGCTGAGACCTGAATAAAGATTATTTTATCATTCTTCACATCTTGTCAAATCACATTTGATAAAACTAATCATCTTCTCCGCTACTCACTGATGTGATTTTATCTCTCTGGTCTTTAAAGACGTAGATGACTAAATCAGTCAATCCTCACCTCCATCAATGTGTGTGTGTGTAGGTATAATAGAAGCACTCAAAGACCTTTATGAAGGTAAATGAGACAATTTTATTCAGCGGTGTGTTACGGCTCTGTGCTTGAATCATTTATGGATCTCTAATAGCTCTTGAAAGTTCGCCGTGTGAATGTAGTTCATTGACCTTCAGACAGCAGATTAAAGCGCAGCAGAAACACACCCAGATCATTTCTTATGAATATTCGTAGGTCCTGCTAATATGTGAAATATTTGCTTTCACTCTTTCTCTCCTATTTCATTTATATAAAATATCGCATCGCGATAAATTATTCATGTCAATTAGCTTTTCATCTTCCCAGATACAAACTCATGTGATCCTTTTTAACAACTGTTTATTTCAGCGTGTAACTGCGTTTCCGCAGCGGTGGGGCGGCCCTGAGCCTCGGGCACATTTCTTTAATAAAAGCATCAGATCTTTGCATACCTTTCATTTACATATTAAAGGCGTGAGTGGCTCTTTAAGTGGATTCGGGCACCGCGGTTTCAACGCTCCGTCCTCAGCGTCTTCCCATCGGAGACGAGAGAGAATACACAAATTAACAGCATATTTTTAAAGTCTGCTATTCTCAGGACTATTAGACTGACTTACTCTCATCTGATCCTTCACCAGATAACACAAAACTAATGAACCAAACAGTCCAAGTTCTGTTTCCGACAGTTTTACTACTGAACGGATTATGAGAAGTTAATTCCGGAGTGATTCTAATGAAATCATGTAATGATTTTTTTTGCATTGTGGCATTATATATGACAATTAAGTACATATCTCTTAAAATGTTCATTACTGAAATGCATTTGCTAGTTAAGAAATGTCAGATTAAATATCTTATTAATTTACATTGATCAAATTTCAGCATGTTGTAACTGACAGCAATAATGTCATCATGATGCAGTGTCTGAACTCTGATTGATTTTCTTTTTGCATTTTATTTGCAAGCTTAATTGTGTTTGGCCTTTTTTTTTATTCTTACACTATTTAATCAGTTTCATATTGATTCTCAAACACATTTGACAGAAATCATGGCGAATCTCAGAATAAAGCGACTGAAAGACTGAAAACTTTAACACTGATAAACTGCTGCACAAACACTGCGATTCACTGCGGTAAATTAACATATGAGTTACTGTATTATAGTCAAAACAAAATGCAGATTTAAATAAATCAGTTGTACTGAAGGCAGTAAAACAAGTATTGTCATGATGTATAAATATATGATTATTAATATATTTTTTCACATTACAGTAATGTTAAGAAAAAAAGCCACAACCCAAATCTTACTGTTCCTAAAATAGGCTTCATTTCATTTAGGCAAAGTATAATATTATTTCTGCTGCCTATTGTTTTATTTTTTTAAAGAAGGTACAACAGATCAGGAGTGATTGTTTTGTAAAGGATTCATAAATCAAACATCCTCTGCTAGACCTCAGTGACCTCTGATCGAGAAGATGCTTGAGACGCTGTCAAAAGACAGTTTCGTAAGTTTTGTTCTTATTAGATTTCACAGTAGATTAAAACGCATATCGTCACAGATGGGACCAAACCTCGGGACCTTGGGAAGTAATATTCCAACCAGATTAAGATGGATCAAAGAAAATAAAAATGAAAGGAAATTTTAATCTGCGCTAAACACTTTCTGAGTCCACACTGATGTCGTAGGACATTAAAGTCTCTCATCATCCAAGGTTGGCACGCGTCACGGCTCGGGCTGTTCCTCGGCGAGACAGGATGATCTTACGCTGGCAGTTTGTGGGTTTACGAGGGTCTTACGGATGTCAGACGGGTCATGGACTGTAATCGTGAGACGTGTAACACGGATCAGACATGCCCATTGGTCAGGTGCAGCGAGACATCATGTCAGGTCATGTCAGGTTTGCTCTAACAGCACATGACCAGATGAACCTCAGAAAGGCACATATGGATGCAGGACTGGATCTTCCCTTGGGCCGCACTGGAAGTGTCCTGCCACCAGTGAGAGTACTGACACTTTGACTGGTTGTCCCTCTGGGCACGAACATTTGAGTCACCAATGACCGTCTCAAGGAGAAACACTGACCAACGTCGAGGTCAACAAGTGTATCATCATCGTCTTCGTCGTCATCATCGTCATCAAATGTCCAGTACGATCACATTTGACCTGACCCAGTTAATCAGGTACAAAACTTTCACAAGAAACTAGACACTAGACGGATCAATGTTACTGCAAACATAGGGAACTATAGGAGATCTGCTCAAGATGTAGATTTGCATGGGTTTTGGGTTTGTTCTGATGGATGGATGGATGAATTATATTTGGATGGATGGATGGATTATAAATGGATTATAGATGGACGGATGGATGGATGGATGGATGAATGAATGAATGAATGAATGAATGGATGGATGGATGGATGGATGGGGGATGGATGGGGGGATGGGGGATGGGGGGTGGGTGGATGGATGGATGGATGGATGGATGGATGGATGGATGGATGGATGGATGAATGAATGAATGAATGAATGAATGAATGGATGGATGGATGGATGGATGGGGGATGGATGGGGGGATGGGGGATGGGGGGATGGGGGATGGGGGGTGGGTGGATGGATGGATGAATGAATGAATGAATGGATGGATGGATGGATGGATGGATGGATGGATGGATGAATGAATGAATGAATGAATGAATGAATGAATGAATGAATGAATGAATGAATGAATGAATGAATGAATGAATGAATGAATGGATGGATGGATGGATGGATGGATGGATGGATGGATGATCAGTTTTCTCTCCTAATCTGACCTCAAATACTGTTATTATAATATAATAAATAGCTGAATGTCCAATGAACTGTTATCAGTTACATATGTTCTGTCAGACAGCGGAACGAATATGATATAACGACTGACCATGTCAACCAGCAATCAAAGAGTCGCTAGTCACGTTTTTTGAAAATAAGTCGCTAATAAGGGCCTGAAAAGTTGCTGATCTAGTGACAAAAGTAGCAAAATTGGCCCGATTAGCCAATTGATAAAAAATTTAAAATTAGCTCCAAGATTATAACTAGATGCCATAGTGTCGGTCCAGATCCGGGCCGTGTGGAATCCATGTGTACCAGATATGGGCCGGATCTGGACCGACACTATGGCATCTAGTTATAATCTTGGAGCTAATTTTATATTTTTAATCAATTTTAAGTAAATAAAATAAACACTGTAAATACATAAATGAATGTGTCAGTCGGATCAAATGATGAGTCGAGTAAGAGATCACCATGATTAGATATTTGGTATTTGGCCAGTTGAAAATGCTCAAAAAAAATATTTTTCAGTATTTAAACGAACGAGGTTACGCGTGTGAAAAGCGAGCGGTGAAGTTTTCTCGAGCAGCGAGGGGTCTCTCACCCACATTTCCCATGATTCTCTAATGATACGACGAAAAAGGTGCGACTCAAATCTGTGAACCACCAATCAAAGCCAGTCCTCCAATCACAAATAGCCAATCGGCAGCCTCCCTCGGCAGCCGGTCCTCCCGGGATTGGGATTTCGTCAACTTCTAACAGGATTCCAGGACGAGGTTGTTTTTCTGGTGGTGAGGTTTGGTTTCTGCAGCGTGAGAGTTCTCGTGGGCTCTAGACTACGCTTTTAATGAAGTAAAAACAACTCCCACACAAGTTCGCAAGTGTTTCTGAGCAAATTCTGAGATGATTACAAGTGAGCCAGCCGAGGGTGGTCTCTGACTCCTGAGGAAAAAGCTGCTGGTATTTTCCTCTCTCTTTCCTCCTGTTTATTTTTTTCATTTTCACACACCATTTCGGCTGTTTTAATCACCCTGCCTTCTTTCATAATCGATACGCGGCTTCTCGCCAAAATCAAATGAAATAAATAATTGAGTCGACGGCGTGCGAGTGCAAACAAACATTTCCACAAGAAACCGTCTGAAAAGTCACGGAGGCAGAGACACGACGGATTTGGACTCGGTCCAGATCTGAGACTTCATATTTCACAGGTCTTCAAAGATGGAGGCCGTACAGGAGACGGTGAGCTCGTTCTCTAAGCGAGGCATTTGAAGTTGTGCTCACCAGGAGGCAAACGCTGAATCCTTCCCCAGTCTTTTTAGCATATCACAAATCTTTCGACTGATTGCAGCAATACTGAAAGAAAAAAAACAAGATAAAAAAGATCAGTGATTCTGACCGCTGACCACCACGACTCGAGCGCCGGACGGGAAGGCGGACACATGTGGATGATGCGTGGCTCTCGGGGTCGTTAATGTATTTGCGGGGTAATTACCAGGCGAAATTTCTGCCTCGCCCTCAAAAATGACATGCAAATGAAGCACGCATAAAATTAGGCCGGTGAATAAGTGAGTAATTGAGCCTCCAAACCTTTTCTTTTGTCTGAGGACGTTTCACTCTTTCTCAAAGCCGTTCTGCTGTTTCCTCCATAATGGACGGGTTTGAATCGGTTCTCTCTCTGCTCTTTGATCTGGTATTAAAGGATAAAGGAAAGTTGAATTTTTCTAGATTAAGGTTTCAAAGCAACAAAATGGCCAGGACCTTTTTCCTCCCTGTTTTATTTCAATTGAGCGAGTCAAGAGTCTCTTTGCCTCTCAAGAGTTGAACTTCATAACCAATCAGTAAAAAAACCCCGGAAATCTCTCCAAAGAGCCTGAAGGATAATTATGAGAAGGCTAATGAACTCCTAGACTCGTAGTGTCAGTTTCTGTTTCACACGAACGCCCGAGACGCTTGCTATCATATGTGTCAAATAAGCAAGGCTGACGGAATATCATTTGTGAACGTTCACAGAAAGACGTCTGTGTCGGCATGTTTCTTAGGTCAAACTCTGACTCTGATGTCACGCAATTATTAATAAAAATCCAACATTCGCATTTTGCAGAATATTCAGTGAGATGAAAAGCGTGACAGGTTTGATGACGTCAGCTGGAAAGGAAAGTCATTTCAGATGTTGAACAGATCATTACACTCAAACGTTTTTGTTTTAAAATAACATGCTGAAAAATCATTTACAAGACCAGAAACATGCATTCAGATCCCTCTCCCCTTTCCAGCTGCTTCTCTGAAATGAATGCACAAAGGACAACAATACGCATATAAATATAAGAAAGTCACAGTGTGTGTTTGTGGTGTGTTCAAAAGGTTTCACACTTTGGATATCTTCTAAATCAAATTAAGGTTTGATCAAATTAAAATTGTGGTTATGAGATTATGAAACTATTTTTTTGTTTCTTTGTAACGCTGGAAAACGATGCTAAGAGTCCTGAACTGAATTTGCACCTATATTGTGCAGCAAGTGTAAAATTACTTTGAATTACTCTGATTGCATTTTCCTATGATTTCATGCACTCCTCAGGTATTAAAGCTGTGTAATCTTATCAGCATTTAGTCTCACACTAAAAGCTCAATAAAGTCTCTGAATAAAAGCGACACAAACACTCTATTCGGCCAGTTTGAACAGAGTGATGAATGGAATTATAGAACTCACAAATTGTTTTTCTCTCCACCTCTTTTTTTCCCCTTGGATCCTTTATTTTTTTATGCAATATTAAGACATGTAATTAACACGGAGAGCATTAAAGGGGTTCTTAACTATAATTTGCAGTTCATGAACTGTTTTTAAAAATTACACTTAATATAATTAACTTCTGTCATTAGGCCTAATCCCCAACGGCTGTGTGTAAATGCTTGCCTTAAAAAATTACATATAGAAGGAAAGATGAAAAAAAAAAAAGGAAGAGGTTTCCATATCCCTGGAACAGGTCTTTACATTCTGAGTCCAGAACGTGCAATTATTGGACAGCAAGGGGTGATAGTGGCAAGTCTATTATAAACAGCCTGCTTGTGTAACACACTCACACACACACACACACACACACACACACACACACACACACACACACACGTGTTTATGCGAGTGAATTGGCAACAGTGCTGTAGAGTCAGCCAATAAACACTGAACAACTTAAAAAGAGTAAGTATGAGGACGTTAAATCTAAATTACTGACTGTTAAACTGTTGCAGATTTATCGTGACAGACAGATGTGGAGTCGCATGAGCGTATTCGCTGCATTAGCGTGTGTGTGTGTGTGTGTGTCGCATGAGCGTATTCGCTGCATTAGTGTGTGTGTGTGTGTGTGTGTGTCGCATGAGCGTATTCGCTGCATTAGCGTGTGTGTGTGTGTGTGTGTCACATGAGCGTATTCGCTGCATTAGCGTGTGCAGTGGTACGGTGTGCATCAGGGCTCTGTCCTGGGCCAAACTGAGTTTCGCAGCTTTGACTGTTCGTCAGGGTATATGAACGCGCTGTGAGGAGGATCTCTGTCAGGATAACTGACCGCTAATCTAACTGACCGCTAATCTAACCAGATATGATTATAACCCCCGCAACAGGCCGCCACGCGAGCACAACTCACTCCCCTGGAAACACGTAATGAAGGATGTTCCTGGTCCCCAGCTGAGACCCTGCAGTCAGAGCCCTGATCAGGCATCTAATCAGCACACACACACACACACACACACACACACACACACACACACACACACAACCTGCTGCCTGCCGCTCAAATCTGTGTTTCTGCATATCAAAAGCTCCATAAAATGTGCTGGCAAAACCTATAATTACCTTTCTCCTCTTTTTAAATGAATAGCCCGAATAGGCCTGTAGGTGTGTGTGTGTGTGTGTGTGTGTGTGTGTGTGTGTGTGTGTGTGTGCTTGTGCATGCTAATATGTTCAGCAATAAATAAAGTTTAAAAGGTAATTTACTGGTGGGTCAAAGTTCATTCAAATTTGCCCTCTAAGATAATAAAAATATAAGAACCAAACTATTAATTTAATATGTAAATAGATAATAATTTACTTAAAATTAACTTCTCAAACAGATTTTTTTTTTTTTTTTTTTTTTTTTTTTTTTCAATTTAATAATCACAGTTTATTTCTAAAATATACACATCAGTTTAAAGTAAAGTCGGCTCTACTCTTCTGGGAATGCACAGCTAAACAATAGTAACACAAACACACAACATGTGAAA
>NC_137131.1:45005462-45025462 GCF_949319135.1 Squalius cephalus
TTTGTCGCAAAGGTCACACGCGTACATACCACTTTCTGTTTTCTTAATCTTCTTCCTGGACAGACAGGCCTCGGGGTCGGCCATGTCGTCGAGACTGCTCAGATAATCAGCCGGCCCGTCGAGGAGCTCGCTCTGCGGAGAGACAGCATCGTCAGATCCGTCAGTTCAGGGAGATCTGTCCCGCCGGCACGCGCACACGCCACGCTACACACACTCCACGGAGTGTCCAAACACCACACTATTGCAGCTGAACTATACTATAATATAATACACAACGTGATGCATTTGCATTTTCAATGATGATTTCTAATGAAAACTGTTGATGTTAAACTACTGTTTTCACTCCATGGTGCAACAATACAAGCACAAATTAATAAGCATTAAAATACCCAAAAACTTGCTGCTGTAATATAATTTATAATATAATACACAACGTGATCTAATAATATAATTTATTTGTATTTTTAATGATGATTTCTAATGAAAACTGTTGATGTTAAACTGTACTATTTCCACTCCATGGTGCAACAATACAAGCACAAATTAATAAGCATTAAAATACCACAAAAAAAAAACTTGCTACTGTAATATAATATAATATCATTTATAATATAATACACAACGTGATGTATTTGTATTTAAAATGATGATTTCTAATGAAAACTGTTGATGTAAAACTACTATTTCCACTCCATGGAGCAACAACAATACAAGCACAAATTAATAAGCATTCAAACACAGCAAACATGAAGAAAAACAACAACTTGCTGTCACAATCATCTACTGTAACAAATATAATATAATATAATATAATACACAACGTGATCAAATAATATAAAATATTTGTATTTTTAATGATTATTTCTAATGGAAACTGTTGATGTTAAACTGTAATATTTTTTTTTTCTGAGAATCTATTATACGGCAAAATAAAATAAACCACAGAATAGATCAACAGAGAACTGACTCATTTCATCTATTTCATTGTCTTTTATATATATGTTTTACATAAAGTGATTCATATTTCACATTTTAATATGAACACAATATGCATTTCTCAGCTAAAACTGGAGTAGAAGTCTTAAGAATTAAACATTAAAATGTTTGTGACCTGAAAAGAAAAAAAAAAAAACACATGTAAAGGCAGGATATTGCAAATGAGGCCTTTCTCTCTTCTTAATCACACCTTATTCCATATATTTGCATTCAAATTTGGTTTAATTTCATACATGAAAGGGTGTTAGCGCAGTATTTATCTGAGCAGAGATTACCCCGATAGGCTTAAACTTAAATTAATGGGGAAAAAATATTATTACATTAGAAGCTAATAATAAGAAGAGAGTCTTAGTAGGGAATATTGCCACAGTCCTCTAATTTCAAACGGTAATGATTAAATCAAGAGAGGCATAAAATGGCCAGAACCGCAGCGACGATGCCCTCATTAAGGACAGCCGGCATCGGACTGACAATACTTCCATGCACTCTCTTTTAAAAAGCCCTGCGCTATCGTTCCGCAATCAATTTGAGCTAAATGCCCTTAGCTGTATTTTTAAAATCTAATTTAATAACTTAGAATAGGAAACATTATTAATACTTTTTTATCAGAATGGTTTCCCCGATGTTAAACAGCCCTCAGCACTGAGCTGTAATGAACATGGGGAGTGTGCATTATTAATCTTTATGCTCAAACTCATTTGAGCTTTTCTTGCTGTAGAAATATAAGGAGGGGAAAGGAGCAAAATTAAAAAGGGGGTTAGAAATGAAGAGATACGTCTTAGATTCACTGACACCTGAGACGGGGGAAAGAGCAGAAATCCCACAGGCGCATCTGAACACCTGCTTCTTTGACGTGTTCTGCTCTCGGTGTCTCGAACGAGGCACTCGACACAGCCGTCACCGCTAAAAGAGCCGGCGCTCGGCACTCGAGGCATTGACGTCTACCGCAGTTCTCTCTCGCTGCCTCGTACGCCACTGGGCGTGAGGTGAGCTCCCCTCTCTAACTCTCTCTCTCTGTCTGAGTGGCTTTTAATTAGTGTCTGAATGAAGCCGAGCGCCACTCACCAGAGGGCTAGAAAAAAGAAACACAAGGCCTGAGGGTTTATGAAGGAGCGAGTCTGGTATTTACCTGGAATCCTGGCTTCCGCTGGTATTTTCTCCTCTGTTGCATCTCTGCAAAGCTGGCCGCTCCTGCTGTGTATGTGTAGGCCATGTGCGGCAAGAAGCTGATCTGGTCGAGACTGGGATAGGGTCTCAGTCCTGGGAGACTGGCTTGCACCGGTGGCATGAACGTAGGGGGTGGAAATGCGCTTTGGGGAGGCAAAGAGGTGTATAGGGGTTTGCCAGCGAAGGGGTTCAAACCAAACATGGGGCTTGAGCTTTTGTCCAGATTGCTGTGTGCATTAGGGCTGCCGAACTCCTTCTTAGAGAGATACGCCAGGTTGAGCGGCTCGTCCGCGTGTTCGCGGGGCGTCATGACGTGGTTATGGTCAGTCGGGGTGATGCTCAGCTTGGGTTGGCTTTTCACAGTCAAGATGTGCTTTGGCTCCTTCATGAGCTTTGGCAACGAGAGGTCGAGAGGCTCGGCCTGCAGGTCCTCGGAGGTGAAGCTGTTGGGCGTGTAAGAGCTAGTGTGGGAGTTTTTGGAGGAGGCGGACGACAAGTTAAGAGGAGATGGAGTGTTGCTTCTGGAGTGGTCCAGCTTACCGCCCAGATGCTTGTGGTTGGAGAACTGGGAGGTTTTGGAGAGCCTGAGTGGGGTGTCGCAGTTGCTGTGAAGCTCAGGGATGGAGGGGGATGTGTTACGGTCAGTGCCTTTGACCAGGGACATCGGAGAGCGGATTCCTAACGAGTCTTTAGTGGGCGTGTGAGCGGAGACCGGATGACCAGACTCCACGTGGTTCCTATCTAACGGAGGAGTCCTGGAATTAGAGTACTGAAAGACTTTCCTTTGCTCAAACCACTCTTTCACGAACTCCTGCGGAAGGCCGACCGCTATGGAGATTTTCAGTAGTTCGTCTGAGTTGGGCTCCATGTTCATGGCGAAATAAGCTTTCAGCACTGACATGTGGTCCTTGTAGGGACTGATCGGGCCGTTCATGGCCTTGTCATGGTGCAAAAGGCCATGCTTCTCAGCAAAATAGCCGGGTTTGTTGGTCGTGGCGTTCTGAGCGGGCTGAAGCACTGCTTTTATTTCCTCGTTCATCTTGCAAAGGTAACGCTCATGCTGGTGCAGGGGAATGGGACCAGGAAAGGTCTCTTTGCAATATTGGCAGGAAAACGGTGTAAACATTAGATTATTATTCTCATGCGATTTGTCCTCTATACCTAAATCTAGCATATGATTCGCCTTCTCTTTCTTGATATTGCTAATTTGCCTCTTAGAGTCGTTAGTCAAGCTCTGAAGGCAGGCTTTGGCTTCGTTGACCTTCTCAAGCGTGTAGTCTATGATGCTCTTGGTGGCTCCGTTGTGGCTGATGAGTGGAAGAGTGTTTTGGGGTCCACCGTGAGAGGCGAGGCCTTGCTTCTGTTCCTCTATGTGGGAACCCAACTCCTTCATGTATGCCTTCAACTTGGAGATCTCCTCTGGCTTGCAGTCCATCTTTTGTCGACAAACTGTGTTGTCCACGATCTGCAGGACTTTCTGTACCTCGCTCAGGTTGTTTCCCAGTGATGGGTATCCCAGCATTTGTGCCTCCATACTCATGCCCAGGTGTTGAAGGGGACTCTGGGAGTTGTGAAATCCCAGTGGACTGCCTCCCCTAATACCCCCGTTCAGGAACGGGCTGCCCGTACCGTAGCCGTGAGAGGCCATCATCAGCTTATAGTCGTTGAAGTCCAGTGGTTCAGATTTGATGTTGAGGTGGTTGGACTGGTCTTGCAGGCCGAGCGGTTTGCCATTCTCCAGTTTGTGTCGTAGCTGTGAAATGGCAGTGTTTGTAGGGGAGGAAGATGCAGAGGTTGGAGCTGAACCCGTCTTCAAGTTGTTCCTCACTCTGCCGTTGATGGCGATCAGTCCGATGCATTTCTTGCTGCTTATGTGTGAACTGTAGGATCCGGAGTGTGAGAATCGTTTCTTGCAGTTTGGACATTCGTATGGCTTCTCACCTACAGTGGAGAAAGGCAAAGAAGTGAGAGATTGCACTGCATTCAAAGTAATGAGTCATCTAACAAAACTTCTCATGAAAAGTTGGCTGGGACAAAACAAACAAACAACCAATTCATTCTGATCTAGAATCAAAGCATTCTTAACTAAGGCAATGGGTAATGAAAGAAAGAAAAGGACATACCACTGTGTATCCGTAGGTGCTCCTTTAGATGGTGTTTGTATTTGAAGGCCTTGCCACATTCAGTGCATTTGAACTTGCGGTTGCCAGAGCCCTGGTTGAGAATCTGGTGCTGTGGACGAGAAAAGATTCACATGAGCCTCTCTTGCACAAACACACAATCACACACAACAGGCAAGATTTCAGTGAATAATTTCACGACAGGCCAAATGGCTCCCGTTGCAAAGCATCATCTTGCTTTGCTTGGGTGCATTTGAGCAGCGATAACAGAGGATCTCATACCTTTTCATTTCCTGACTCTAGAGCCAGAAACGCTGCATTGGCAGCGAAAAAAAAAAGAACAAAAAAATCACATTTCCAAGACTTTTTTCCTCATTAGGGAGGCATAAATGATCCACTTCATCTAATTTAGCATAATCGTTCCAAATAAATCTTGCATATTTAACCAACACATCCTTCAGATACCTGAGCAAAGAGTTCATTACGCAAAAAGGTGGGCTCACATAAATGTTGCAATTTCGTAATTGGGACGCAAATTTGTAGACTGTTTAAAGGCTTCAAACGTCTCTTTAATAATGAGTGAATGCGGCTTGTAGGCAGGCACTTCATTTGCTGTTCAAAGGTAGAACATGAACGCTGCACCCCTCGCATTTGCAATTCAAAGCAGAGCCTCGAAAATCAAAATATAATAACAATAACAACAACAACAACAATACGGGCGTCAGTGCGGAGAAGCGGAGAGCACACCAGGCGAGCACAATTAATTCAGAGTGGGAGGTGAGTATGTCGAACGGGCAGAGGAACACAAAAGGCCTGTGAGCGCCGCCCATGATCGGCTCCGACAACTGGTGGGGAGAGAGAGGCCCGCATTCCACTGGAGACAGATGGCATAAAGCACAGGACACAGGGAGGATTGTTCAAACAGCGGCAACCTTCAAACATCAAGCGGGGAGCCGTGCGGCCCACGCCGGGGAGGGACCCCACCATTCGCTCATATGTTGCTGAGTCGCATAAACAAACAGCAACAGCTGCTTTACGCCCCCCACCTTCCCTCTGAGGATGGAGGCAGGTTTTAGTCCTGCCATTACCCTCGATGTGATACAGTCGCTCCGCCGGTCTAATTGTGACTGGCAGCAGCGAGAGGAGAGGGATTTTTCCACCCGGTGTGATACTGTCGCGCTCACAACTGTGTCAAGCACGATGTGGGCGGAGCATTTGATTGGGTATTTGCATATTTGTCGTGCACAGCAAGTAAAAATCAGCTTTATCGGTAGACCAGACGCTCTAGTGTATATCCTGACTGATTTCAGTGGATTTCGGGTTTTCAGACAAAAGCAAATTTTCAACGGGAAAGTCTTTCAAGATGAAGCGCACAAACAAAGACCAACAAATAGGAAGTAATTTGTGGATTAGAGAGGTCACGGGTGCAGAATGGGCCATCTGTTTATGTTTTGAGCGGCCCGTGGCATCAGGTGAAGAAGTTGGCAGCTCATCGTGTATCAAATCATTCTGTTCTAGTAAGAACGTCATGTCTGAGAGATAAAAGAGCGGCTGTACCTCAGCTCAGATGATTACATGAGCGACTGTGATGCCACACTACACTTGTGGAGATAAGTTTGAAGTAGCTTAGTCTCCAGAGACTCATTTTACATTGTTTTACACTGACCTGCTTTACCCGCCAGAAGACACCCAGTGTATCTACCTGTTTACACAGGGGAATGCAACAGCCACAACAACCCACATAATGTGTGTAAATAATCTTTCAACAGATTGTTAAGAGAGAAAACGCTGAGTGCTTGACTTGCGTTTATCATTTACGCACATGGAAATTATGATGTGTTTCTCTGTCACCGCAGAGAAACTGATTTTTAAAGAACATAAAAAAGAAAACCTAAAGAGCGGATACAATTTCTAAATTGGAAATTAACATAGTCATTCGATCGTGAATATAAGACTTGCAGAATCATATCAGAGCAGGCCATCAAAAAACCATTTAGACCTCAATTAAGGCTATAACCATTAAAAGATCTGCATCTTCAAAATGCCATGAAAAATTAATAATGATTGCCAATCAAAATGATATCTTTTCTCAGAGGGAATACAGCACATTAGATGTAGAGAGAGAGAGAGAGAGAGAGAGAGAGAGAGATGAAGTTCGGCTCACCTGATCTCGTCCTGGCTTGTGTGTGGCCATATGTCTCTCCAGCTGAGTGCGGTAAGCAAACGTGTAGCTACACAGAGGGCAGGCGAAGTTCTCCTCGTTTTTCTCGTGCCGGTACTTGATGTGTTCCTTTAGGGAAGTCAAGCGTTTGTAGCCCCGGTCGCAGTAGGGGCAGGTCAACAGTTGGGCGAAAGCATCTGGAGTTCCAGGTGGCAGGTCTGCAGAAAGAGAGAGAAGGGCAACGGGCCAAAAGGTCAGCAAACCAATGGCAGCGAATGGGCGCTGTGCCCAGGCTGGTATGAGGAGGTATCTGTACAATCTGCTCCGCTGTGTGCCATCGTCAAGGTTGGCACTGCCACCCATACACACACTCACGCCAATGCATGGACACACACTCACAGTAAGTGCACTCGAAATTCACACGATTCGCTGAGTTTTGCTCATGGGCTTTATGTGATGGAAGAAATGCAACACGCTCTTTTCCACTCTTTATATGAGAACGTACTAGTGATAGACAGATATATCAGCCAGGCCAATTATTTTGGATTATATTTGGCCAATTATAAGATGATTGGCACTGGCCAATAACTGCGGCCAATTAAAAAAAAAAAAAAGAAAAGTAAAAAGTAAAAAAGTGGTAGTGTCAGTTCCAAAGTGGATAATGCATATTTTCAGTAAATATTGTAAAATAAAAAAAATTAAAAGAAAGATTTATATAAGAAACTGTGTCCATCTTATCTGCTATCATTAAATATGATTTCCTGTAGCTCAACCAGTAGAGCGTTAGCGCTTGCAACACCAAAGTCATGGGGTCGATTCCCAGGGAAAGCAAGAACTGATAAGAGTGTAAATGTGTACCTTGAAATGCAATGTAAGTCGCGTCTGCCAAATGCATAAATGGAAATGTAAATATGATGGCAAAAATGAGAATAGTTTTGGCCACCCTGTTCTGTAGATGCATTCATTTAGAAAAAAATACATATTTTGCACATTGCTGGTTCTATGCAGTTTATGTTAACATTAAATTTAGACAATATTTTGATGCAGTTTTGGGTCGCCACTTGACGTCCAATGTTTAAAAAGGGTCTTGAAGCAGAAGTCAAGTCACCTTCATTTATACAGCGCTTTAACAATATAGAGTTTCACACTACAGCTTTACAGTGATAACAGGAGATTACAGTAACAGAGAGTGTTCAGGCTTTACAGCAGATCTAGAATAAAGTTATTGTCCAGCTAAAGTTAGTTTTGATTGATTCACTTCCGTTGTAAAGATCATTAGTTATTAACTTAGGGGCCGCTAACACACACCGCTCTCACAGAAAACAGAAACTTTTAATGTGTTCTGGACGTTCATTTGCACGACTACAGTGTTTGGAGCTCGAGAACGCAAACCTTGAAATAACCAGATGGTAAACACAGAATTAACCTTGAGTTCTTTGGACTATTTTGGAATAAACGGCTGCTAACCCAAACTGGCTAAAAGCAGTTGTTTACACTGGTTTAAACGTAGACGCAGTGCGATTGCTGGCGCGTTCGGGGCCAGTTGTGTTCTCTCCGTTGTAATGGCTTCTGGTGGCTCGCACGTCTAATTTTTCACACGTTCTTCATACGAGAGGTATGCGGCGTAACCCCCTCGGGACGGGAGATTTGGGGTTCATGATTTCACCACTCGGACAGCTGGCCCTCGCTCTAAAGGTAAACACTCAGACGACAGCTGGCCCGCGCTCTCACCGTTCTCCTCGTGTCCGTGGGCTTCGGGCGTGGCGAGCCGGGATCGGGACAGTTCCTCGGGAGCCTCGGGGTAGATGATGGCTGTGTCTCCTCTCTGGAGGTATTCGGCAATGCTGACCACATGACTTTCACTGTCCACCAGTTTACGTTTCCCGAAGAAATCCTCAAACTCAGTAGCGCAGTGGACGCTCTTCACTAGAGACACACACACACACACAGAGAGAGAAAGCCTTTAAATAAAACCACCATCCATGTGAGAAATATAGTGCACTGAAAGGTGATGGAAACATGCGGCAGCATCTGTGATAAAAGAACGCAGGAACATTAGAGAAACGTTCTGGGAGGGATATGTCTAAATTACTGCCGTATCTAGCCACCTAATGGCCACTAAAATGAGAAATATGACTTAATCTAACGGGAGAACCATTCGAATTGTGGGAAAGCTTTTAACGATAAACCCTTCTTCTACTTTTAAATGTATTAGAGGCAATCAGACATGGAGCAGAAAGGATGTATGCCGTAATCCCAACATCGCCTCTGAGTTCTCTAATCAAACTCCTAACTAGGCGGATTCAGATTTAGAAATGAGAGATTTTTGATGTGAAAATGCATTTCTTTTGGCATTTAGAAAAAGAAAAACCGCAAATGTAATTTCTCAGCTGTTTCTCCTAGAGAGCAAACGAAGAGTTCCTGAGAAAATCGCATGAATCTCTTCTAGAGTTTCAGAAGAGGTCTTTATAATTGTGCTGAGATTTACCCAACATATCAAAGTCAGAAATTAAAATGAAGAGATCTCAATATGAACTCAAACGTTTCTCATCGAACGAGCTGATCTGCTCTATATATATAATCTGTATTTCTCTACACTGAATGACAACTAATGAATCATTTGGGTCTATAAGACAAAGTGCAGAAAAGCGCAGCATTGGGTGTAAAAATACTTATCTTTGGATGTATATATATATATATATATATATATATATATAAAAAAAAAGCAACTTATAAAACCGTATCAAGCCAAGGCACTCGAGAGTTAAGGTTAGGGTTAGAGAGTCGAGTGCCTTGGATTGATACGTATTCATGAATAATTTGGGTCTGTTTTGATTTTTAGGAGAATCATCTGAGAAAAACATGAAACTTAACCAAGTACTGAGCTATGCAAGAGAATCCCGTGAGCTTCAAAGCGTCTTGCAAAAATAAAGAGTAATAATTGTTCTCTACAAGAGCAGATGCAGGAAAAGTGTTCTCTGTTATTATATAACAGAATATTATCTAACAGAATAAATAGCTTTGACAGGTCCGTCAGACAAGTTAAATATTACGTGAGAGACACGGCGCATGTTGGACTTGAGTTTTATAAGCTACCTTTTAATTAGGATGAGCTTGTGTAAGGTATAAACTCTGTCGTGAGGTTTGTCTGACAGTAAACATTTTATCGTCTCATTTGTGCAAAGGTCGAGCCGCTGGACTGTGTCGCTGTCAAAAATGTCTTGAAAATGTCAGAGAGCCGGCAGCCCTTTAACATTATTTAACAGAGCAAATGATTTCCCTCCTCTCTCATTACTCGCCAGCGTTCGCGTGAACACGCGTGAGCGACAGATGAACACGTTTAGCTCCTCGCTGGTGTGGGTTCTGCGGCTTACACCATCTAAACAAATCGAGTTTACGCACAAATTAGATTTTGGCCTGAAATGCGATTTGGGGAAGTTCGCGCTCGCAGAAGAAAGCAGAGTAAAGTCTTCAGTTGCTAATGTTCTCCTTCAGTCGCTGGAGTGGAGATCGTGGGCCGACTCGAGGTGTGTGTCTCTGGAGTGTGTGTCTAACATTAGAAAGCTTTATTAAAACTACACATCCCTCCTCCTGAAGTACATCACCAGTGACAGCTCATGGAAATAAACGCTGATCTCACTCAGAGATTGTGGATTCAGATCTAGCTGAACTACAGCGATGATGTTTCTCAGCAGAAGAGCCGTGTTCAGGGTCATGAGCTCAGGTTTGTGTGGCATGATAGACATGCCGATATCAGTCAGTTCTGCCTATCAAACACTAATAACACTGTTAAACAGCACATACTCTGCTTTCGTCCCATGTTCATCTTTGTACTATAATTAATGAGAATGAAATGAAAGTTACCCATTGGAATAATGAGAATTACAAACAAACACAAGAGGAAAGTGTCTGTTCACACACAGTCATGAAAGTTAAAATGTGTCTGTCACACAATGCAGAAAACTCTTAATGCTCCTAAAATAAGCTTAAAGAGGATCTAATGTGCTTTATTCATCTTTCTTTAGTGTGTAATGTTGATGTTTGATCATGAAGTTCTTCTCTATATCAGTGTCAGTGTTTCTGAACTCCTGAAACGCCTCCACTGTAGTCTTGAGTTTCTTCCGGGAACGAACACGTCACAATATTCCTCATTATAATAATTCATGCGCAGAATAAAGGGGCGGGGCCTGGTTGAGTTAGTTAGTAGTGTGTTAAACTGGCGGTTATGGGAAGGGGCGGGACATTTCCCAAACACGACCAATCACGACACACTGCTCCAGCCGACCAATCAGAGCACAGTGTGCTTTTCAGGAGGAGGGGCTTCATAGAGACAGGAAGTAAACAGAGCGTTACTGACAGACTGGGAAGAGAGGAGCCGCAACAATGGAGAATATGAGGAGAATAATCAACATTCAAGCAGGAAAACCTGTTCTAGTAGAGCCTGAAACAAAAAAATATGATTTTTAATATGATTCTTTAAAAATGTCAAGCGACTCAACACACTCACCTGTACCGTTCGCAACTGGCTGCAAAGTGGCATCGGGTCCCATCGTGTCATAATCTCCCTTCAGTTCATCTGAGAACAGACAGAAGAGTCTATTAACACACTGACACACTGCATCTGGCGGAAAACATCTCGTTCTGCATCTCAGGACTCACAGCGACCCACTTATTTACACTGACAACACACACACACACACACACACACACACACACACACACAGACACAGCAGAGGAACGAGCCGAGCGCGCTGGGAAACAAGAGAGAGCAAACTCAGCTCAAGAATGTTCCATCCACCTGAACAAGCAAACACACACACACACACACACACACAGAGAGAGAGAGAGAGAGAGAGAGAGAGAGAGAGAGTGTGTGTGTGTGTCTTCAGTTCACTGATCCGTCTCTGGCACAGAAACTAAACACTGAGTCTCTAATTAAAACACTGACAACATGAGAAACACAAATGCAGAAAACACACACTTCAATATCATTATTCTGAGATCATCTATCTGTGTTTTCACCTGTTGCTGAACAGATGATTTACCATAATGACGTTCACTGTCAACAAAATGAATAATCAGTATCAAAATCGACTCTATTTACTTCTTTAATAAACGCACCTGGACTCTCTAGTTTTTTAGTGGAGCTCTTTTATTTTTACTGACATCCACAGTTTGGATCGTTCTCGTTTCTGTCGGTTTGACCATCAGTGTTTCAGGGGAACATGGGAAGTGTTCAGGGCTGTGTTTGAGCGAGCTCTCGTCTGAGTAAAAGAGACCCGAGCTGAAGCGATTCCTCATGATGATTCATCTCGAAACATCTGAGAACACACGGCTCCCGTCAGGACCGTCAGGACCGGGAGAACGAAGGGAGAGGAAAACAAGCGGCCAGGTGATTTACTTCAGCTTTCTGTCAGTGATAACAGTGTCACACACTAGAGACGGGCATTATGGGAGATGAGAGCGAGTCAAGGACGAATCTGACTGACCGGAGCAAACACACGAGGAGGAGGAGAGAGAGAGAGAGAGAGAGAGAGAGAGAGAGAGAGAGAGAGAGAGAGAGAGAGAGAGAGAGAGAGAGAGCTTATCTCAGGACTGAGCTATGAGTCGAGGTACCAGAGCAGACACACCGGCACCAAACGCTGGAGAACACACACACACACACACACACACACACACACTGAGGAAATGCCCACAAGTTTGGAAAGAGAGCATAACAGAGGAGAAAGAGAGAGAGAGAGAGAGAGAGAGAGAGAGAGAGAGAGAGAGAGAGAGAGAGAGAGAGAGAGACTTTGGCTTCTTCCTCTGGAGCTAATGAACGTCACCCAGCAGTGCAGAAACATGGCCGTGGTTTTTATCACACACACACACACACACACACACACACACACACACACACACACACACACACACACACACACACACACACATCATGGAATTGCAACACAGCGGAATCACAGACATTCCGGCTCCAAGAGGGTTTATCAAATTAAAGGAATGTTCCGGGTTCAATAGGAGTTAAGCTTTATCAACAGCATTCGTGGCATCATGTTGAAAATAATCACAACAACTCTATCACTGACTATCAGAGTCTACGCTAATACTTGTGGACAGAAGAGTGTGTGGAAGGGTTATTATCGTTAACAAAAAGTAAATGCTGTTACTTATAATACAATACATGTTAATTGAAAGAAAAAAATACTTAAAACTTATTTTATCACAATAATTATTATTATTTAACATTTCTAAATTTTGTTGAAGTACTAAATTAGCTAAAACTAAAATTTCAATAAAAATGTATAAAAACTATACATATATATATTTTTTAATCTAATAAAAATGACAAGAAACATAACAAAGTTACTAAAACTTTAAATAAAATTTAAATAAAAACTGAAAATTAAAAACATTTAATTAAATTCATAATAATAATAATAATAATAATAATAATAATAATAATAATAATAATAATATCTTGTGTGGCCGGGATATTATCATTAACTAAAACTAAAACCATTAAAAATTTAATTTCTGTTACTTATAATAAAATAAATTTTAATTGAAATAAAATAAAATAAATACTTAAACTTATTTTATCACAATTATTAAAATTTAACATTTCTCATTTTTGTTGAAGTACTAAAATAACTCAAATCAATAAACTCAAAAATAAAAAATATATAAAACTATATAGACATTATATAGACAATTTTTTTAATTATTATTTATTTTATATTTATTTTTAAGATGATTAAAATCTAATAAAAATGACAAAAAACGCACAACAAACTTTAAATAAAATTTAAATAAAATCTGAAAAAAAGATTTCTAAATATAATAATAATAATAATATCTAGTGTGTTGGTTTGGCCCTGTGTTGTGAGGTGTTCTCTAACAGGTCCTGGAACAGAAGTGCGGGAAACCCCGGACCAGAGGCAGTGAAACACACGGACTCTCCGGAGCGCGTCGACGGCCTGTAAATAATGAAGCGCTGCTCGACTGGAGGAAGATCAGACTTCACAGTATTCCTAACGCCACAACCCAGGCTCTTCTTTTCTTTTTCTGGGGCGTATTAAATTTTTAGCCTCCCGAACGCCCCCTCTTTCTCTCGGCTCCGTGCACAGCTAGTTCATTAGCAGAAATGAATAGCGAAGAAGTGCTCATTTAGATGGTCTGTCTTCCATGGGCTCTCACACTCCTATGTTTCTGTCATACGCTTCTAAGAATCATTGACTCTTATTACACATGTAAATGGCTATCATAAAAATAAAAATTTCATTTAAGATTCTTAATGACTTGAGCAGCAGCCTGGCCTCCCTTAATGATTACCTCTCTCCCTCATTAAGAGTATTTATCTCTCTGCGTCTCTGACTGCACCAGTGATGCTTGCAGGAGGAAACCGGGAGCGCGTTCACACCGACGCTCCGCAATTAACACAAACCCAACGATTACAGACACAAACACACGCCATAATTAAAGAGGAACTGGAGGCTGAGAGCAGGTTTCAGATCCATATCTAGCAGAGGGGCGTGTCTTAGAGAACAGGGGGCGTGTCAAAGATAGCAGGGGGTGTGTCTTCAGTGGAAGGGGCATGTTTTAGAAAACGATGCACTGGAGGCTGAGAGCAGGTTTAATTCTAAGAGAATAGGGGCGTGTCTAAGAGAACATGGGCATGTCTAAGATAACAGGGGCGTGTCTAAAATAACATGGGCGTGTCTAAGATAACAGGGGGCATGTCTAAGAGAACATGAAGCGTGTCTAAGAGAAATGGGGGGTGTCTGAGAGAACAGGGGCATGTCTATGAGAACAGGGGCGTGTTTAAGAGAACAGGGGCGTGTCTAAGAGAATATGGGCGTGTCTAAGAGAACATAGGGGGTGTCTAAGAGAACAGGGGCGTGACTAAGAGAACATGGGTGTGTCTAAGATAACATTGGGCGTGTCTAAGCAAACATGGGGCGTGTCTAAGCGAACTTGGGCCGTGTCTATTAGAAAAGGAGGTGTGTCTTCAACATAAGGGGCGTGTTTTAGACATTAAAAAAGAGGGTGGAGCTCACCGGTTCCGTCGACTGACGCACTCAGCAAGTCGTTTTCGTTCCAAAGGTTCTCTATTCCACTGTCCTTCATATCATCTTCATCATCCACAGTCTTCGTCAGGAGGGCGTGTCCCAGGGTTGGGGAGGGCGGGGCCACGGACTCATGATTGACAGGGCTGATAGGACTCCCCTCCTCCGACACCAGGAGTCTGTCTTCTTCTTCAGTCTCTGATCCCGTTTCTACCACGTTCTCAAAGTCCAACACTGTGGAGAAAAAACACACATGATCAACATTACAGATTATAACACACAATTATTATGATCTCACCGACTTTTTTATACATAATTGAGAACTTTATTTGTGGATTGTTTACATTTGGTGAGAAGTATTTTTACATTATTAAAAAAACCTTTCATTACTCTATTTTTAATTTTTATACCAGATCTACAAATGAGGACGTCCGAGGTTTGTGGAGATTTGTCAGGTTTTGGTCACTTCTGGGTACAAATGTGTCCCCAAAATATAGAAGACACACACACACACACACACACACACACACACACACACACACACACACACACACACACACACAGCCCAGTCTATATTAACATTCCCCCGTGGACACACAGATTACACTAGGAATTTCTGTTCCTAACATGATCTTTGGCTAATCCACTGGTCTGCACTTGCCTCCTGAACAACTGCACAACAGGTGCAAATTAAAATGAAAACGGTGTGTGTGTGTGTGTGTGTGTGTATGTGTGTGTGTGTGTGTGTGTGTGTGTGTGTGTGTGTGTGTGTGTGTGTGCGCGCATATGACCTGGGCTGAATACCAATTGACAGAGGAAACAAAACCTTTTCAAGAGGTGTGACCACAAGGGTTTAGGCAAGTTCAGACTGAGTAATGCTCTCCGTGAGAGAAAGAGCGAGGGAGGAGGAGAAAGAGGGAGGGAAGGAATAAGAATAGAAAAGCCAAAAGAATAAGTGAGACATTCAGACTTGATGTGTGGTCCAGATATACCTTCAACACATCTACATTCACAACACCCTTCACACACTCGCACACCGGATGCTGTAATTCTGGACAGGAATATGCGGATCTGGAGCGAAAATCAGGATCACAAACGAGAAACATCTGAAGAACATTCATGAGAACGACTGTGCACATGTTCTCCAGCCACACTGAAACACAGCTTATTATTTACAAACACTATGTACGTCAAATCAACATATTCATCTAAAAAAATATCACAGCTCAATTGTCAGCAAATTATAGATCATGTTTTCCACCATAAGTTCTCCCAGTATTCACACTATTACACACAATACTAAAGATAAGCTTTACAGCCTTGCAAAGTATTAGTTAGTTTTATTCATCAGGGACGCATTAAATTGATCAAAAGTGACAGTAAAGACAATTATAATGTTACAAAAGATTATATTTCAAATAAATGCTGTTCTTTTGAACTTTCTATTCATCAAAGAATCCTGAAGAATAAAATGTATGACGGTTTCCACAGAAATATGGACTATTTCAACATTTCAATCAAATTATTTGAAAATAATCATAAATGTTTCTTGATCATCAGATCCTCATATTATTCATGATTTCTGTAGGATCATGTGACACTGAAGACTGGAGTAATGATGCTGAACATCAGCTTTGATCACAGGAATAAATTACACTTTACTGTATATTCACATAGAAAACAGCTGATTTACATTAGAATAATATTTCACAGAAGAGACTCTTTCAGAAACATTAAAGAATCTGACCGACCCCAAACTTTTAATAACTTCTGAGCGTTGCATCTAAGGAAATTGTGATGTCATAAAGACACTTTGGATTAAAACTAATAATAAGCATGTGCTCAAGAACAGGTTATGTAAAATGAATAACAGAGACAAGGAGAGAGAGAGAGAGAGAGAGAGAGAGAGAGAGAGAGAGAGAGAGAGAGAGACAGAGAGAGAGAGAGAGAGAGAGAGAGAGACACAGAGAGAGAGAGAGAGAGAGAGAGAGAGAGAGAGAGAGAGAGAGAGAGAGAGAGAGAGAGAGAGCTTCCACACAAAGTAGAAATGACATCTTGAGAAGTTAAAAACAAAATCCATCAACTTTGTACTCGCTGCTGTGAGATTTGAAAGGCCGATGAATAATGATGGGTTGTGAGGAACTTCAGATGGAGTAAAACTCTTTGTTTGTCTGACAGACGCCGGTATTGTGCTTTTCAACACAATAATTCCAACCTGCTAAAGTCCCGGCAGCCATTACACAGATTCCTCACCTCCTCTAATCAGCTTTTGTGTTCGCGAGCGCAGACACAAAGAGAGATGATGTTTACTCGCTGGAGAAGTTGCTCTGATGACACTCTATTCGCCGCGCGTTCACGAGTGTCAGAGGAACAAAGGCGATTACGACTGCCATTCTGTCGTCTACCTGCTCCTCTGCTTTTCATCTCAACAAATAAAAGGAACATCTCTCACTCCGATGCCACAGATAATTAAAATGACAATGCTAATTGCCCCAGTCACGTTAATGTTGGGCTTAACCTACGCGACGCTCGAGACAGGCCTGTCATTCTGCTAATCACACACACACACACACACACACACACACACACTCGCGTTCTCCAGCACAACACACACTCACACACATATAAAACCATAGGAACTTGCTCAAAGTGAGTCTAAAACAGCTAAAACAGGCCTTTGACTGAGTTTCTGGGATAGTCCTAAAATGGTTCAGGTCATAGTTCAGGGAGAGGTTATTATGTGAGTATAGGAGACCATAAGTCTGAGTGGACATCCATGACATGCGGAGTCCCTCAAGGCTCAATTCTTGCGCCACTCCTGTTCAACCTGTATATGCTCCCAATGAGCCAAATAATGAGAAAGAACCAAATCGCTTACCACAGCTATGCAGACGACACACAGCTCTACTTAGCCCTATCGCCTAACGATTACAGCCCCATTGACTCCCTGTGCCAATGCATTGATGAAGTCAACAGTTGGATGTGTCAAAACTTTCTTCAGTTAAACAAAGACAAAACTGAAGTCATTGCGTTTGGAAACAAAGATGAAGTTCTCAAGGTGAACGCATACCTTCACTCTAGGGGTCAAACAACTAAAAATCAAGTCAGGAATCTCGGTGTGACACTAGAGTCAGACCTTAGTTTCAGTAGTCATGTCAAAGCAATAACTAAATCAGCATACTATCATCTGAAAAATATTGCAAGAATTAGATGCTTTGTTTCCAGACAAGACTTAGAGAAACTTGTGCACGCTTTCATCACCAGCAGGGTGGATTATTGTAATGGACTCCTCACTGGCCTTCCCAAAAACACCATAAGACAGTTGCAGCTCATACAGAACGCTGAGCAGAGCCAGAACATATCAACACATCACACCAGTCCTCAGGTCTTTACACTGGCTCCCAGTTAGATTTAGGATTGATTTTAAAGTATTATTACTGGTATATAAATCATTCAATGGCCTAGGACCTCAATATATTGCAGATATACTCACTGAATATAAACCCAACAGATCACTCAGATCATTAGGATCATATCAGAAACACCAAGAGTTCGAAGCATGGCGAGTCCGCTTTAGACTCAGAACACTTCTGTTCAGCTGTGCATTTACTGAGAGCACTGTGCCACTGTTCCTCCGACTGTTTGTACTGTCTCTTATTTAATTTTTTATTCTAAACTGTTTTAATTATTCTTATTTCTTTTGATTATTTTAATTTATTCTATGTAAAGCACTTTGAATTACCATTGTGTATGAAAGGTTCTATATAAATAAACTTGCCTTGCCTTGAGTTTATATTGCTTTTATATATTGTATACAACAATATAATATACAACAATATTTAATGTTCATCAATATTATTGATCTCCTGCATTGACAGCATTATATGAGAACTGAACATGGTTTACTCCAGAGCGGCTTTATATGTATAAATGAACTAAATTAATAACTTTTTTACAACAATAATGACCCATCACTGAACTCACTTAAGCTGGACTGACGCTATTCTCTTCTAAACACAAACTTTGTTGCATTATTTCCCTGTTATCTCTGTAAAGCTGCTCTGAAACACTCTGTGTTGTAAAGCGCTGTATAAATAAAGGAGACTCGACTTGAAACGTTGACAATTAAACTTTGCAATGATGCATGCTTGAGTAGTTTGCTGGATAAATGGTAACAAAAGTAACTTTTAACACAAATACAAAACAACACAAAATCACTCATGACATCATCCAGATTTCTGCTCACACACTTTCTCTGTCAAGCGTAAACACTGCGTCTGGCGTTAAACTCTGTCTTGTGTGACGAACGCGAGTGGATCTGAGAGACGTCTGACCATCAGGACGAGTTCAAGAACACCAGCAAATCTGTGCGTTCGTGCTTAAAGAAAAAGCTTAATTTATGAATGTATAAACCTCTTTAAAATCCACTTTTTTCTAATGTCAACTTTAAAAAAAGCCCTCGAAATGAAGTTAGAAACAAAGGCAGAGCAAACGCTGAACAATAAACACCAAACACAGCAAACATCTGCTTTCTGCTCCTCTGCCGCTTCATTCAGTCCAGAAACACACACGAGTCTGAGGCGTTCAGTGGGATTCTCTCAAACCCGAGACGAGCCAGTGTGTGTGTGTGAGTGAGTGTGTGTGTGTGTGTGTGTGTGTGTGTGTGTGTGTGTGTGTGTGTGTGTGGACGTGACAGACTTTCCCACAGGTAAACACACACACACTACACTGGTGTCATCAGGGATAATGGGAGGAGCCGTGCTGAAGATATCTCACACACACACACACACACACACACACACACACACACACACACACACACACACACACACACACACACACACACACACAGAGATCACCTGAACCATCAGCTTCAACACTCATATCTTCACTTCTCTTCAAATTCATTATAAAAGACTATGATAATAGAATACATTAATTTACTAATACATAGTTTTTTATAACAGCCATTAATGGAAACAAACTTAGCTTGCAAGATAAAAATCATTCTTGTTTTGATGCACATTATAGTTACACATCATGTTTCTTAAAACTAAAATGTGTTTCTATATATTATATATGCAATGGTCCTGAACATTGTGTTTTTAACTAATGGAAACAAAGATATGTATCACTTATTGTTAGTTAATGTTAGTTAATGCATGAACTATTGGGACCTTATTTTACCAAATTTATAAATATATCATTTTTATCTCAACAAAAGCAATATTTTTTTGTTCTGGAGAGGAACTTTCAAGCAGATTTATAATTGTTTCTATTGGTTGTAAATGCGATCCGAAAGGAAAATGTTTTGCTCAGTCAAATGAGAGTTTAGAGCCGTAAAATGAGTGTGATGATCTGATGAGAAGTGTGTGAGATCAGTTTCAGACTCCTCTTTCTCATGAGAGTTATTAACTATAATCATAAACTATAATCATAAACTATAATGCTCATCAACAACAAGACTCTGTTTCTCTTGCAGGCAAAGTTTGT
>NC_137131.1:45027962-45035462 GCF_949319135.1 Squalius cephalus
AATAAGTGTGAGGCATTTGATCTGCTCTGCCACACACACACACACACACACACACACACACACACACACACACACACACACACACACACCATCTACATGAGGACATGTGATGTGTAAGTTTCCCCTTACAAAACATTCCAGAAAATTTCTGTGGACAAAATACTTGAGAGCATTCTGATCTGTGACGGCAGATTCATGACACACTTGAGAACTGATGCGTTTCAACAACAAGCTCACAGAGAGATATTCACAGCAGTTAAAGAGCCGTACGGTCGAGTTCAATGAAAATAGATATATATATATAAAAATAAATAAAAAGTACCTGCAAATTCAAATGCAAAATTAGTTGTACCACAGTTGGTTAAAACAGTTATACATCTATTTCCCCGATCTGCTGAAACATACTTCACCTTGTGCAAGATTAATAGGAGCGCTTCAATAATACACAGCTCTGTCAGAGCAGATTACTGTGTTTGGAGTAATAATGGCTAAACACAATCTGAAATGCCATTATACTCAGTAACGGGATCATTTGACTGTGATTTGCTTTGATATAAATAAAGAATGAGCATATGGCAGACAAAGGCAAGGTGTGTTTTCTCTTCTTTGGAATAATGTCCACTGATGAATCATTCACAATAAGAGCAGGAACGTCTGCTGAGCAAAGTAAACACAGCGAGTCTTTACACCAGCGGAGAACAGAGGACATATATATTTTCCTTCTTATTCCGCAGTGCTAAACTATCGGGCGGACAGTGAGATAAGCAGACGCTGAGAACAGCGTTTCGAGCCGCTCAAGGTTGTGCCGCATTCCTGGCCGGCAGTCCGGCGTGGAATAACCTTTGGAAAGAAAACCTTTATCTGAGAGTCCCACCTGGAGATCAGCACCAGTTTCTCCAAATCAAAGATGTTTAAATAAAACTGTTGTGTTTACATAGGAGAGGAATACACAGCGGGATCTTCACACTTTCGCACTAAACATTCTTCCCCATAGGAGAGAGAAGTCGAGTGTTTCTCAGACGGCAATGAGAGCGAATGGAGACAATAGTGTCGCTGCATCTGCGATTTGCTAGAAAAATGTAGAAATTCTCATTAAATTCAACTAAGATCAAGTGATCAGAGCTGCAATCCTCATTGATTTGGGTCTATTTTTATTCCTGCTGAAATAATTGTACTGAAACATATCAAAGAAAGAGCAATCAAAGAATCAAAGAAAGAGCAATCGCTTTTTGTTTTCTCTGGGTCTGTCAGAAGTGAAGAAAAGGAAAACGCCGTTTATCAACCTGATGCGGTAAAATACGCCGGGCTTTCTGTCCGTGTGAATGGAAAATTAATAAAATAATACAGCGCGCAGGCGGGGGGTGAAAACAGGCTCTTGGACGTCTTCCAGGCCCCTGCGAGGGGGTCACGGGGGGGGGGCGCATTCATTGTGGGGCCGAATTTTCCCGATGCGTTCCGGGCACAAAGAGAGGGTGGAATCCGTTGGAGGGCAGGTTTTGGGAAAAGCATCTGTGCTCAGGTCGATTACTGTCATAAAACTCTGCCAGCGCCCAGCTGGGGGTCAGGCGGGGAGAGGGAGCGGGGGGGCAGAGGTCCTCAGATGGTATAAAGATCAGAGCAGGACTATCCAGGTGAGAGGTGGAACCCCCCGGACAGCCCAATCTGAGCGGCTCATTCAGATGCTAATGAGAGGGTAGAACACATCTGTTCCCCCCCGACCGCTCCGGGTCTTTGTCACCTGAAAAGCTCCCCACCAGGTATCAAACAAGCTGCAGGAAACAGACCCTTTTCATCCTGTTACCTCCGTTCTCCAATCAGCAAATGAGGCCCCGGTGACAACAGGGGCCCGAAGAGCCCGACGGGGCCACCGATGCCCCACACGCACCTGACACAGTTACACAGCCCAATTAACCCTTGCTCGATGACGAACACCGGCAGTTTAAACTCGCTTTAAACACATTACACACATTCACCGCAAACCATTTGCCAACCACACTTGATAGTCATCGATTAGCTCTGGGAGCGAGTTTGACTTGGTAAACGTCCCTGCACATTACTAATACATGACGCAAACACTCGCAGATACATTTGCTTTGCCGCCTGTTCTCTCACCTGCCTTTTCACTGCCGTCTTGAGAAACACAGCGACGTGTTTAATTAGAGAGGGATGCTGCGATCGCCCCACGCTCTGTCACACAAGAGCCATGCGCAGCTCAACCCAAATAACGACCTGAGACAGACAGCCCCGCGGCACGCTGGCGGACCCCCCGCCAAGCTTTCTTATGCTAAACGCGCCTCTCCTAAGCCTAATCTTCAGCTGGGCTGCTTAAACACAACAGCACCTTTACTGCGGAGCGGAGGCCGTTAGCATGACAAAGATGCTCATGTATGCTGAGCGTTGAGACAATGACCCTCACTACGTAATATGTAGTGCGTTTAGAGCTGAACAAAAGCAGTCAAATCAAGGAATGAGGATTTCGTTTAAATTTCCTGATATGAATGGTCACACAAAATAGTGACATTTCTAGCAAAACTTTGATCAAGCATACAAAGCATACAAAACACAACATGCATGCTGTTCACATACAGTATATACCTGTATAAAGTCAGCATGAAATTCAAATTCTTCTAAATGCATGTTATAGATGCATAGTGAGCAATTTATCTGTGCATACTGTATGTTTCATTTTTTTAAACATTGACCTTGTAATGTTTAATCAAAATATCAACTACAGGCTTCTCTCTAGTGATGTATGCAGGACTTTGCCAATAATTTAGTGCACTTAAAATGCACCCCTTTCTTACTATTGCAAGCTCATATTTAGATCCACCTCCATTTTGCCCACATCAAAAATCAGTGCAAAGAACCAAGTCAGCCCCCTACATTTCTTAGATGCACATCACAATGTGGAAGAAAAGATCTGTCGCTACTTCCGTGTCTCGACTTTAAAAAAGACCCTACCTACTGCTTACATATAGTGATGTTCAGCTGCGGTACTTTTTTGTGAGGGTAAGGAAAAGGTATCATCAAAGCTCTTGTCTTTCTGCCAGCGGTGCACCCCAATGCAAGCGCGTTCCTAGCGAAACTGAGCGTTCCCTGTTCTCTTTCGGTGTACAGAGGGGCCGCAGAGAGTTGCACAACACAGTTGAGTGGGTAAAACTGGAAGTTTTGATGTCCTGTCCACCTCTCCGGCTCAGTTCTCCGAGCATTTCCCTCCGAGCCGCTCTCTTTTGATCACAGGCATGAAAGCTGTTTCTTGTGAGAGTGCAGGTACCAGGGGTACGGCTAGGTGCTAATTAGCTCAGCAGGATAATTGATGTGTAGATTACACCGCGAACAAATGCCTCGACTTGTTTGTTCTTCTCACTTTTCCACCCCCCTTACCTCTGCCCTAATGAACAGTACCTGCCTCGTTAAAACCCTGCTAATGCGAGGATATATATGCGCGGGGAGGGCTTTCCCCAGGTGGAAATACCTTTCAGAGCGAGCGTGCACGAATGCGCTCCCACGTGCACGCTCCTGACCTGCAGAAATGCCTCCGCTGAGCGCAGGGATTTATGCAAGGCAGCTCAAAGAATTTAAAAAGGAAACAATTTCTAAATGAAAGGCCATGCCATTAGAGTACCAATGGAGTTCTATTGTTACGCCCCTGTAATGCCATTTCCTTCATCTTTTGTCTCAGAGAGGCTATTATTAGCGGCCTCTCACAGCTGCGTATCCGTTCAATAGGGTTTGAATTTGGTCATTAACAAGTGAATATCAGCAAACACATTTGTGGAGCCCCTGCCATTGCTAATAAACTAACAATGAGTACAAGCCTAATTGGGAAATGCAATGAAGAAATGGAGGCAAGGTGCCTGAGGTAGGGAAAGACAGCGGAAGAATAGACAGGTCATTATGAGGACGGATGTGGAGAGAAAAGGTGAACAGTTGAATCGTCGCCTCTTCGCAGTTCCCACGGACAGCTATAATCCGTCTCTCGCTAGTTTACACGTTAAACACGTTATTGTGATTATGGACTCCCGCTTTCTCAGCGGTTCTACACACACACACACACACACACACACCGGGGCAGTGTCTACGCCTGCGAGCCATCCGTGTGTTCTCCCAGACAGCTGACGGGTCTCCGGGTCAGAGGTTTCCCTCTCCTTGGCCGATCCATGCACTTCCTGTCTGAACTGAATTCCCTGCAGACCGGAAGTCTTTGTCAACCACTGCCTTCATTATTTGCTCTGTATAAACTTGCAGAAATTTGCTCCCACAAAAAATTCCAAGGGTCTGTTAACCCTGAAAATGCAGATGGGGGGAATTCACTGACACTGAACTGCGCCTACTGATGCTGTTGTTTATTATCCATTATACGCCAGAATGGTGGTATGTTTGTTCTGAAGACAGAATTTGTTTTAATTTAAATTCAGAATTCCTTTAAGTGTGAGACAGTGACTTATGCATTTGGAAGATGCTTAAAAAGTACACGTGTTCTCAATTAAAGTCGGTCAAGCTGGAAGGAAAAAGGGCTCCAACATTTAGTGAGTTTCAAGATGGAAGTCCAGCTAAAATCCAAACTGCTAACTTTTTGCTTTCTCCAAACTAAGCCAACAGGGATCTAATCCTCCAACAAACTCCATAAACACACTCCTCCCGCTTTAAGAAAGTGCAAGGAACCATTTTTTCTCTCGATATTTCTGCGCTTAGACCGCACCATAATCATCTTATACACGCTTTTCTTTGTTTGGGGATTTTCACGTTTCTCCTTCCAGAGAGATAAGCAACACAATAATGAAAGCTTTAATTACCCCACCCCTCTGCCCGCTGAAGGACGCGAGACTGTGTCTTCATGGAGGGGGGAGCAGATTGAGCTAGAGCTAAGGAAAACTGTTTTGGACTTCTAGCCCAAACAACAGTCGGGCAAACTGGCACTTTCCATCACCAACCTGATAATGCTCCCTCTATCCCTCACCCTGGAGGTCTTTTGTTTTCCCCTCCTGCTTCCTGTCACCATCTCGGCATAGAATCAAACGACAGCAGGGTTTACTTTTCTGTGTCAAAGAAAGATAGACGGAGAGAGGGAGAGAGGAAGACGGGAGTGATTCGGTCAGGGCCGGGGGTTTCACCGGGTCACAGGAAACCTGGACTATGCAGATGTTTAACAAAAGCCTTTCATCTTCTCCAGCTTTCCTGAACTTCCAAGTGCCGGAGACTTTTAAGCACAGAGCTGATAATGAAACCTCTTCTCTTTCAGCAGTAGATATGAGGCCTTTTATCCAAACTATACGCTCCTGCTTTCAACATTAACAAACGCAAAACAGGTAATTAGAGCTGGGGAAATGCATAAAGGATTTTCCTGCAAGTGATTCAGGAGTGAAGCTTCTCTATTACTATATCTGCAGTAATATATATACATATATATATATAGGCAGATTGTGAATCCACCTAATGAATAAAGGAAGGAAATTCTGTGAAGCACATAACCTGAAACAGAAAGTCTACAGTATTTTTTGGACTTTGGCTGTTTTGTTATTTTCAGGATAGTGCTCTGTCAGTATCACAGGCCTCCCACCAGCTCATCTTTATTAAAGATTGTCTACTGACAAACATAATAACCGGCTAAAGGACAGAGAGGGACATCCACCTGAGGACCCGGAGAAAAGCAGGATAAAGCCGTGAGGTGAGAGAACACACAGAAAGGGCCGCTACTACTGAAAGCTTTTATTTGTGGCGGGCTTGTTTCTTTTTTGGTTTATGTGTGTGTGTGTGTGTGTGTGTGTGTGTGTGTGTGTGTGTGTGTGTGTGTGTGTGTATGTGTGTGTGTGAGCCTGTTTGTTACCGCGGCTCTTATCAGTGCTGGTGTATGTGTAAGGTGTGAGAGGATGAAAGCCGTGTGGGTGACAGGAACTCAGCTGCGGCAAGGCAGAAAGAAACTAATCAGCCTTTTACAGCTTGAACCGAGGCGGTTAGGTAGCCTCGCGCTAACCGCACACGCGCTAGCTCTGTCACCGCTACAAATTGGCTTCTTACAGAACTCAAGGTGCCAATGGACCATTAGACGCACAAAAGCAAGAGTTTTACTAGCGTCTCATGTGGGAAAAAAAACCCTGCACCTCCCCGCCGAGTAAAACACACACTGTCTGCTGCTCATCAGGGATGTTTGGAGCTCCGGAATATCTCTGTTCTGCCGGAGCCAAGATGTTTTTTTTTTCACAGGATAAGATGTTCAAAATGTCTCTCTCCTTTCAGTAGAGTCAATAGAATCAACAACATCTATTTACACACCTTTACAAGACCTGAATATGAGAGTAAATAAGAACACAGCTCCTTTAAGCACTACACCAGTGTGGCTTTATCCTCTAATGGCTTGAAAATAAATCGGAGGCGCACACACGCACATGCACCTGCACATGCACATGCGGTAAACAGGTTGACAGAGAGAGGAAGCTGTCGCCAATTAGCGGCAGTGCTAATCTGGTTGTGTCGAGAGGATTATACTCCATCCTGGTGGGACGGGGAGAAATTTCATTTCCCGTGCAGCGTCGGTAGACTCTACCTGAGTCAGCGGAGCTGCGCACGTCAAATCCGTGCTGAGATAACGGTTAATCATCTCTCGCCCGGAGAAACTGTTTCCCTCCACTGGGCCGAGCACCCGACGCTTCATTCCTTCTGAAAACACACGAGAAAATGTGACCTAACCTCTCACCGACGCCAACGCAGGAAACACACACGAGGAGACGCCGCCTCCCAGAATTCCACTGTGTTATCTCGTCTGCCATTTTAACTGGTTAACAAGGTTCATGCTGACTTCAAGTCCTCCTGCCGAGTTCCTGCGTACAAGTCTAGAAGTCGTAATTGTCTGATTTTGGTCTGAATAAAATGAGTGTTAAGCAATTTCATAGCTAGCTAGCCATCTTAAAACCTATTTAAATTAGTAATTGATTCATTGAAAAAACTCTACAAACATTTCTGCAAAAATTCAAAAACTTTACAATAAATACAATTCACTGCAGTATACCAGCAGAAATGTGGGAATAATCGTGGCAGTAAAACACCAACTATCTTTATTCCTCTTGCATGATTTGTAAACTAATACATGCTCCTTATGTGTAAACCTGTTCGTCTACAGCACTGCACTTGTGTTACAGAGAGAAACACCAGTCACAATACAAGAGAAAGCATTTACTGTCACTCAATGGACATTTCACTTTACGAGATGTACAAGACAAACAGGCATGTTTTTCCAACACTTGAATTTATCACTGAAGAATTGAATGGATAGTGATTGACAAATAAGAGGAACTGATGGTGTCAGCTGAAAATAAAATGTTTGTTGTTGTTTATTTGGAATAAGGTGGAATAAAACACATCCTAATTCGTGTGTGAGATCAGAATTGGTGCAGCCCAACAGGAGATGTTATTCGATCTGTCCATCTTATTATGTTGGGGATTTCTTATTTTGCATCCATTCATGCTTTTTGAGATATTATTATTATTAAAAAGGTTTTGTGG
>NC_137131.1:45045462-45050462 GCF_949319135.1 Squalius cephalus
AGTGTGTGTCGGACTGACCAGAGTGTGTCTGACCAGTGTGTGTCGACCAGTGTGTGTCGGACTGACCAGTGTGTGTCGGACTGACCAGTGTGTGTCGACCAGTGTGTGTCGGACTGACCAGTGTGTGTCGACCAGTGTGTGTCGGACTGACCAGTGTGTGTCGACCAGTGTGTGTCGGACTGACCAGTGTGTGTCGGACTGACCAGTGTGTGTCGACCAGTGTGTGTCGGACTGACCAGTGTGTGTCGACCAGTGTGTGTCGGACTGACCAGTGTGTGTCGGACTGACCAGTGTGTGTCGACCAGTGTGTGTCGGACTGACCAGTGTGTGTCTGACCAGTGTGTGTCGGACTGACCAGTGCACTGTAAAAAAAATAATCCCTTACATTTACAGTAAAAAACCGTCAGCTGTGGTTGCCAGAAATTCACTGTAAAAATATGGTAGCAACATTTTAGTTTTTACAAGCTTAACAAATTTACAGTAGAAAAACGTATTTCAACCATATTATCTGATATAATGTTAATTAACCAGCATATTGAAGTACTAATAAGTACTTAAAGGAGAACTCCGGTCAATTTTAACATTGAGCTCATTTTTTTGTACATTTGGAGTGCTGTCAGTACAGAGAACAACGGCAGAAATCGGTGTTGCCTACACCGAGTTATTCTATTTTTAAAATTTGCACCCTGTTGACTTCAATGGGGCAAGTACTAAACCTGCTTTTAGCCTCTTAACATCCTTGATGTGTCATTACAAGTGCACAGGTCATGTGAGTGATTCCTTCGGAGTGAACACGGTGAGTCTGACTGCAGTAGATGTGCAAGATATTATACGCGCGTGAACTCGGCAATCGACTACTTTGGACTTCGACCGAAAACAGGATGTAAATACAGGTATTTGCGCTGGCTGAATAAATATCATTTTTATTCATATCTTTCACATCTACTGCAGTCAGATTCACCCGCGTTCACTCTGAAGGAATCACTCACATGACCTGTGCACTTGTAATGACACATCAAGGATGTTAAGAGGCTAAAAGCAGGTTTAGTACTTGCCCCATTGAAGTCAACAGGGTGCAAATTTTAAAAATAGAATAACTCGGTGTAGGCAACACCGATTTCTGCCGTTGTTCTCTGTATTGACAGCACTCCAAATGTACAAAAAAATGAGCTCAATGTTAAAATTGACCGGAGTTCTCCTTTAATAAGAAGTAGAGTCACATGGTCAATCAAAGCTCATCACAAGCATCTTTTCCACATTAAAGTTAATACTGATATATAGAAGCTGCACTGTGTCATACACTTAAATTTATATATAAAAAAACTGCAATAAACATTAATTTAACAACATTAATGTAACATGAAATCCTAATGTACATAACTGATTACCAAAAAAAAAAAAAAACTAAGAAAAACTATGAAGAAACATTGTTATTTCAACAAAAATCATCAAAAGTGAAGTGTCACTCCGGGAATTGTGGGAATGTCAATTAAAGTTTTTTTCACTGTAAATTATACAATGAATTGGGGTTTTTTTTCACGTCCAAAACCTGTCAATATAACAGTATTTGACAGTAAAATGTACAGTTCTATCTATCACAGTTGTTCACTGTATGGAAACTTTCTGTTTTTCACCGTAGCAGTTTTACAGTCTTTTACCGCTAAAATCAAGATCATGTTTTACAGTAACTCGGCTACAGTTCAGGACATGTTTTACTGGTGTATTTCACTGGCTATGGTGGGTTTCAATCTTTTTCAGTTCAGTGTTCATTTGCTTAACAGATTTAGATGTGTAATACATTTTTTAACATTTGTGCACTGTACATCCAGTGTAGAGCAGCAGAGAGACTGATAACTGATGGCGAACTGATGTATTTTTACAGTAAAGCCATCAGGCTCTGACAGGTGAGCCTCCGAGTCCCTCGTTCTTCGCAATCTCCATCTCTCACACTCTCTGACACGCTCCCCCGTTCAACATGAGCGAGCAAGCCAGAATAAGCAGAACAAAGACAAGTGGAAGGAGAAAATGTGAGTTGTGTGTCATGTTCTGGGTTGTATCTTGTTCCCGCTCAGTGATTTTAGACTCTCTCTCTCTCTCTCTCTCTCTCTCTCTCTCTCTCTCTCTCTCTCTCTCTCTCTCTCTCTCTCTCTCTCTCTCTCTCTCTCTCTCTCTCTCTCTCTCTCTCTCTCTCTCTCTCTCTCTCTCTCTGTTCTTTCACTCGTCCATGAATGCCGGCGTGTTTCGCATTGTGTCGACAGATCTGAGCGCGCGCGATTATCAGCAGGTACACGTGTGTGTGAATGCTGTCAGCCCGCTTAATAAAGCGCGATCCGGCCTGTGTTTACTAAACAATTTCTCCCGTCGCCGCGGTTCGCGGGATTCGTGGGATTGTTGCCGGGATACGGGAACTCTCGTTTGGCTCGTCGCGCGGGTTGATTACTGACTCGCGCCTTTAATACGCTGCATAATGAGCAAATCTCAGAAATGCAGGAGCGCCATTCGAACCCAACAATGTGAGCCGGTAATGCGTGTGTGTGTGTGTGTGTGTGTGTGTGTGTGTGTGTAATGAGAGTTGTGCAGGGTAATGTTCACTCTATTGTAGCAGAGCAAACACAGCGACGCATTAAACTGCTCAGACGTGTTTGGAAGAATGGCAGCGCACGTCTCTCTCTCTCTCTCTCTCTCTCTCTCTCTCTCTCTCTCTCTCTCTCTCTGTGTGTGTGTGTGTGTGTGTGATTGGCAGCTCGAGAGGTTGCCAGCGCTGTTTCTTCAACCCTCTCTCGGTGTAGCAGGTGTGCTGTCCTGGTTAACACGCGATAATTACACATTCTCTGCTCAGACACAGATCAGGTCACTGCCACAATTACAGGCCTTGTTTTAGCCTGACAGAGAGAAGCTGTACTGTCTCTATCTGTGTCTCTGAAGCTCACACTGATCACTGCAGGCAAACTCACGCTTTCACCACGGTAAAACACACAGTAAAGATGCTCCAAGCCGCTGTATTCCTGTGTTACGGGGTTCTGAACGTTTGCATTCACATCTGTCAGATTCTGAGACAAATAAAGCGTGTGGTTTTACAAAATGCTCATTATAAAGTCAACATGAACTCTTACTGTATTTTGTATAAAACTTGTAAGGGCAATAAAGACATTTAATGTTAAAAAATATTATATTTCAAATAAATGCTGTTCTTTTGAAGTTTCTGTTCATCAAAGAAATTTGAAAAATTAAATGTATGACAGTTTCCACAGAAATATGAACTGTTTTCTACACTGATAATAATCATAAATGTTTCTTGAGCATCAGATCCTCATATTAGAGTGATTTCTGAAGGATCATGTGACACTGAAGACTGGAGTAATGATGCTGAAATTCAGCTTTGATCACAGGAATAAATTACACTTTACTGTATATTCACATAGAGAACAGCTGATTTACATTATAATAATATTCCACTGTTTTTACTGTATGTTTGATCTCATAAACGCAGGTGAGCAGAAGAGACTCTTTCACAAACATCTCACCAACTTTTGAACACTGGAGTAAATTCAAAGCTTCACGCATGAACTAAACGCCACAAAACTCAATTTTTGCTCTCATTAATCTGCTATTCTCTGTTATGGACGAGTCAAACACAATCACACACACACGCCACATCTTTCCGTCGGTGTAAAGTCACGTGACGTTTAGACTCGCTCGATGCACTTTGTTTAAGTATCTCTGCTCATTTCTGCGGCTAATCTCTCCAGCGCAGTTTCTTTACGAGCTGTTAATATTGATTGGTGGGAAAGACAGAGCAGGATTCAATCACAATAACAGGTTTCATTAGTGTGTGTGTGTGTGTGTGTGTGTGTGAGACACACATTGATCGGTGTAATGCTGAGATGCACCTTGAAGAATAATGAGCACTTATTTTAATGACCATCACAATTATCAAGGTCACTGTCTGACTGAGTCTCGAGTCTCTCCTGTCGGTTATTCGTGTGTTTGGTGGATCTGTGAAGCGTGCGACTCCCTGTCACTCTGTAACCTGTGTGTGTGTGTGTGTGTGTGTGTGTGTGTGTGTGTGTGAGAGTGTCACTCCTGTAACCCGCCGTCTCACACACACTCTCAGAAACGCAGTTCATGCTTCAGAGAGCGCGTCTTTATTAGCACACGTGAAGCTCTACTCGAGTCCTTCAATCTGAGCTCAACTATCTGAACACACACACACACACGCACACACACACACACTTGACTTCAGACTGACAGCTCCTGATGCATGGACCACATTTACTGTGGTAAGAAAAACACACAGACGCTTCTCTCGAAACTGTGCTGAGATGTAAAACTGCACCAGAACACAGAAGAGCTCAGACACTCCTCCTCCAATCACCCGGTCTGCTCTACATTATACATCTCTACATTATACATCTCTACATTATACATCTCTACATTATACATCTCTACATTATACATCTCTACATTATACATCTCGATATCCTGTCCACTGTAAAAAAAAGTTCAGTTTTCCAACACAAATATCTAAACATTCTTAAATCACTTTTCTAGTTCGCAATCTTTGTGGGGAATCTAAATAGACATAATGGTTTCTATACTGTACAAACTGTATATTCTGTCCTCTTACACTAACCCACACACACACACACACACACACACACACACACACACACACTAACCTGACCCCTAACCCTACCCATCACACACACACACACACACACACACACACACACACACACACACACACACACACACACACAGGCAGGCGTTGTCTCTGCTGTTGTCTCCACTGGCCTTTAGTTAGATAGGTTAGTTATATGATAGTTTATATAATTGTTAGAATGTAAATCCCTGTCCGACTCTCCCACATTCCCAGCAGTCCTGAGTAATTCCTCCCCAAGTGTGTGTGTGTGTGTGTGTGTGTGTGTGTGTGTGTGTACCAATGAAGTTGTAAAAGGTGTTTCAGAGTCTCTATATGAGTGTTGGACAGACGTTTCCGG
>NC_137131.1:45055462-45065462 GCF_949319135.1 Squalius cephalus
AGACAACACGCCGCTGTTTACTATGGAGAGACGACTGCGTGGGCTGATTGTATCCTTGGTCATATTTTATTATATAGTTTGTCTACACCACTTTAGACAAACAATAATATTTGAGAATGAAGCGAGGATGCGGCTCGAAAATAATGTTAATAATAATTTCTATCAGGCTCCACACCTCCTCACAACTCCAAGTTTGTCCGCGAGCTGCAAACTGTCAACAAACGTTTCTCCTCATCCTATAATGCACAGCGCAGCTGACTACGGCAACTGGTTTAGTCCAAAAATGCGCAGTTCTTTGGCAGTTGGTTCTGTTCAAGGTCGGACCACGTTCTCACCACAAACGAACCGCTCCAGAGTTCGTTTCAAAGCGTACCAAGATCACCGATCGATGGTGTTTTAAGCCCCCAATGGCTCCTTAGAGGCAGCTAACCCTACCCTCAACCTTAAACCTACCCATCCCCTCGCTGCCTGGAAGGCGCCGTTGGGGGCTTAAAACACCAAACACCCAAGATCACCTCTTCCAGGAGGTCTCGGTACGCTTGTTTGGTCCGCTTTTGGTGCGCACCCGAGTGCCATTGCCGCATTCACACCTGCCCAAACGAACCGCACCAACGGGGAAAACAAACTCTAGTGCGATTCAACCGAACTAAATGAGGCAGGTGTGAAAGCACCCTCAGATACTCCAGCAATAACAGAACAGGCCAATCTCACTCATCCAGAATCCCAGAATAACCAGGAGCGAGTGCAGCCTTACGGAGAGACTCAGGAAGAGTTTCACTTTTAGATGTTTCTGATGGATGGATGGATGGATGGATGGATGTAGATAGATAGATAGATAGAGAGATAGAGAGATAGATTGATAGATTGATAGATAGATAGATTGATTGATTGATTGATTGATTGATTGATTGATAGATTGATAGATTGAGGAAAGTCTTTCGCTGACTCGCCCTCTCTTCACTCCACCATAATTATCACTGCCTGATTCTCATTCAGTTTACATTTAACCCACATCTGAGGTCAACAGCATCTCCACCCTGAGTCACAATTACTATATAAACAGACACACACACACACACACACACACACACACACATGCACACACACAAACACAAATAAAATAAAATCATCAGTAATGCACACACTGTAAACCCGAATAAGTAAGCAGAACTTAAAAAAAGTGAGGCAATCAGTTGCCACAATTTTTTTAAGTTCATAAACTCAAACATTTGAGTACATCATCACTTATATTTTTGGAGTTAATTTTAAATATAATTTTAAATTATAATTAACTTAAATTTACTGATTAAGCAATCTCAAACATTTTCAGTTTCTGCTACTCAGAATATTTATTCATCTTTCTCATTGCAATAATTCAAGAGAACTTAAACATTTCAAGTTAAGAACAATTAAAATCAGAGTACACTAGTTCATACATTTAATTTCAAACCTTCATGTAATCTCAATGAGAACACTTTCATTAGTATTAACTTATAGTTTTAACAAGCTAGTTTGCTAACATGTTATCATGCTAACAATAGTATGTTATACAGCACTTGCTGTATGAGTACAACAATATAAAGATTTTATTTGCTCTCAAATCAAGTCGCATGCACCACTTGTCACCATGATGGTAACTATCCTAAAACCAACAATAACAGAAATTCTACTAAATTAGCATAACAAAACATTAAACACTACTAAATCTCCCACTTAACATTAATATTAAAAAAAACAAAACATTATATTACACTTAATTTTAGCATTTACTCTCCCATTCAAGTGACATCGGCAAAGCATGCTGGGAAATAGACATCCCAGCCATTTCAGTTAAACTTAAGTTTGTTTAAATTAAAATAAATCATTTAATAAAACTCAAAACAATGAAACAGTTCAGTTTACTTAAAATATATCAGTTCTGTGAACTTGAAAGAAAAAGAAAGTGCTAAATACTCATAAAAGTTAATTTGACTGAACAAATTAGTTTAATTTAAGTTTGTCCTACTCAAACCAATTAATTATTTTGAGCGTTAGGGTTTACAGTGCATCATTATAGTTTTAATAATGTTGAATGAGAATAAGTTCCTCTTCAGCGTCTCTTCTCTTCTCTGATGACGAGGGCGGGGCTATAACCTGTCACTCACATCAGCCAATAGCAAACCACAACCATCCAATCAATTCCCCACAGACACAATCAAGCCCCGCCCACATTTGTTCTCGTTCCAGAAGCGTTTCTCTCGATATACGACACAATAGAGGAGAGAAGACCAGCACAACTTCCCTTTCATGACAACTTAAACTTGAAGTACTAAAATAACTAAAAACTATAACTTAATAAAAACTATAGACATATTTACATAATTATATAAACTAATAAAAATAACAAAAACATAAAAACTTAACTGAACTTTAACTAAAATTAAAATGAAAACTGAAAATATAAATATATTACTATATGAATAACAGTAAATTATGCATAATTACAAGCAACTAACCCTAACCGTAACTCTATGTAGTTAATTAATATTACTCAGTACTTATTTGAGTAAGATCAATGTATCTATGTCACCTTAAAATAAAGTGTAACTAATATAAATTTAAAATCCAATTCAAATTATTAACAAAAACTATAATAGTATATCAGTGATAATAAAATAACACAAATCAATTACACAAGCAGATATTGCCACTTCATAGGCGAATAGCAAATTCACACAAAAACTCTTTCCTTTGAATTCTGTTCCTATACAAGTCTCTGCAGAGAACAGAACAACAGTGATGTAGTCGAACTATAGAAACACCGGCCTGTACTATCAGTGTGATGTCGATGTACACACACTCACACACACTCACAGATTCACTCATCATGAGAGACGAGCAGCAAAGGAGAGAGATGCACTTCATTCTGCTGATGAAAAAAGTGTTTCATTTCTACGTGTTTCTGACAACTCGCAAGAGTACAGTAGTAAACCACAGGCCTACACACACACACACACACAATTACACAGACTTACACTTACACACACACACACACACACACACACACACACACACACACACGTCTGACATAATGGGAGGCAGAAACATCTGAGATATTAAAGAGATGTTATTTTCCTTGGACTCTCTTCAAACTCTCAGACCTAGAAGTGTGTGTGTGTCGTCTCACAGCTCGTGACGGAAGAGTGTGTGTCGTCTCACAGCTCGTGACGGAAAAGTGTGTGTCGTCTCACAGCTCGTGATGATGAGTTTGTATCTAGAGAATAATCCAGGATAAGCTCTTTGTGCGTCTGAAAGAGCGACTGATGTCTATCAGAACACACAGGAAACAATCCCACACACACACACACACACACACACACACACACACACACACACCAGCGGCACAAAAGCAGAATCTGAGATCTGATCTTCTGTGATCCTGATAAACGGATGAGACTCTGTGTGTGTTTGATGAACAGATCAGAAGCTCTTCCTGAACGAGGAGTATCTTCATCACGGCAGGTCTGAGGGTGGAATGTGATGGTGTCGTGTTGTTTCTCCTCAGAGAACACACACACACACACACACACACACACACACCTGCCGAGCGCTGGTTCCACACACACACTTGCCGAGCGCGGGTTCCTCACACACACCTGCCGAGCGCTGGTTCCTCACACACACCTGCCAAGCGTTGGTTCCTCACACACACCTGTCGAGCGTTGGTTCCTCACACACACCTGCCAAGCGCTGGTTCCTCACACACACCTGGTTCCTCACACACACCTGCCGAGCGCTGGTTCCTCACACACACCTGCCGAGCGCTGGTTCCTCACACACACCTGCCAAGCGTTGGTTCCTCACACACACCTGTCGAGCGTTGGTTCCTCACACACACCTGCCAAGCGCTGGTTCCTCACACACACCTGGTTCCTCACACACACCTGCCGAGCGCGGGTTCCTCACACACACATGCCGAGCGCGGGTTCCTCACACACACCTGCCGAGCGCGGGTTCCTCACACACACCTGCCGAGCGCTGGTTCCTCACACACACCTGCCAAGCATTGGTTCCTAACACACACCTGTCGAGCGTTGGTTCCTCACACACACCTGTCGAGTGTTGGTTCCTCACACACACCTGCCGAGCGCTGGTTCCTCACACACACCTGCCGAGCGCTGGTTCCTCACACACACCTGTCGAGCGCTGGTTCCTCACACACACCTGCCAAGCGCTGGTTCCTCACACACACCTGCCAAGCGTTGGTTCCTCACACACACCTGTCGAGCGTTGGTTCCTCACACACACCTGGTTCCTCACACACACCTGCCGAGCGCTGGTTCCTCACACACACCTGCCGAGCGCGGGTTCCTCACACACACCTGCCGAGCGCTGGTTCCTCACACACACCTGGTTCCTCACACACACCCGCCGAACGCTGGTTCCTCACACACACCTGCCGAGCGTGGGTTCCTCACACACACCTGCCGAACGCTGGTTCCTCACACACACCTGTCGAGCGCTGGTTCCTCACACACACCCGCCGAACGCTGGTTCCTCACACACACCTGTCGAGCGTTGGTTCCTCACACACACCTGTCGAGCGTTGGTTCCTCACACACACCTGGTTCCTCACACACACCTGCCGAGCGCTGGTTCCTCACACACACCTGCCGAGTGCGGGTTCCTCACACACACCTGCCGAGCGCGGGTTCCGAGCACGGGTTCCTCACACACACCTGCCGAGCGAGGGTTCCTCACACACACCTGCCGAGCGTGGGTTCCTCACACACACCTGCCGAGCGCGGGTTCCTCACACACACCTGCCAGTGTTGGTTCCTCACACACACCTGCCGAGCGCTGGTACCTCACACACACCTGCCGAGCACTGATTCCACACACACACCTGCCGAGCGCAGGTTCCTCACACACACCTGCCGAGCGCGGGTTCCTCACACACACCTGCCAGTGTTGGTTCCTCACACACACCTGCCGAGCGCTGGTTCCTCACACACACCTGCCGAGCGCTGGTTCCACACACACACCTGCCGAGCGCAGGTTCCTCACACACACCTGCCGAGCGCTGGTTCCTCACACACACCTGCCGAGCGCTGGTTCCACACACACACCTGCCGAGCGCAGGTTCCTCACACACACCTGCTGAGCGAGGGTTCCTCACACACACCTGCCAAGCGTGGGTTCCTCACACACACCTGCCAGTGTTGGTTCCTCACACACACCTGCCGAGCGCTGGTTCCTCACACACACCTGCCGAGCGCTGGTTCCTCACACACACCTGCCGAGCGTGGGTTCCTCACACACACCTGCCGAGCGCTGGTTCCTCACACACACCTGCCGAGCGCTGGTTCCTCACACACACCTGCCGAGCGTGGGTTCCTCACACACACCTGCCGAGCGCGGGTTCCTCACACACACCTGCCAGTGTTGGTTCCTCACACACACCTGCCGAGCGCTGGTACCTCACACACACCTGCCGAGCACTGATTCCACACACACACCTGCCGAGCGCAGGTTCCTCACACACACCTGCCGAGCGCGGGTTCCTCACACACACCTGCCAGTGTTGGTTCCTCACACACACCTGCCGAGCGCTGGTTCCTCACACACACCTGCCGAGCGCTGGTTCCACACACACACCTGCCGAGCGCAGGTTCCTCACACACACCTGCCGAGCGCTGGTTCCTCACACACACCTGCCGAGCGCTGGTTCCACACACACACCTGCCGAGCGCAGGTTCCTCACACACACCTGCTGAGCGAGGGTTCCTCACACACACCTGCCGAGCGTGGGTTCCTCACACACACCTGCCAGTGTTGGTTCCTCACACACACCTGCCGAGCGCTGGTTCCTCACACACACCTGCCAGTGTTGGTTCCTCACACACACCTGCCAAGCGTTGGTTCCTCACACACACCTGCCGAGTGCGGGTTCCTCACACACACCTGCCGAGCGCGGGTTCCGAGCACGGGTTCCTCACACACACCTGCCGAGCGAGGGTTCCTCACACACACCTGCCGAGCGCGGGTTCCTCACACACACCTGCCAAGCGTGAGTTCCTCACACACACCTGCCGAGCGCTGGTTCCTCACACACACCTGCCGAGCGCGGGTTCCTCACACACACCTGCCGAGCGCTGGTTCCTTACACACACCTGCCATTGGATTGGCCGTGTTTGCATGCCAATGTAGGTTTGCAAAACCATGAGCATCAATAGTAACGCAACGACTGCCATTGTTGACGGAAGGCTTGTTGGAGATGCACCGGAGCGGCACGGACCAATTGGGGCTGCGGGAGTGTGTGGAGAGGATACGACTCCTTGTGCTTTTGGATCGCTTTCGCAGTGCCGATGCATCTCGAACAATCCTGGTGTGTTTATGTTTGGCGCTGCCATGCTAGAGTTGCTGGGCAACATGAGATGTATACAGTGACGTAAGATCTGGCTCTGTGGTGGCTCTCTAGCCTGTCTCAAACCGGTTCTTAGAAGGCTTGTCAGTCGAACCAACTCTGAACTGGCAATAGCTCTGGCTCTGAACTAGCACCCAGTTCACGCTGTTGTAAAGGGGTTTGTGTGTCAGTCAGAGAACGAGCAGGAGAAACTCAAGCATCACCAACTCCTGCTGGAAAACCAACTAGTATTAGAAGAGCTCAGGCCGAGTAATTACACACCTCCCTCTTTCTCTCTCATTACCACCTGCTCACTTATTCTTCTCCTCTTCCTTCTTCTCCTCCTCCTCCTTCTCCTTCTGCTTTTTCTTCTCCTCTTCCTTCTCATTTTCTCCTCCTTCTTCTCCTCTTTCTCCTCCTCCTTCTCCTCCTCCTCCTCCTCATTTTCTCCTCCTCCTCCTCCTCATTTTCTCCTCCTTCTCCTCCTCATTCTTCTCCTCCTCATTCTCCTAATTTTCTCCTCCTCCTTCTTCTCCTTCTCCTCCTCTTTCTCCTCCTCCACATCATTCTTCTCCTCCTTCTTCTCCTTCTCCTCCTCTTTCTCCTCCTCCTCTTTCTCCTCCTTCTCCTCATTTTTCTCCTTCTCATCCTTTCCTCCTCCTTTTCCTCCTTCTCATTTTCTCCTCCTTCTCTTCCTTATTCTCTTCCTCCTCATTTTCTCCCCCTCTTCTCCTTCTCCATCTCCTCCCCATCCTTATCCCCTCCTCCTCATTCTTCTCCTGCTCATTCTCCTCATTTTCTCCTCCTTCTTCTCCTCCTCCTCATTTTCTCTCCCTCTTCTCCATCTCCTCATTCTTCTCCTCCTCATTTTCTCCTCCTTCTCCTCCTCATACTTCTCTTTCTCCTCCTCCTCATACTTCTTTCTCCTCCTCCTCCTCATTCTCCTCCTTCTTCTTCTCTTTCTCCTACTCCTCCTTCTCATCCTCTTTCTTCTTCTCCTCCTCTTTCTCCTCCTCCTTCTTATTCTCCTTCTCCTCCTCCTCATTATCCTCCTTCTTCTCCTCCTCTTTCTACTCTACCTTCTCCTCCTTATTCTCCTTCTCCTCCTCCTTCTACTCCTCCTCCTCCTCCTTCTCCTCCTCACCTTCCTTCTACTCCTCCTTCTCCACCTCCTCCTCCTCCTTCTACTCCTCCTTCTCCTTCTCCTCCTTCTCCTCCTCTTCCTCCTCCTCCTTCTACTCCTCCTTTTCCTCCTTATTCTCCTTATCCTCCTCCTTCTACTCCTCCTTTTCCTCCTTATTCTCCTTCTCCTCCTCCTTCTCCTCCTCACCTTCCTTTTACTCCTCCTTCTCCACCTCCTCCCCCTCCTTCTCCTCCTTCTCCTCCTCCTTTTTCTCCTCTTCCTCCTTCTCCTCCTCCTCCTCCTTCTCCTCATCCTCCTCCTTTTTCTCCTTCTCCTCCTCCTTCTCCTCCTCCTCCTTTTTCTCCTCCTCCTCCTTCTCCTCCTCCTTCTCCTCCTTCTCCTTTTTCTCCTCCTCCTTCTCCTCCTTCTCCTTTTTCTCCTCCTCCATCTCCTCCTCCTCCTCCTCCTCCTCCTCCTCCTTCTTCTCTTCCTCCTCCTCCTCCTTCTCCTCCTTCTCCTTTTTCTCCTCCTCCTTCTCCTCCTTCTCCTTTTTCTCCTCCTCCATCTCCTCCTCCTCCTCCTCCTCCTCCTCCTCCTCCTCCTTCTCTTCCTCCTCCTCCTCCTCCTCCTCCTTCTCCTCCACCTCCTCCTCCTTCTTATCCACCTTCTTCCTGGCGTGGAGTTGAAGGTCCTGCTTTCTCACGCTCAGGTTTATCTCGACAGCACCGCAGTGAACGTCGCATTTCTGTCTGTTTGCATCAGTTTTCGCCTGCATAATTCATTTAAATTAGAGCAGAAGCTCGGCTGAGTAATAAACCCGAGTTGGGCTGCGCTACGGTGTAAATGAAATGTGAATATTTTACTGATGAAAATGCAGAAATGCTCTTACTCCACTTTCCTGCATTATAAATGGAGGGCTTGACGAGCGAGGAATGCTTTATTGTCTTTTCTGTAAGCACTAAAAGGCTCCGTCGCAGGATCGTTCTCTCAGCGCTGACAAACATCTTTCTCTGCAGAGCTTTCGTCCGAAACCGGCTCACACACACTATAAAACATCACACACACAGCCACACACGACCTGGAGTGTGAAACACACTCATGGAGAACAAGTCAGGCCTCTTTTGAAACTCATCTGCCCTGAAGATGTAATAAAATTGACATATTGATTCCTTTGAATTTACGAATGCCTGTTTCATAAACTCCATTTCCAAAGCTTAGAGCTCCGTCATTTTCCCCCCAAATGGATCAATTATGTGCCCACGTAATCCAGTTACCTGTGAAATCCAGCAATACTCTCGCCCTCTCCCTCTCTCCACACACACACACGGCTGTATTCTGTCTATCACACACTGGGCAGAAGCTCATGCAGGATTAGGATGAATTATGCTCACCTACATCTATTACATTTGAAACATTGACAGAAAATGAACTCAACACTAGTTGTTTTACGGCATCACGTCTTTAGAACGATTCTTTGTTTGGGCTTTATAATGCAAATTAAAATCAGACTGCCAACAGTTCAAATAGTTCTACACACACTCTACACACACTCTTACAAGCAATGTAAGGTTAAGGTTAGGTTAAGAGTGATGAAACATGAAGACAAACACATCAGCATTTACGTCGCTAAGATGTTTCTGAGAGAGTCTCTTCTGCTCAGCAAAGCTGCAGTTATTTCATCAAAATACATTACAAAATCTGAAATATGATTATAATGTAAAACAGCTGTTTTCTATTATTGTTTTCTGTAATTTCTTCCTGTGATCAAAGCTGCATTTTTGTGGAAAATGTGATACATTTTATTTTTCAGGATTCTTTGATGAATATAAAGTTCAAAATAACAGCATTTATTTAAAAATTGAATCTTTTGTAACATTATAAATGCCTTTACTGTCATTTTTGATCAATTTAATGCATCCTTGATGAATTAAAGTATTAATTTATTTAAACAAGCCCAAACATTTAAACGGTAGTGTACAAGCCACTAATATCTTAATATTATGTTTGTAGAATTGAATCATAGAACAACTGAATAAATCTGATGTTGTATGTCTATGAAATTAAATAATGAGCATTTTAAAGAAATGCATTTTAAATGTTTTCTTTTGTAACAACACCCTGTAAAAAACAAAAAATAGCAAATAATAAATACTGAAAATATTAAGGATTTCTGCTTTGCCTAATATAGAAACTGTGCAGAATAAACTGACTTTGAGTGTGTAAACACGTTCAGCTCAGTGTGTCGCGCAGAGCTCTGCACTCTAACACAGCTCTGTTTCATGTGGACGACAACATATGCATTGTTCATAATTATAGCAATTAATGAGAAATGAAGCATGGATGAAACCGGATCTGGACTCCTGCATACCTGTGCAATTAAAAACATTAATGCAATCTCAGATTTATGAATATTGCATAAATTATTACACACTGCAAACAATCTACCTTAAAATTCGACACACGAAACAACAACAATTGCACAACTCAACACA
>NC_137131.1:45072962-45080462 GCF_949319135.1 Squalius cephalus
TTATTTAGCTCTCGACACCCGCCCTCTTCTGCCTTTATTCTGTGCTTTCCTCTTCTGTCGCTCTTCCCCCTTTTCATGCGCGCCTTTCTGAAGCTGAATGCAAATCTGCTGGCAGAGAGAGAGAGCGAGTGTGTGTGTGAGAGAGAGAGAGGGCTGGGTTGTGATTAAGGAGAAAGGCCCGTGTTCTTTGTTCGCCCTCGGGGAGTGTTTACCGGTGGAGTCGCTGGATGTGATATGAAAGGCCGTCGGTCAGCGCTGATGTGAGCGAAAGTGAAGTCACACCTAAGGCATTTCCAGAGCTCTCTCGCTCTCTCTCTCTCTCGCTCTCTCTCTCCGTTAGGCCAAAATATCTTCACACAAACCACAGCGATAAAGTACAACTGGGAGCACTGCAAAGTGAAATCATGAGTGTGTCACCTCAAGGAGCTTTCCTCCCCGACAACACCATTAAACATGACTTTCAAAGGCAGATCTTAACGCAGTCAGGTGATTTAGTCATATCAAATAATTACTTTGACATTCATAAACCAGTGCGTTTACAATCTCTCCTGCACATTTCCCGTGTCGACTCAGCCGAGCTGATTTAGTCTGTGCTGAATGACCGTATTGGTGGAAGACAGCATTATTAAATTACATAAAGTATTCAAAACAAACACGAGGGGCGGAGCTTGTGTGAGAGTTTGATTGACAGGCACTTAGACTATGCATTATAAAGCCAATGAAAAATAAACCTAAGCATACTAAGAAAATCCCATGGTTTTAATTTAATTTTAATATTTACTAAATATGAATTAATTTGCATATTTAAGGATAAATGAAATTCTGTATTTGAAAAGAATCACTTTTAAGAGTGACACTTGAAACATAGCAACTATTCCCCGAAAGCTCGGTGTGGATCGCCGTGATCAGTTCAGCTTCACAATCCTGCGACACGGACGCCGGCGCGACTGAGTCTGTCCTGAGCATCAGCATCACTACTGGGTGACACTTTATGTTACAGTGTCCTCGTTACATATGTAACTTACCATAGTAATAACAGTAAATTATGCATAATTACATGCAACTAACCCTCAACCAAACCCTAACCCTATAGTAAGAACATATAGTTGCATATTATTACTCAGTGCTTACATATATAATTACACTGTAACAAAGACACCATACAATACAGGGTTACACTTTATTTAAAAGTGTCATTGTTACAGTGTAATTATATATTTAAGGCCTGAGTAATAATAATTTACAGCATGTTCTCACTATAGGGTTAGGGTTTGGTTGAGGGTTAGTTGCATGTAATTATGCATAATTTACTGTTATTACTATGGTAAGTTACATATGTAACGAGGACACTGTAAAATAAAGTGTCACCAGAAATAAATCTGCTATCCACTGATCGTCTCTATAACGAGCCGAGATCCCACACTGCAGATCCGAGCTCCGGAACGCCGTGAACGAGGAGATCGGAGATGAAGAGCGACACCGTCCTCCTCTCACACTCTCTCCGCGCTCGCGCTCGGCTCACCTTACCCACATGTACATGACAGGTACGAGCTGGCGCTCTCCCGGACGCAGGAGCGGAGGGGTGAGAGTTAAACGAGGGGGATCTGCCATTGTTGGGATGAAAGAGTGGAGAAGCCCCTCCTGATTCTGCCGAGACCAAACACACACACACACTCTCCTGTTCCCGTCCTGCATGATGTGATCAATCCGAGACCGGCTTCGAGCGGCAGGAAACCTGTGAAACACGCGTCTCGGGACAGGAGGAAGTGTGTTCTTCCTGCCGTCTCACTGCGCGGAGTGTGTGAGAGACTCCAGTGCACATGACGAGCAGAAACTCTCTCTGCGTGACCTCTGACATCCGATCCGGAGCTCGAGTGAAAACTGCCATACAGTACGGTCAAAAAACAGTGGAAATAAAGAGAAATAATACACTCACACTCACACACACACACACACACACACACACACACACACACACACACAGCTGGACTGAACTTCAGCAGCCGGAGACTTCAGTTCTTCAGCTTTACTGCACATTCAGATCGGGCAGAACTCAACACACACACCAGAACGATCTGACTGATCATGAATGAGGCGTTGCTGAGTTTCTGTTTGATTAAATATTTCTTCACTAAAAAAGCTGCATGCAAAAAATATGCATGGTTATATTCATAGTTTTTAGCATTTTCCTGATGTCTCACAGAGCACACCTGAGTTTACCTGAATGCAGCAGGTGTGTGAGAACACACACATTTCTCTACAGTCCTCCAGCATCCCTGAATATTTCATCTGTCCTCATTTTAAAACGAGTCACTTCATATCTGGACGCTTTTATTTTTATTTGTATTTTCTTCACTGGAGCGTTTTTATATCTATCTAAACAATTAATTTAGTGTAATCATTCAGCCTTATCCGCGTTCACGAGCTCCCCCAAATAACACACATTAAATATGAATATTTTAGAACCGTTTGCACGATTTTATTTTCGAGCCAATCACTCCGGCAGAACCTAAAACACAAACGCGTCTGTGGTGTTTCATCCACTTTTATGAAATGCATCATCAGACACTCTTTTCGAAAAAGCGGAAGAACAGAATTAGTCTTTTAAAGTTCAGTGCTTGAAGACTCTGTGAGGGTGAACACACTCTCGTGATCGAATTGATTTTTTAGCGGATCAATATGAAACATTTCATAAAGGAAAGAGGAAGATGAGCTGAACTGATCGCGGCGTGTAATCCTCGAGAAGAAGCAGCCGAACACACAACACAGTTCCAGTGCAAACTCGGGGATTACTTTATATAAAACACTATAGTGCGTGTGCATGTGTAAAACAACCAAACACACACACACACACACATAACATCCCTGAAAACACCACAAGTGTATATATAAAAAAATATATGAATATATATCTGTGCTTCACAATCAGCATTCTGCATTAGTGCAAAAAAAAAAAAAAAAAAAAAAAAATGTGTTTATCAGACACGGAGCTCAATACACAACCCCCTCAAACACACACACACACACTGAAACGCCTCTAATTCACGCATCTGAGAATGAATGAAAAGATCGCGCTGAGACCAACAGACGCTCGGCAGCTTCTCTAACAAACGAAATGTAAGTGTAAAGAATCCACAGGCGCCGAACATGACGCGCTTCACGCGACTGAGAATTACGCACAAACTTTCATTTCCAAACTTGTGCGAAAATACAGAGAGAAAACGCGTGATATGGCCCGTGTTTACATCACGGCCGTTCAGTCCAGTTTGTGTTCGTGCTGATTTAAACTGAGTCCCATCTGGACTCGGATCTGTCCGCTAGTCCTCCTCATCTCTCCGCGTCCCGCGCGCGCGCGCACACACACACACACACACTCGTTCTCTTACCGTGTTTCCTCCGCGGGTTGGCTTGTTTCCTCCTCTTGCACCGAGGGCCCTCCGCCATGATCAGCTCCCGCATTGCCGCGCGTGGATCAGGCGGTGTGCATGGACTCAGACACAGGGTGAACCGCTCCCTCTGGCAGCCCATCAGCCCAGAACACACACACACACACACACACGGACAGCAGTGAGAGAGAGCCGCGGTCCTGCATCTGATCGACTCATGCACATCTAAATAAGCAGTTTAAGAGCGCGTGCATGTCCTGATGAGATCTGACTGAAATACAAAAGCGCAATAACACGATTTACATTTGACGGGTTTCTAGTCTATAAACTGATGCTTGTTTTGTTTTTATCTCTCGAATTTATTTATTGGGGAGGTTAAATCACATATTTATTAAGGGGGTGTTTTAGGCGTAAATGTGAAATATAATAAAACGAGAACACATTAATATTTTAAATTATATATTAGCCTATCTGGAATAACTCCATGAAATAACTATTTGTTTTATTTTCCCTGGAATCGTTCTGAGTGTTTTAGCTCTTCCTCCAAGTATTAGTAAAGACACGGTATTTGAAAACTTTGTAAAATTGGGTCTATTTATAATATCTCTCGTGTGATTATGACTGTGTGCTTGTAAATAAATATGCATTCAAATAAAACGCGTGTAGATTGGCTTTCATAATCTTCCATTAACCAAATATCTAAAAACTGCACAAATATAGGCGACTTTTAATTTGAATTTTGATTTACTTAACATAAATTATATATTTTGTGATTACATGTAAATATTGTGTTAATAAATGTGGTTGTTTAAAGAAAAAGCTCAATAAAATCGATACATTTACAGCTGAATTTGTAGCATCGTTTTCTCTATCCCTGATCTCGCGCATTGCAACATTACAGGGAAAAATGTAGTTTGCAAAATCTTTAAAAATCTTTAATACACGCAATTCCAGGCGTTTTTCCCTCTCTCTCTCTCTTTCTCTCTAAAATAAGCTGTGAGTTTTGAAGGAGTTGCTCCAGAGAGTCGCGCACCTGCACAGGTAAGAGGAAAATACACACACACACCTCAGTGTTCAACGCGACCTAACAGCATCCCTGATCCAGCGGCGGTAGCGCGAGCTCGTCTGGCATTAGGACAGTGTTAAAGCTGATGTGAAGGTAGCAGAGTGTGTCTTACCTTGTGCTCTCGGCTGCAGGAGTGTGTGTTGTGTGTGTTATAGTGTCTGGGTCCAGAATAAAGCCTGAGAAACAGAGGCGCGTTATTCCTGACTGATCCTCTCACACACTCCAGGACTCAAACCTGCGCTCGCACGCCTCGATCACACTGTTTTCCTCCTTTTCTTTTCGAGAGAGAGAGAAACACACGCCACCTATCAGCACAGGGAGGGATAATAGAGCCAAACGTGTGTGTTTTATGATCGCGCGCACACACACACACACACACACACACAGCATCGGGCACCTTTATAGCGAAGACACGAATAACGTTTGAAGAAAGTTCGCGCACGTTTACTCTCTCTCTCTCTCTCTCTCTCTCTCTCTCTCTCTCTCTCTCTCTCTCTCTCAGAGCCGAGAAATAAAAGAGGATGAAATAAAAACAAAAGATGAAATCATTCATGAGGAGAACCGCTGAATTTGAGCCGTTCTGTCAGAGGGGGCACGGACGCGCGCGCAGGGCGGGAGCGCGCGCTGTCCTGTGACAGGTGAGTCTACAGGTATACAGGTGAGAAGGGGCTTTTACAGGTGAGAGGAGTTATTCCGGGACTTTTAAAGACAGAGCGGTGCGGTGATGTTCCTGCTGTGATTCATGTCCTTTTAAAAATAATTTCCAGTCGAAATTGAAAGAATGAAAAGCATCGACGAGGAGATTTCAGAGGGATTCCGACACAAGAACGAGCATCTCTCTCTCTCTCTCTCTCTCTCTCTCTCTCTCTGTTTCCCGCGCTAGAGCTGAAGTCTCCCGATGTCGACAGTGTTTTATGAGAATAGAGTGTGTGTTCAGTGTTGGTGAGGAAGATGATGAAGACATCAGTCTGATCGATGCTTCTGTTCAACATCACTGACTTCTGTCCTCTATAATCAATCAGGTGTGTATTTATCACATTTAATATTATAAAACAATCATATTATTAGTCATATTTAATCATTTATTATTATTGTTGTCATTATTGTTATTAATATTATTTTAAATGTATATATTTTTTCTGTTATTTTATTCTACATGTGTTAAACTGATGATGTTACGGGTGCGCGCTTGGGTTATCCCGTGAATCCAGTTCAGACTGGTTTGTATATAAAAAGTGAACATGATTTTTGCTTGATTTGATTTACACTGGTATAACCTAATATATTCAGATTGATTCAGTCATATTAAATATTTTTGACCAAAAAAAAAATAAAAAAAATAATCAGCTTATGATGCAATCACGTGCATCATGTTTTAGGTTTTGTGACATTGTTTTACTCTGTCTGTCTGCACATGCATGTTGTGTTGTGTGTGTTGTGTGTGTGTGTGTGTTTGTGCTGTAGTGTCTGTCACACACGGCTCTATATATTGTGTGAGACAGACAGAAGAGCTGCGGGTTCACGAGGAGACAGACGCCCCCTCTCTGCGCGCGCGCCCGTTACACCCTTCATTCTGACCTCACACACATTTAACACCAAAGCATTGTCAATGTCAGTGGTGCATTATAACATACAATTGCAACTTATATAAAATTGTAAATTATAAATGCATTATGCAAACAAATCCCTGTAGAAACGGATGACAATGACATAATAAATGTGAATATCTGGTTAAAAAAATGTCTAAAATTAATTGCATGTGCATCTTTTTTTTAGCAAATCAATTGATGCAAATTTAAGTGTGTTATAAAAAATAAAATAAAAACACACACAATGGTTTTGCTGTGTAAAAATGCATATTTGAACTCATTTTTGTCCCCCTTAAAGTGTCATTTCCGCTTATATGAGCGGGTCCCCGTCCCGCGTGCATGCGCACATACAGTACAGTAGCAGGGTTACAGGCGTGTATTTCATTAGCATAATTATCACATCTTCGTGTGTGTGTGTGTGTGTGTGTGTGTGTGTGTGTACGTGTACATTACCAGTTCAAAGCCCGTCCGACCGTTCACAGATACACCTCAGCGTGCAAACATGCGCGAGCCATTTCTCATCTGTACTTATTAATTATGCATTTACCCAACAAACCTGTTCCAATCACAGACGCATTTTAATGTGAATGACAGATGTACATGAGCGCATCACACACACACACACACACACACACACACACAAAAGAGAACGAAAAAGAAAAACACGGCAGATTGATGGACAATTATAGCGCAGAGTTAGTGAAGAGAGTGATTTCAAAGTCTCTGAAACATATGAAATGAGTTCTTGTACTGTAGCCGCAGGCTTCGGTCTACTGTATGTAACACACACACACACACACACACACACACACACACACACGCTGGGTCACTGACTGCGAATGCCGCATGCATCAAATAGCCATTGATTTCCACATGTAGCAGTTGTTCAGTGTTCAGACGAGTGATCTGATTATTAGCGGACTCTCTTCATCAGACAGAGATGATGCTCATGATTCTCGTGATTGTGATTTGATGATTCTCATGATTCTCAGAGTCTCTGTAAAGAGGTCAGGTCTCCAGCGAGGAGAACCAGCACAGTTCTGAAGCTCAGAAGCAAATGGAAAACATTCACAATTAATACTGACGTTAACCGAGTTCACACACACACAGAGAGAGAGAGAGAGAGAGAGAGAGAGAGAGAGAGAGAGAGAGAGAGAGAGAGAGAGAGAGAGAGAGAGAGAGAGGCAAAGGTCCGTTAAAATAGGAAGCTCTGCCTACAGAAACATGGCTTATTGTTCCTGTGGAATTAATAATTGACGGTTGTTAAATGAATAATTTATCATGAACTGGAATAATTGTTGTATCTCTAATCTCGACGCACATTTGCATATGAATCTTGTAAAGATTTGCTGCTATGTGCTGTATAAACTTCGCAGGAGTGTGAAATTTAATTTCTCCTATGAAATAAAACGTGCATTTCTCCTGGCAGGGTTTGGCCCTCTTGTGGAAGTTATGACAC
>NC_137131.1:45085462-45092962 GCF_949319135.1 Squalius cephalus
CACTCACCTGATAAACTCAGACACACTCACCTGATAAACTCAGACACACACACACACACACACACCTGAGAAACTCAGACACACACACCTGAGAAACTCAGACACACTCACCTGAGAAACTCAGACACACTCACCTGAGAAACTCAGACACACACACCTGAGAAACTCAGACACACACCTGAGAAACTCAGACACACACCTGAGAAACTCAGACACACTCACCTGAGAAATTCAGACACACACACCTGAGAAACTCAGACACACTCACCTGAGAAACTCAGACACAATCACCTGAGAAACTCAGACACACTCACCTGAGAAACTCAGACACACTCACCTGAGAGACACACTCACCTGAGAAACTCAGACACACACACACCTGAGAAACTCAGACACACACACCTGAGAAACTCAGACACACACACCTGAGAAACTCAGACACACTCACCTGAGAAACTCAGACACACACACACACCTGAGAAACTCAGACACACACACCTGAGAAACTCAGACACACACACCTGAGAAACTCAGACACACTCACCTGAGAAACTCAGACACACACACCTGAGAAACTCAGACACACTCACCTGAGAAACTCAGACACACACACCTGAGAAACTCAGACACACTCACCTGAGAAACTCAGACACACACACACACCTGAGAAACTCAGACACACTCACCTGAGAAACTCAGACACACACACTCACCTGAGAAACTCAGACACACACACCTGAGAAACTCAGACACGCTCACCTGAGAAACTCAGACACACACACCTGAGAAACTCAGACACACTCACCTGAGAAACTCAGACACACACACCTGAGAAACTCAGACACACACACCTGAGAAACTCAGACACACTCACCTGAGAAACTCAGACACACACACCTGAGAAACTCAGACACACTCACCTGAGAAACTCAGACACACTCACCTGAGAAACTCAGACACACACACCTGAGAAACTCAGACACACACACCTGAGAAACTCAGACACACTCACCTGAGAAACTCAGACACACTCACCTGAGAAACTCAGACACACACACCTGAGAAACTCAGACACACTCACCTGAGAAACTCAGACACACTCACCTGAGAAACTCAGACACACACACACACACACACACACAGAGATTCAAGCGCTTCATGCTAAAGAGATCAGAGTCTCAGTTCACTACTTTTAACAAACCTGTAAGAGAGTCATCAGAACAGACCCTCACACTGTCTCTCAGTGACCACTGACCCCTGACCCCTGACCCCTGCTCATTAACAAACAGTCATCTGTGGCCTCGGCTTTCAGATTCAACTAAACTCGACATTATTAAAGACCCGTGCGCTTGAGAGAAACACACCTGAAGTAACACACATTAGAGCGTCAGTGGAGAGATCACATTAACAGCTGGAGGAGCCTGACCTGATCCTGAGACTGTGATTGGTCGTTACGCCTCATGCTTGATCTGATCCTGAGACTGTGATTGGTCGTTACGTCTCATGCTTGATCTGATCCTGAGACTGTGATTGGTCGTTACGTCTCATGCTTGATCTGATCCTGAGACTGTGATTGGTCGTTACGTCTCATGCTTGATCTGACCCTGAGACTGTGATTGGTCGTTACGTCTCATGCTTGATCTGATCCTGAGACTGTGATTGGTCGTTACGTCTCATGCTTGATCTGACCCTGAGACTGTGATTGGTCGTTACGCCTCATGCTTGATCTGATCCTGAGACTGTGATTGGTCGTTACGCCTCATGCTTGATCTGATCCTGAGACTGTGATTGGTCGTTCCGTCTCATGCTTGATCTGACCCTGAGACTGTGATTGGTCGTTACGTCTCATGCTTGATCTGACCCTGAGACTGTGATTGGTCGTTACGCCTCATGCTTGATCTGACCCTGAGACTGTGATTGGTCGTTACGTCTCATGCTTGATCTGATCCTGAGACTGTGATTGGTAGTTCCGTCTCATGCTTGATCTGATCCTGAGACTGTGATTGGTCGTTACGTCTCATGCTTGATCTGATCCTGAGACTGTGATTGGTCGTTACGTCTCATGCTTGATCTGACCCTGAGACTGTGATTGGTCGTTACGTCTCATGCTTGATCTGATCCTGAGACTGTGATTGGTCGTTACGTCTCATGCTTGATCTGATCCTGAGACTGTGATTGGTCGTTGGACTCTCTTCTGCTTAGCAAACCTAGATTTATTTGATAAAAAAAAGAAAAACAGTGAAATATTATTCCAGTGTAAATCAGCTGTTTTCTATTTGAATATATATTAAAGTGCAATTAATTCCTGCAATCAAAGCTGAATTTTCAGCATTATTAGAATATTCTGTAACAATATAAAGGTCTTTACTGTTGAACAATTTTTAAGTGAAAATATATATTATTATATAATCTTTGTACACTGGTATCACACAACATAAAAGTAATTTAGCAGCAGAAGTTACAGTGGCCTGTTAAAGCCCTATAGAGAGGATCCCTGCTGTAATGATGGAGTGAAGGTTAATAATGTCGTTTCTGTCTGACAGCAGAAGCTCAGAGAGTTTGTCACGAAACCGCAGACGTCCAGCGCTTCATGAGGGGATCCTGTGTGTGTGTGTGTGTGTGTGTGTGTGTGTGTGTGCTGGCCGGCTGTAGGTCACAGATAACCTCAGGACCTTCAAACTCCAGCAGAAGAAATCAACTTCACTCCCAGACCGAAACACTCCACAGGTCACGGAGGACTGAACACACTCCTCACACTCCAACACTTACTGTCTGCAACACACACACACACACACACACACACACACACACACACACAAGACTCTTTGTATTTGTTCGTATCTGGATGGTTTTCTGGGAGAGAGCTCCTCACACTGAACATCTCCCCAGCGGACCCCTAAAGAGTGTGTGTGTTAAGAGTGGAAAAGTGTGTGTGTGTGTGGTCCCAGTTAGCCGTGTGTTTGACTCCTGTGACCTCCTGCCTCATAAAGTATAATTCCTCGCCTCTGCTGGAGTGTATGTCGGAGCCTGAGCTTGTTTTAGACCCCGTTTAGACTCGAGTCTAATGAGGAACATCAGGGCCGAGTGTTTACAGACGAGTGTTTAATGATAAATCCCCAGAGCAGAATTACTCCTGAACACACATACATCACCTCCCGCTCAGGTACCGCGGTAAAACATCCAGACGCTCACCAAAGCTGAGTTTGAATCAAAGGAGTCAAATCTTCCTCTCAGTCCATTTACTGAAACTAAACTGCAGAAAGACGTCGTTCTGAACTTCTGAGGAACATCAACACATGATTCACACATCAGTGACGTCTGTGAAGATACAACTCTAAACTCTTCAAAATAAAGGTTCTTTATCGGCATCCATGTTTCCATGAAGAAACTTTAACATCCATGGAATATTTCCAAGGTTCTTTATAGTGGTTCTTTAGATTATTAAAATGTTCTTTACACTAAAGAATATAAATATTATGAAAACGTTTATAATTTTAAAAGTGTACGGTTTCATAAGTTTGGGGTCAGTAAGATTGCTAATGTCTCTTCTGCTCATCAAACCTGCATTTATTTGAACAAAAATACAGTAAAACGGGGAAATATTATTCCAGTGTAAATCATCTGTTTTCTATGTGAATATACAGTAAAGTGTAATTTATTCCTGTGATCAAAGCTGAATGTTCAGCATCATTACTCCAGTCTTCAGTGTCACATGATCCTTCAGAAATCACTCTAATATGATGATCTGATGATCGAAAAACATTCATGATTATTATCAATGTTCATATTTTTGTGGAAACCGTCATACATTTTATTCTTCAGGATTCTTTGATGAACAGAAAGTTCAAAAGAACAGCATTTATTTGAAATAAAATCTTTTGTAACATTATAAATGTCTTTACTGTCACTTGAAGAATAAAAATGAGAAAAAGTGTCTTACCGACCCCAAACTTTTGTAACTTCTAAACAATCTTAAAAAAAACAAAAACAAAACAACTTCTGAACACTTTAAAACACATGCAATGATCCAGAGACAAAAAAACAAAACAGGTCAAATCTCTTGAGGGACCTTCTGACCTTTGAGACTATATATGCAACATAAATATTTCTCATACATGTACACAATATTTCATCAAACACACACACACACACACACACACACACACCCTGATCTACTGAGTCTGTCAGGATTTCACGTACTGAGATTCCTTTAAACGAGTGCTTTACCGGTGCCGACAGATCTGTCTAACACACCCTCGTCTCACACACACCGTGTTCAGTCAGAATAAAGCGCTCACCTTCTTCTCCTCCCACAATCGTGTCTTCTGAGCGACGGCACACCGTCAGAGGAGGGATTTATGAGTATCTGTGGAGCATCAGTGTGAGAGCGTGCCGGAGTTAAGCGGCTCTCGTGTTCCTGCCTTTGAAATGCAGATGAGGAGTGTGTTCGACTGTCACCTGAGAGAGAGAGAGGCAGGTGAGATCGCTATCCTCGCTCGCCCAAATTACTCCTGACGTCTGCATTGTTCTGCGACGCCGGTTTGATCTCTTTATCCCGGCTTTGAATCAGACGTCTGAGGTAAGAATGTTCAACTTCACCTCAGAAAAGAATCAATTTCCAGGAGAAAACATCAATCCGACACACTCTTCCCCAAATACCATTACATAAGAGTGCCGGTGTTTCCTCGAGAGCAGATATTCTCTCTGTTCTTCGAGATTAACACTGTTTTAGCAGAGTCCTTCTCCTCAGACTCCCTGTATTATTCAGCGCTTCGTTTCATGTGCGTTTGAGGGGTTCTGCTCTTGAACATCAGCCGGTGAGTGAAGGTTGAGCGGTGAATAAAACATTACAGCGCAGCAGAAGCTCCTGTACAGTCTGAGCTCCTCCAGAACATCTGTCTGATCCGTCACTGACGTACAGGTGAACAACACCAGAGCAGTCCACACTTCACAGAACACAACCAATACAACCACCTTCATGTGTAGATTTAGACATCTAGTATCAAACACACATGATATTGTATGCTTGAGCTTTACGAGTTTTGACACTCGCCACAAAATGCCTCAAACTAGTGGATTAATAAAAACTTGAGATCTCAGGCGGTGAGTCTGAGGTTTTCACAAGCTGTGTGTGCATTATGCATCAGATGAGGATGAGATGACGCTGATATATGAGATATTCTCCAGCTTTGCTCTCAGAGTTTGTCTGATCTCAAGAGGAAATGCCCTCAAGCATCACATTACAATATATTACTAATATATCGGCCATATTTAATATGATAATTCTTTGTATTTGAAAGCCGATAACCGATATATTGGCCGATAAATCTAAAATCCAAATTTTGATATAATATTTGAGAGCCTGATTACAAAAACAAAAAAAGTCTCTCCATTAAAATTCACATCCCAAACACACATTTATAATGTTCTCATTATAATGTAGCCGATATGACAGACTTCTCATGTTGCACTGAACCGTATTTTCCTGTTTTGAAGCGATTCAAATAATATTTATTATAATCGATTCAAAACGATCACGTTGAACAGTGCGCATCTGAAGCGTCTCATAATCCATTATTTATCAGTTTTAATATATCGGCCATATTTTCTTATCGGGCCGATAACGGTAACATACAAAATGAACATATATCGGCCGATACCGATATGGTGGGCGATATATCGTGCATCCCTTAATTTAACTACAAACTGAGGTGGTTGTTTTTATTAATCTCGATTTCTCAACACGTGTGTGTTTTTCTAGGCGAGTTGGAGTGAACTGTGGCACTAACAATACATTTCCGATTTGTTTTTCACCAAACCCTGTGATAAACCACCGGAACACTTGGGATATACGGCACGTGACGCATCGGATCATCCTATCTTAATTTTGCACCTTTTTCTAAAAAGCTTAATGCTGGTTTCTATTCACTGCTATTATAAACACGAGTGGTTATTATAAATAAATCACGTTTTTGTTTTTTATCTCCTTTTGTGCTCCGAAAAGGAAAGAAGGGCATTAGAACAACACCAGGGTGAGTAAACGATGACTTATTTTGATGTTAGGGTGAACTGTACCTCTGATGTGTGAAAGTGGCTGTGCTTCAGAAAACCCAGTGTGTTTCGATCCCTGAATCTGAAGAAAAACTAAATCGGGATTCTTTTGGCTCTTCAGTACTGTACATTCAAACTAGCCTGTGTGAAGCACTACCTGCACACACACACACACACACACACACACACACACACACACACACACACAGAGAACTACCTGCTTGTCTGGGACTGACGCCAGAACTCTTTTCCCAGAATTCTCTTCCTCGCTCTGGCACAAAGGTTGTAAATCTGTCAGTGCTCTTGTAGGTCCAGTCACCTCTGCTATTGTTACAAGCTACCACACACACACACACACACACACACACACAGACACACACACACACACACACACACACACACACACACACACACACACACACATTCACTTTAGTACATGCACTAAAGGATACATTCAATTTATCAAAAGTGACAGTGACAGTAAAGACATTTATAGTGTTACAAAACATTCTATTTTAAATGTATCAAAGAATCCTGAAACAAACTGAAACATTTGCATTTTGACAAGAAATCAGTTTTCTTTAAATTTAAAAATTAACTTAAACACTTATTCTGTAATGCCTTTGTACAAAAATAAATGAAAACAGTAACAGTATTTACAGTTGCAATTTCTCATATGAGACAAACCAGAATTAAATCTCAGTTAAATCACTAAATGGCTTTTCATTCACATCCTTCAACTTGCCTCAGATTTGTGCACATACTGTATATACAGTGTATCAGTGCACACACACATATGTGTGTGTGACAAACTCATGTAACTCCACTGCACTGAACAAGCAAAACACACAAGATAATAGTGTTTTACATCTGTGTGTAGTTTGGTGTGTGTGTGTGGTTAATCATTTGATGTGTGTGTGTGTGTGTAGAGTTACTACGCAAAAACACAATTTTTAGAAGAGTTAAAATAGTTTTGAATGAAGTGTTTGATTTTGGAAGAGATGTGTAACGTTCTGCATGATGTGTGTGTGTGTTTTGTGGCTTTATGTGTAAAGTTTAGAGAAAAGGAGCCATAGTTTGAGAAATTGTCTTAGCAATTAAAAAATTAAAACGTAAAATGTTCTTCACACGTAGAAAAATGGTTCTTTTACGAACTGATCACTGAAAGGTTCTTCGGGGAACCAGAACCGTCGTTTACGGCGTCGCTGTGAAAACCTTCTTTTGAAACCTTTATTTGTAAGTGTAGAAACAATAACAGTAAGTATGAAGGACGGTTATTACTGTACGAGAAGCCTAGACTGACTCGAGTTTCCGGTTCATACTTTACAAAAGTAGAAAATCACACTTGTCAACACAACTAAATGTTTATATTGCATGCACACACACACACACACACACGCCTCCTCCGTTTTATTGGCGTGTTATTCTAATACTGGCATTACTATGGTA
>NC_137131.1:45097962-45117962 GCF_949319135.1 Squalius cephalus
GTCAATGGCTCAGTCTATCTCAGTTCCTCAATGTGCCAGAACACACACTCGTTCTCAGACCGGCAGCCCATGGGCCACAGACGGGCACACATGCATTTGCCATTTAAACAACGGCTGAAACTAGCAAAACACACTAGCCTTGCGCCGGGTGTACGATAGGGCCCTGAGTAGTCACACACCCAACTTACTGATCAGACCCCAAAATACCCATAAATGAATCTGTCAATCAAACCCCTCTGCTCAACAAAAAGCCGATGAGACGGATGAAGCAATCGGTCAAAGCCCACCACACCCCCAGGACACCTCCACCAGCATCACGACCCATCCAGACACATCTCAACAGACCCCGATTACCCGCTGGCACACTTTACCCCGGCCCGACCGAACCGCCATTGTCTGGTAACGAGGACACACCCGGAGAGGGAGCGACTCCTATTGTCCCGAGCTCCTCTCCTCCCCTCACTCTTTCTTCTACAGGAGCCAGTCATTAGCGGTGGAGAACGTGAGGCCCTTGGCGGGACCTGCTCCTTTTCAGAAACACTGCTCGCCTTTTGTTTTTGTGTCCTGTCAAAAACGCTCACCTAATTAAGGATGAGATCTCAGGCGCAGAGAAAAGCCCCGTTAATGACTCTCTGAGAATTTACTTAATGAGTTTAGATGCCCATTGTGGGAGGAAGCTTCTGGAAGACGGCTCTGGCAGAAAAAGGGGGATGGTGGGAATGAAAAGGGGGAAGAAAATAAGGGACTGGGTGAGTTCATGACTGAAGGCCAAAGAGAAAAGGTGTAGAGCGAAACGAAAGATGAATGAAAACAGGTCATTACTATACAGAACAAAAGCACAGAGAGAGAGAAGGAATATTCCACCTTGATCATTCACTGTCACTGATGCATTTACTCCGCCGGTCTTGTTTTAGGGCCTCAGATGTGTTTCTTCTCGTTCTTCCTCTCAGTGTGTGTGTGTGTGTGTGTAGTCTTCCTCAACGCGAGGCTTGTTAGCAGGAGCATTGGAACTGACCGCAGACGCGAGGCTCAACCTGGTGTAATTGTCATCGCCACAGTCCTGAGAGACACATATCAAACGCCCCTCTCATCTCCTCTCCTCTTTTCACCCTTCTTCTTTTCATCCCAGGAAGAAAACTTGTAAATTAGTCATAGTGTAGGAACAAGACTTTGCTTGCTTTCCTCTACTTTGCCTTTCTTCAGTTCTGTTACTTCATCTTATTTTTTATTTATTTTTTTTGTCCAGAACTTTTCATCAAACGTCTGCGTTTGCAGCCAGACTGTCTGGAGTAAACATTGAGGAGCGAGTTCTGGATTCCGGCTCGGAGACCTGGCTCTTACACACCAACCACCTGCCGTTCAGGCTAACCTGCGGACAAGTCTTGTCTAAAAGAATCCTTTTCAATTGATCATGCCTGCAAATGACCGGGAATATAGACGTGCCAATCTAAACACTCCAGGTGTTCTGGATGAGGAAGTGTACATGCAGGTTTTGTCAAGTGTCTGAGCTGATTTGCACAGTTTCTTTAGTGAATTGGGTGCTAATACAATGCAGACACATGCAATGAACAAAACTATACATTCATTATTGGCGAAATCCAAAGCCAACTGAGGTCATGCGTCACAGGGATTTTACCAAAAAAAACAACCCGTGGTAAAATCACTGTAACGCATGACCTCTTGCTTTCATAAAAATTTGATAAAAATATAAAACTTCTACAAATTGTGACATTTAATTGAAATAATTCAATTCATTTGAACTATTAAACTGATAAACTGTTGGTTGTTTATAGCGACATTGATTAGACATTTCTGAATCAGAATTTTGATTAGTTTAATAAAATGTTTTTTTACTTCTAATTTTGCATCACTTTGCCACATAAGAACTTTTTTTTTTTTTTCAAATATTAAAACTTTATTTCAGAAAGCATTCTGTTGTGATTAGATTCTCTGGAATTAACTGGAAATGATCTATGATGTGTTGTAGTTGTGGTTGGATGGCAGTATGAGGTATACGTGCAGATATTCGCAGCCAGATTGATGGATGGTATAATACAGCGCTGCTCCGTACCGAAGGACATTAACGTGTGAATGATGTGTAGCCGACACATATTTAATATTTCATAACTCCGTAGTGAACAGTATGTCAACATCTGTCTGACCCCGGCTCCGCACACAGGGCTCATATCAGAAAGCTGATTACTGACCTTATAGCACAGTAATGGGCATGTTATCCATGAAAAAAACCCTTCCCAGCGGAAAGCCAAAGGCTACAGGAGAAACTACGACTCGTCTCTCACAAACACAGGAGCCTTTGATTGCTCAGCGCTTACTCGTTTATATCCACTTCTCGGTTAGCTTCCATTGAACAATTAAAACCACACGACTAATTTAAAACTTCCACAGAAGTCAGAAGGTATAGACCAACAGCAAAGAAAGAACTGGAATATTAAAGAGATAGTTAATTAATTTCTTTCCTGAGTATTCAACGGACACGGCCGCTAGTAAAGGAGAAGAGATAAAGAGGAAGAGCCTCAGATTTACGTTTGCTCCGTTCGCTCTTGGTTACAGCGGTTAGATGCCGTTACATCAGCCATTGTGGTGTTTTATGTACTTGCAGCGATTCAATTATTTGTTTGTGCGAGTCAGCTGTGGAGCGAGTGATGATTCACATAAATCCAGCCGGAGAATCCCGAAGGAGCTCGGACGGTTTCTCTGAGAGTGATGCTCTTCTGGGGAATGATGGTGTCACGGAGGGTTTTGATGAATGGGATAAAAGCGCCGGCTGCCAGAATGCCACGACAGGAACATTTCATTCATCAAATTAACCCTGATTGTTTCTCTCTTTGAAAAACTTGAAATCTTCACTTCACTCTTTAGGTCATCAGATTCATCTCTCCATCATATTCGTCTCAGTTGATTGGTTTGAATGGCTGTTCAATGTCTAAAGGCAACCAGCAAAATATAGTGTAACCAAAAGTTAAAATTGCTTAAATGATTATTAAAGTCCCCATGAAATCAAAATTGACCCTATTTACTTTTTTTAGCGCATATTACTAGTCTTGTGGTGAACAATTAATCCGTGCAAGTAAATATATAAAAAAAAAAAATTACCATGGTAATCTTTAATCAAAATCTGAAAAGTTACTTCCGGTCTGGAATGGCGTTCCTTCTCTGATGATGTAGGTTTGACGGCGTGGGTTGGGAAATGCTTAACCACTCCCCTCAAACCGCTAGTCTGCTATGAGTGAGAGATGGAGAGGAGGAGTCCTGGAGTTAAACCCCGCCCTCTGTTCAATATTCCCCTTCACTGGGAAATACGTCACAACACTGGAGAAAAGTCGTTTGCAACTTCCGGTTCACGGGGACTTTAAATACTCACGCTTGGCTGTCAATGTTTTTATCGTTTATCGGCTGGAAGAAATCCTTGTGAAAGTGATTCCAATGATTTTGTTTCCCTATGCCGTTATCGTTACAGTTGTGGTGTGTGTGGACTTTGAAAATATTATATATTTAGAAGGATTTTTTGAACTATATAGTCATTGTCCTTGGTGTGAATGGGTCTTAAATGGTCTCTCTTTTACTCACAGATGTGTCAGACAGCCGAGAGTGAATAAATAACGTCAGTTCATTCCTGTCAAATTAAAATGGGCAAACACACACACACACTTAGGGAAGATTATATTGCTTTTCTATTCAGTTTGTCTGGCTCTTTCTGTGTGAATGGCGTGTGTCCGTATAGCAGCTCAGTGTTCGGCGATTAGATCTCGACCGTATAGAAATCTGCTGTGAATAGTGCGCTGGTTGTGTGTGCCTGTTGGCTTTCTGAAGACACGGTTTGCCGTGTTTCTCTGATAACAGCAGGTTCACGCTGAGCGTCGAGTAACAGGGAGATGTGCAGCAGAAAGTCAAGTTTCAAATGTGAAGTGTCATTTCTTGAATGTAAAAGGGGTCAGATACACTTTTTATATTATTTATTTGTTCCGCAGAGGTCGACTTACATGAAGTCTTGAGTCATAATTCATGACCGCTTACAGTTAAACACATCTTTTGCTGCTGCCTTTAAGTCTTCTATGTAAGAGAATGAGCCAGGCTCTTTGTAAACCAGTCTGTGCTGAACGTGCCGCTCGAACGGTTCAGATCGAACGATCAGGGATCCTGTTGAAAATGAACTCAAGCTGCTGATTTCTAACATTGAGATTATTCAGACTGAAACAGCAAACACTTCCACACATTTTACTTCAGTTGTTTATGAACAACAGGATTTATCGGATCTCCTGCTTGTCAACAGCCGGTTCTGTAAAGGTAACAACAAAACACTTTTTTTTTTTTTGTTCAACCCAATGCAATCTGTTTACACCAAACACACGACACACCAAGATATTCATAAACTCATTCAGGCAATGTCAAGCTCATGGGTTCAAATCCCACAAATGCATGAACTGTTTACCTTGAAGGCAATGCAGGTCACGGAGTAAAAGCCAAATGCATGAACGTGAATGTAAAGGAGTGCTTTGAGCAAATACTCATGAGATGTCTTTGACAGATCCTTCATCCTGAAACTGAAATCAAGTGCCTTATTGGCAAGTACTTCCTTCGGTGGATAAATCCATAAGCGCGAGTCACTCTCCATAAAGGAGTAAATCTATGTGACTGCAGGAGCAACACCACTGCCAATCAAACACAGTCAGAGTCTGCAACACTACTTCCTGCTTCCTGTCACATGACATTATGTGTCAGGACAGATTGATGACATCACATCCTGACTGCTTGCAGACCTGTCAAGGTGTTTGGCATGAAGGACGCCAAGGTCTTGGGTTCGATTCCCAGAGAATGCATGAGCTGATGTGTTGTTTACCTTCAATGCAATGTAAGTGATGGACATGTAAATATACATGTAGCATTTCTTACTCTAGTCAACATTTTTAATTAATATTAAATGCATATAATCCTCTTTTATCATTGTCCTCCTCATCATCACTACCTCATCATGGCATCAAATATCATTGTTAAACCAAGATACGTTTACTGGAGAAGAAGATATTGTCTTGATTTCTGAGTTGTTGTTATTTTTTGTGCTTAAAACAAGATATAAAAAAAAATCTGCCAATGTGGTCAGAAAAATAAACTACATTCAAAAGGAAAACAAAATACTTTTTCTGACCCGGTTAGCAGATTTTTATGTCTTGTTTTAAGCAGAAACTCATTTATTTTTTCCCCAGAAAACTTAATATCTTCAGTTATTTTGCTTCTCCAGTAACTGTATATTGATTTAAGAATGTTTAGATATTTGTGCTGGAAAACAAGACTGAAACACTTTGATTTTCTGGAAGAAAATCTTTTTTTTCAAAAAAAAAATGTGTTTAATTGTTCAGAATGAGCCATTTCTGCAGTTTATGTTCAATAAATGTTCTTTATGAACTGGAAAGTTTCAAGTTCTGACAGTTACAGTGCGATTGATATACGGTGGAATCAAAAGATTGTGGCGCATCAGTTTAATGTTCTTCACGTTCTGAAGAGGGGAACACTGGCGCTGTCAAAACATTGACTCTTCCTTCAAATCGTGTGTCTGTGATAGAGTTTTTTTTATTATTAAACATGTTTTTATTTCATGTTGTCATCCTCTGAAAACACGGTCTCCTAGAATTATTTTTTTGTTTAAAGCAAACTTTCTCTCTCTGTCTCTCTCTCTCTCTTTCTCTCTCTCTCTCTGAAGCACAGAATCATGAGATGCTTTGTGTCTACAGGAGAGAACAGACAGGAGGTCAAAGGTCAGAGGTCGGCAGATTTCATAATCACGGCACAAACACCTGTGGATGTTCAGGTTGGTTACTGATCAGTCCTCAGTGTAACACACACACACACACACTCCTCGTATCAGGCAGATCGGTGGACTCCACGGGTTAGTTTTCACCAGGTAAGCAAAGGAAACCTGATCCCGGATACATTTGCTTGGATGAAACAGCTGCGCTATTATATCTTTAAATAGACAGATGAACATCATCAAATCTGTCAAGAACACATCCGACTCGTATTTCAGCCCAAAATCAACTTAAAGCTACTATTTATTAGCGACATTAAGAGAGACAGTATTTCCGTGAGATTCACCCAGACAGGTGGAAGATTATCAAAGCTCTCCCAGTTTTAGTTACACATACAGGTGATCTGTAAACATTTACCAGCTCACCTTTGTCACCTAACGGTGTATTTCAGGTAAATCATTCTCATTTCGCACCATTGAACATTCTCTCTCTCTCTCTCTCTCTCTCTCTCTCTCTCTCTCTCTCTCTCTCTCTCTCTCTCTCTCATACTGTCTTTTGTCAAGCAGAAGCTCAATTGAGAAAACGCTGTGAGCGATTGTTTGTTTTCTCGCAGCACATTTGTTCGAGCCCGCACCTTGATTTACCGCAGAGGTACCGAATCAGAAGCTGAATGACACACACACACACACACACACACACATCTGGCGTTACATCAGAGGCAGTGGAATCCCAGGACACACTGAAGGTATTGGAATGTAAATGAGGCGTTTTCCATCTGAAAGGCAGCGTCACCTGAGCGTTTGGGTGTGTGTGTGTGTGTGTAGGTGTGTGTGTGTGTGTGTGTGTGAGACGCAGACAGCAGGCGTCTGGGGTTCAGCGACTTTTACACGCTCGCTTCATTTCAGAGGGCTTGTAAACATGTTGCTGAATTGATGTTATCAATTGTGATGTTGGCAAATAGCGCTGACGCTTCCACCTCTGTGTTTATCTCCTCTCGCACACAGCCACCTGCTAAGAGGTGTCACACTTTAATGAAATTGTTTGAATATCCCTGGCGCGTTGCTAAGAAACAGCGCCGCCGCCGTAATGCGCGCAGATTTCTGTCATCAAATAATGATTAGGGCCGATCTCCGCGGGTGCCGCTCGCTCCCGACGCTCCTGTACTGAGGAGATGCTAACCGTGGGAGCTCGGGCCTGATGGCTTTATAATGTCTAACAGGATTGGGAACAGAGCGCGGGTTCGCGTTTGTGATGCTAGAACCCATGGATTTCTCAGGTTAAAGGATTATGACAAGTGATACACGAGGCTTGCGTGAGGAAAGAAACACCTTTTGAGTTCTTTGAGCGCTCTGGCCTCATTGAAGTTCTGATAAACGTTCGACTCTCATTTCAGGCTTGATTTCTGTCTTCTTTTATCCGTCGTGTCGGATGGCGGGCCGGCGCTTGCTCCAGGTAGCTCCGCAATTATCACACGGTGGGACTCCGTCGCTCTTTTAGGGTCCCTTTGTAGAGGGCGAATCGAAGCACCGCCCGTCTGTTTGTACTTATATGAGGTTTTTGGGTGCAAAAGGACAGTTTGTCTTCATGGTGAGTTTCTGTGGGGCGGCTGGCGGGATTTCGATAAGGGGTCGGAGCATCGGAGTGGCTCCGTACAGAGATAGCGGCACGTCACGGCCCGGTCCCGCCGCGGGGGTCCAATCAGGCTACCGACGGGCCGCTGGAGGCGTCGCTCAGAGACACGAGTATTGAGCCGTTCACTACAGGTGTAGATCAATCTGGCCCTTTTAACTGCACACGCAACTGAGCAGCGTTTACAGCACACACACACACACACACACACACACACACACACACACACACACACACACATGCCCTCTCAGTGCTCAGGAGACCTAATGGAGTTCTCAGTTGTGTTTAAAGTATCAATTATGTTTCCTCTGAAATTCTATTAGGAAAAATAAAAACAAATACACTATATTGCCAAAAGTTTTGGGACGTCTGCCTTTACACACACATAAACTTTAATGACATCCCTTTCTGAATCCGTAGGGTTTAATATGGAGTTGCTTCACCCTTTGCAGCTATAACAGCTTCAACTCTTCTGGGAAGGCTTTCCACAAGGTTTATGAGTGTGTTTAGGGGAATTTGTGACCATTCTTCTAGAAGTGTATTAGTGAGGTCAGGCACTGATGTAGGACGAGAAGGTCTGGCTCACAGTCTCCGCTCTAATTCATCCCAAAGCTGTTCTATCGGGTTGAGCTCAGGACTCTGTGCAGGAGTCCAGTTCCTCCACACCAAACTCCTCATCCATGTCTTTATGGTCCTGCTTTGTGCACTGGTGCGAAGTCATGTTGGACTGTTCACACAAAGTTGGGAGCATGAAATTGTCCAAAATGTCTTGGTCTGCTAAAGCATTAAGAGTTCCTTTCACTGGAACTAAGGGGCCAAGCCCTGAAAAACAACCCCACACCATAATCCCCCCTCCACCAAACTTGGCACAATGCAGTCAGGCAAGTACCGTTCTCCTGGGAACCGCCAAACCCAGACTCGTCCATCGGATTGCATGCGCTGAGCCGCTCTGGGATTTTACGTGGCCTAACACTTCATGGCTGAGTTGCTGTTGTTCCCAATGGCTTCCAGTTTGTTATAATACCACTAACAGTTGACCGTAGAATTTTTAGTAGTGAGGAAATTTCACGAATGGAGAAGCGTTCTTTCACATGTGTGTGTAGAAGCGTCTGCATGTCTAGTGCTTGATTTATACACCTGTGGCCATGGCAGTGAGTGGAACTCCTGGATTCAATGATTTGGAGGGGTGTCCCAATACTTTTGGCAATATAGTGTAGTTGACACAGAGTAAGAGCGATTGGGGAATTTGATGAGAAATGTTTTGAGTTCATATTGAGATTTCTAACCTTTGGTATCTTGAAAACCTGAGCACAGTTTGAGACACTGCTGAGATCTCTTCTGAAACCTACTACTGAAAAGCCTTTTCATTAGCAAAACTCTCCATTTCCTTCCCCTTTTAATCTTGTTGCTGTTTTATTTTCCGTTCACAGCTCTGGAGACCTAATGGAGTTGAGTTTCATTAAAGTATCAACAATGCTTCTAGGAAGTTCCTTAGGAAAAATATAAATAAGCACAAATCGTTGTTATAATAAGAGTTATAAAATTAATGTGCAGTTCAGCTGATCTCCAGAGAATTTTGATAAGAATTTCTGTTTTGTTTTCCAGCACAAATATCTATAAATCAAGATACATTTCCTGGAGAAGCAAAATGACTGAAGATATTAAGTCTTGCTTTCTGAAAAAAAAAAAATGCATTAAAATGAAGTGAGTTTGTGCTTAAAACAAGAACAAATATCTACCAATGGAGTCTGAAAAATGAACGTGTTTTCCCTTTAAATCAAGTTTATTTTTGTTCTTGTTTTAATCACAAACTCACTTCATTTTAATGCTTTTTTTCAGAAAACAAGACTTAATATCTGTATATGTTAAGTCATTTTGCTTCTCCAGTAAATGTATCTTGATATCTGTGTTGGAAACAAGAGACAAACACTATGGAAGACCATCATTTTTTGCAGTGTGGGACTTTATAGTAAAGTCTTACCGATGAAAGATGGTTTTTGCACCAATAATGGTGTAGATACAGGATGTCCCACAGCAACCATTTCAGCATCATGATGTCGAGTTAACATACTGAAGTAAAAATGACACAGAGAAGCTCCCGAATGCGACAGTGTTGACGTTCACACAGAAGTGTTGAGAAGCGCCGAATCTCCGGTCATTAGTGTGGCGTATCAGCTCGCTGTATGGGATCAGGATGATCCGGCTGAGCCAGGAGGCAGGTCGGGGCCGCAGAGCCTGTCAAAGCATTAATTGCCATCAGATCAGCATCGTTAGCAGCGTGGTTCTCGGCCTGGCCCAGTTCACACTCTCTCTGTGGTAATTAACCTCAAACCTGAGGCCTTTCCACCGGAGGTGCTCGACCCGCTGACCGCGAGGTGGACGAGGATGACCCTTCACTTAGCCTGGAAACGGATCCGACTCAAACTGTGGAGGTGGACATGAACTTCCCTCAGGTGTGTGTGAACGCAGGAGGCTCTCGGAGAAGACAAGCTGGTGAAGCGACGGTGTTTACAGAGAGAGATCGCCATGAATAAACCAACGGCATCTGATGGCACACAGTTACCTGCTCTCGCAGGAGCGCTCGCTCTCACCCCACCAATAACCTTTAATATTTCATATCTGGCTCTGATCTGTGCGGAGAGCTTCTCTGGCGCTGTTTCTCAAAGGCACGGAGACAGGATTATTTTTGTACCTGTTCAAACACGCCGCGTTCAATTATTCAGCGTGTTGGTCTGCTTTTACCTCGCCGCTGAAAATGCACCTACAACCTCTGACAAAAAGGAGGAAAGGAATCTCGCCTCGGGGAAGAGAAAACACGAAACCGACGAGAAGAAAACAAGCGTGGCACTTCTCGCAACCTGTGCGGGCTGCCATCATTTATAATTCATCAGCTATGCTCTCACAAAATGGATCATGATACACTTGTACAAGTATCCCGGGCAGACATAACCTGATATGACAAGCTCTGACCCTCTTCTTCGGAAAGTCTGTTATTTATAGCCAGGATTAAAAAATGCACAAGTTTCGCTGCTGTCGGCGGAGAGATGCGTGATTCACCTGCTCCTGAGATCTGATGCTGTGTCCGGGGTCAAGAGGTCAGCAGATCCATCCGCTTTCATTCGCTCTTCAAGGTAAACACACTAAATTAACATGCAAGAATGCCAACCATTAAAGTCCATGCATGTGCAATGAACCGACCGGAAGCGTTTCAGGTTCCCTGTTTCACAGACAGTGATTCTGATCCAGCCGTTCTTAATACACTTTACCTGTTAAAAGTTGCAAATAAAAGAAATAATATTGGAGTACGGTATAGAAGAATTTCAAAATGTCAATGTTCCCTTTGTAATTATTTGTAACATTTACTTTTCTGCATGAATTTAGCATGTTCAGTAATAGTAAATGTACATACTATTATTATTATTATTATTATTAATCCTCTGAACCATGGACACATGTCATTTACACCATATTTGAACCTTTTTTAAAAGAAAAATGCTATTTTTATTCCTAGCATTTTATGTATATTAAATACACACAATTAAACAGATAGGTTCACATGTTTTGTGAAATATACAGCTTGATTGGAAACTCACAATAAAAATATTCTGTTCTCAAGTAACGTTCATGCCATGGCAGTGAACAATAACCATATATGTGTAAGTCTAAACTACTCGAAACGTTTTGGTACTTCTTTGGTCCTTTGGTACAGATGATATGGATGTGTTGTGAGGGACACGTGTTGGTGGATGCATGGCTTGGTTATGGATTATGTTTAAATCTGACTCTCATTTACAGCTGCATTAAACAAACTTTCCTGTCACTTCATTTTCAAATCATTACCAGCATCTCGAAAAGCCCAAAAGCAACACAAATCAATCTGTGATTTTGATGTTTTCTTCACGCTATCTGTAACTGTGTTACTGTACACATGATTTATAAACTGATAAAGTTTTTGTGGTAAAGATTGATCTGAAGTGGCCTTGAATCCTGAAGGTTTCGATTGTTCGCTGTCGGTCTCCTCATCCACCGAGGGACACACTAATGGCTGTAGTGGAAGCTCTTCATTTGGACGTAATCAGGAAAGAGTGTGCAGAGATGAAAGATCATCAGGGAGAACACACATTTACAAATGAACACCATTACTCTCTTCACATTCAATAATCTCACAGCTTATCACGTAATTACGCCTATGAAGTGCTGAACTTTTCATGTTTCTGCTGCAAAGTTCATCATGCTAATGAGATATGTTTTATCTCACTAATGCATGATGATCTGGAGATGTTCGGCAGGACCAATCTGATTCACTGATTCACTGACTCTCTGATTCACTGATTCTCTGACTCTCTGATTCACTGACTCTCTGATTCACTGACTCTCTGATTCTCTGATTCACTGCTCTGAATCGTGTGCGAATCAGCATCTGCTGAAATTGAACTTGTACACGGCCTCAACAACTTTTAATTTCAGTCCAGATTGAATCAATCTGAAAACGTTCCCTCCATCAAAACTCTGTTTGTGTTTATTTAAAAAGGCCGTGTTGATGTGTCACATCAGTTTATGACCATTTCAAGTTTGAAACTCTTTCCCTGCCTGCGTTTTTTATAGTTGCCACCACCAGCATTTTGATCATTTTCACAAAACTTTCATCGCCTCCAGAATATTTTGTTGTATGAATTTCTGAATATGCAATATATCAAAAGAAAGAACAGAGCCTCTGCTCTTAAACAACAAGAACAAAATATTCCAGCTTCATGCATTCATTTTTTATCAACACTTAAATGTGTTTTATTAAAAAGCAACATTTTGAACCAAAGTTGACTTCGTCCGGATGTGTTTCAGAGCGATGATTAAAACACAGATGGAGTAGATGGAGTTTCCTCTTCATGGTTCAACATTTCATTCAGTAACATTAGACAGTTTTGATTTATCTGCTGTTTAATGTCTGATGATAGTGTTATTTTACATGAGCATCAGCAATGCTTCTATCACTTGTTTCTGCTTCTTCTCCTGTGTTTTGATCAGTAGATTCTGTACTCTTTCAGAAGATGTGTAACAGCGCCCCCTACTGTATAAGAGAAAACATGGATTTCCAGAAAATGAATGACAGGGAAAGAGTTAAAGGCTAGATTAACCTGACTACATTACTGTTGCACTAACTCAAGTCATTTTAAGAGTCATATCATGCAGAAACAGAATAATTTACAACTTTTTCGACACTTATAAAGCTTTAGTTCCCTTCTAACGGTAAATGATTTGATGAACTGATTCTCCTAACAGGAGATAATGAGGGTACAGAAGCGACGAGACTCCAGGCCTGTGTTTGTAAGTGGGACACAGAAACGCTCCCTGCCTCCTGGTGCTCTGGATCTTTCTGCATCAGAAGAATTCTTCTGGACTCACCAGCGTCTCTCAGACTAATTAAATTAGCCGGGATCAGAGGTATTGAAGAGCTTTGTACTGGACTCAGTCTCGCGCCTCGAGCTCAGGGACGAATTCCTGCCATTTAAACCTCTGGTGCCCTGAAGCTCCGCCGGACTCACTGGACGACACACTCGCTGCCTTAATGTGCCTGAGTGAGAGAGAATTATGAACTGAGAGAGAGAGAGAGAGAGAGAGAGAGAGAGAGAGAGAGAGGTTAGACACAAGGCACCTGAAGCGAATGCGATTTTTATTAATTCCTGTCTAAAACAAGGCATTCAGGAGTAAAATTACAGCACAAATGACAAGAACAATTACTCAAGTGATTCTTCTCCTCTGGAAATTTCTCTCTGTGTGTGTGTGTGTGTGTGTGTGTGTGTGTGTGTGTGTGTGTGTGTCTCTGTTTTTCAGCCGTAACTGGATAATAGTACTAACAAGTTTCCTGCTTTATGAAGCACATCTATATCCAGTTTTGGTTTGACCTTCTTCTGAAACAACGGGGCATTATTGCTATACGCGTGTGAAATATGCATGAGCATTTGAAATGTACAATATCAATGAACTGACTTGATGCAAAGTGTCAGGGTTATTATTGTTAACTTAAACTATTAAAACATTGAATTGAAATAAAGCTGAATAAAATTTTCAGCTCAGATGTTTTGTCTCATCAAAGGTCGACTGGACTGTAAAGGTCAGATATTCAAATGAACTGAGCGAATGCTTCATCTGTTCATTCACCTGCACACACACCTGCGCACACACACTGACACACCTGCGCACACACACACACTGACACACCTGCACACACACCTGCACACACACCTGCGCACACACACTGACACACCTGCACACACACCTGCACACACACCTGCGCACACACACTGACACACCTGCGTGCACACCTGCGCACACACACCGACACACCTGCACACACACCTGCACACACACCTGCGCACACACACTGACACACCTGCACACACACCTGCACACACACCTACACACCTGCACACACACCTGCACACACACCTGCACACACACCTGCACACACACACTGACACACCTGCACACACACCTGCACACACACCTACACACCTGCACACACACCTGCACATCTCCACACACCAGCGCACACACCTGCACATCTCCACACCTGCGCACCTGCACACACACCTGCACATCTCCACACACACCTGCACATCTCCACACACCTGCACACACACTTGCACATCTCCACACACCTGCACACACACCTGCACATCTCCACACCTGCGCACACACTTGCACATCTCCACACACCTGCGCACACACCTGCACATCTCCACACACCTGCACATCTCCACACACCTGCACACACACCTGCACATCTCCACACACCTGCACACACACCTGCACATCTCCACACACACCTGCACATCTCCACACACCTGCACACACACCTGCGCATCTCCACACACACCTGCACATCTCCACACACCTGCACACACACTTGCACATCTCCACACACCTGCACACACACCTGCACATCTCCACACCTGCGCACACACTTGCACATCTCCACACACCTGCGCACACACCTGCACATCTCCACACACCTGCACATCTCCACACACCTGCACACACACCTGCACATCTCCACACACCTGCACACACACCTGCACATCTCCACACACCTGCACATCTCCACACACCTGCACATCTCCACACACCTGCACATCTCCACACACCTGCACATCTCCACACCTGCGCACACACTTGCACATCTCCACACACCTGCACACACACCTGCACATCTCCACACACCTGCGCACACACCTGCACATCTCCACACACCTGCACATCTCCACACACCTGCACATCTCCACACACCTGCACATCTCCACACCTGCGCACACACTTGCACATCTCCACACACCTGCACACACACCTGCACATCTCCACACACCTGCGCACACACCTGCACATCTCCACACACCTGCACACACACCTACACACCTGCACACACACCTGCACATCTCCACACCTGTGCACACACACCTGCACACACACCTGCACATCTCCACACCTGTGCACACACACCTGCACATCTCCACACACCTGCACGTCTGCACACACACCTGCGCATCTCCACACACCTACGCACACACCTGCGCATCTGCACACACACCTGCACATCTCCACACCTGTGCACACACACCTGCACACACACCTGCACACACACCTGCACATCTCCACACCTGTGCACACACACCTGCACATCTCCACACACCTGCACGTCTGCACACACACCTGCGCATCTCCACACACCTACGCACACACCTGCGCATCTGCACACACACCTGCACACCTGCTGAAACATCTGCTGCATCGCCGTCAGTACAGGAGACTCAACTGTCTCTCACGCTCATCATGACGGATCTGATGTACATTTCATCATATTAGAGTGGTTTGAGCTTCTCTGCATCAAGCAGATGAAGGAAACATCTTCAAAACCTGTCAATGCTGAAACCTGCAGAGATCACATGAGGAACGAAGCGCTGCATGCTTCATGTGCTGCAGTTAAAGAAGGAATTAAAGAAGATTTAGCATAAACTTACACACATGCTGTGAAGGTGCTTCAATCAAACCATCAGTTTACCATCATATTACAGAACATATGAAGTCACACACTCACATAAATCACATCTACATTCTGTTCCACATTTAAAGGAATAGTTTACCCAGAAATCAGTATACTATCATTGTTTACTCATCGTCATATTGTTACATAACACGGTAAAAAAATGGTAAAATGGACTGCATTTATATAGCGCTTTCAACAGACCCATGGCCACCAAAGCACTTTACATATTGCCTCACATTCACCCATTCATACACCGACGGCGGTGTCAGCCATGCAAGGCGTCATCTAGCTCGTCAGGAGCAGCTGGGGTTAGGTGTCTTGCTCATGGACACCTCCACACTTGGTCAGGTGGAACCGGAGATTGAACCACCAAGCTTCCAGTTTATATACAACCTACATGAACTACTGAGCCACTGCCGCCCAACATGATAGTCTGATGGTACCTGTCAGTTGTGGCAGTGTTATTTTATTATTAATAATACATATGTTTATGATTAATACTTTTAAATTATTCATGTTTTAAATTTATTTTTATTTTTAACTTTAAAGTATCAGTAATTTTTTTTTTTTTTGTCATATATATATATTGTGCAATTTTATATTGTTTATTTGAAAGATTTAAAAGAGCAGTTTCATGTCTGTCCATGTATTGTTCAACTGTTCCAGGTTGATTTGGGATTTAGAAAGTAATCAGTAATAATTATGCAATACATTTTAGAGAGAGTAATTAGTGCAGTAATCTAATCACACTGTTGAAGATGTACTTAGTAATTCATTACTTTTTTTTTTTATAGAAACTGACCTGACACCATTCGTTTTAAAGATAAACGCCCTGATCACTATGAACTGTTGAATGGAAAAGAGCTGCATGAAAATTCCTCAATATTTCTCCTTTTGTGTCCTGCAGAAGAAATGACCTCATGCAGGTTTGAAACAGCATGAGTGTGAGTAAAGCGTGATGAACGGGTCGTGGATTAACCTCCTGTAAGGACTGAAGCTTGTGTGAGACGCTGCTGTCAGAGTTTAACCTACAAACACCTCAACAATCACGCTGACTGATGCTCGCGCTTCGAACACGACCCTTGCGTTTAAAACTGACTGTCACATGATGCAGTGCTGAAGCTAATGACGCGCATCCAAACTTGTGTGTTCCTTCACAGCTGAAGACGGGAGCGTCCCATCATTCCTCTCTCCGAACACACGTCAGCTCTCACTGCATAAACCCTGACGCCCTCACTTTAAACACCTCAGATGTGCAAAAATATACCACAGAAAAGTCACGTCTGTTTGCAGAAGCATTTTGCAATATTCTGATGAAGATGTGAATTTAGGTTTAACACCTAGTGCTGGAATTCATCAAGAGCAAGTCATTTAAAGGGACAGTTCACCCAAAAATTATCATTCTGTCATCATTTACACTCCTTCCAGACTTGTATGCCTTTCTTCTGTAGAACATAAAAGGTGATTTTTTGATAAATTAAAAGTTTTTTTATTCATAAAATGAAAGTCTGAGGGGTCCAATGATCTTATTCTTTTGTATTTTACAGAAGTAATTCATACATGTAACTTCCGTGAATGATTACAGAATTGATCATTGTGGGAGAACTATTGCTGTTCCCAGTGAACTGTTCATGTGATGAACTGTAACAGACAGACAAACAGACGAGCAGACGAGCAGAGCAGATGAACAGACAAACAGACGAACAGACGAACAGAAGAGCAGACAAACAGAAGAACAGACAAGCAGACGAGCAGACAAACAGAAGAACAGACAAACAGACGAACAGACGAGCAGACGAACAGACGAGCAGACAAACAGAAGAACAGACAAACAGACAAAAAGACAAACAGACGAGCAGACAAACAGAAGAACAGACAAACAGATGAACAGACGAGCAGATGAGCAGACGAGCAGACGAACAGACGAACAGACAAACAGACAAAAAGACAAACAGACGAGCAGACAAACAGAAGAACAGACAAACAGATGAACAGACGAGCAGATGAGCAGACGAGCAGACGAACAGACGAACAGACAAACAGACGAACAGACGAGCAGATGGACAGACGAGCAGACGAACAGACGAGCAGACGAGCAGACGAACAGACGAGCAGATGAACAGACGAACAGACGAGCAGATGAACAGACGAACAGACGAACAGACGAACAGACGAGCAGACGAACAGATGAGCAGACGAACAGACGAGCAGACGAGCAGACGAACAGACAAAAAGACTAGCAGACAAACAGACGAGCAGACAAACAGAAGAACAGACGAGCAGATGAGCAGACGAACAGACGAGCAGACGAACAGACGAGCAGACGAACAGACGAGCAGACGAACAGACGAGCAGACAAACAGACGAGCAGACGAACAGACAAAAAAACTAACAGACAAACAGATGAACAGACGAGCAGATGAGCAGACGAACAGACGAACAGACAAACAGACAAAAAGACTAGCAGACAAACAGACGAGCAGACAAACAGAAGAACAGACAAACAGATGAACAGACGAGCAGATGAGCAGACGAACAGACAAACAGACGAACAGACGAGCAGATGGACAGACGAGCAGACGAACAGACGAGCAGACGAGCAGACGAGCAGACGAACTGACGAGCAGATGAACAGACGATCAGACGAGCAGACGAACAGACGAACAGACGAGCAGACGAACAGACGAGCAGACGAGCAGACGAACAGACAAAAAGACGAGCAGACAAACAGACGAGCAGACAAACAGAAGAACAGACGAGCAGATGAGCAGACGAACAGACGAGCAGACGAACAGACGAGCAGACGAACAGACGAGCAGACGAGCAGACGAGCAGACAAACAGACGAGCAGACGAACAGACAAAAAGACTAGCAGACAAACAGACGAGCAGACAAACAGAAGAACAGACGAGCAGATGAGCAGACGAACAGACGAGCAGATGAGCAGACGAACAGACGAGCAGATGAGCAGACGAACAGACGAGCAGATGAGCAGACGAACAGACGAGCAGATGAGGAGACGAACAGACGAGCAGATGAGCAGACAAAAAGACGAACAGACAAACACAATGGAGGGGACAAAGAGAAAACAGACAAACAGACAATCAGACTGACAGATGAACAGAGGAGCAGACAAACAGAAGAACAGACAAACAGACTAGCAGACGAACAGACAAACAGATGAACAGACGAGCAGACGAGCAGACAAACAGACGAGCAGACGAGCAGACGAACAGACGAGCAGACGAACAGACAAACAGACGAACAGACGAGCTGACAAACAGACTAGCAGACGAACAGACGAGCAGACAAACAGAAGAACAGACAAACAGATGAACAGACAAACAGATGAACAGACGAGCTGACAAACAGACTAGCAGACGAACAGACGAGCAGACAAACAGAAGAGCAGACAAACAGAAGAACAGACAAACAGATGAACAGACGAGCAGACGAGCAGAAGAACAGACAAACAGACGAACAGAAGAACAGACAAACAGACAAAAAGACTAGCAGACAAACAGACGAGCAGACAAACAGAAGAACAGACAAACAGATGAACAGAGCAGACGAGCAGACGAACAGACGAACAGACGAACAGACGAACAGACGAGCAGATGAACAGACGAGCAGACGAACAGACGAGCAGACGAACAGACGAACAGATGAACAGACGAACAGACGAGCAGACGAACAGATGAGCAGACGAACAGACGAGCAGACAAACAGACGAGCAGACGAGCAGACGAACAGACGAGCAGACAACAGACGAGCAGACGAACAGACAAACAGACGAGCAGACAAACAGACTAGCAGACGAACAGACGAGCAGACAAACAGAAGAACAGACAAACAGACAAAAAGACTAGCAGACGAACAGACGAGCAGACAAACAGACAAACAGACAAAAAGACTAGCAGACGAGCAGACAAACAGAAGAACAGACAAACAGACAAAAAGACTAGCAGACGAGCAGACGAGCAGACGAACAGACGAGCAGACAAACAGAAGAACAGACAAACAGACAAAAAGACTAGCAGACGAACAGACGAGCAGACAAACAGAAGAACAGACAACCAGAAGAACAGACAAACAGACTAGCAGACGAACAGACAAACAGACGAACAGACGAGCAGACGAGCAGACGAACAGACGAGCAGACGAACAGACGAACAGACGAGCAGACGAACAGACGAGCATACGAACAGACAAACAGACGAACAGACGAGCAGACAAACAGAAGAACAGACAAACAGACGAAGCCAGCAGTGAGAGTTGGGAAATGCTAAATTCTGTGTGAATGGGTTGGTGACGTTTGCCATAAACATTTCATAATCTGTTGCTGATAATTCTGCTTTTTCTGCTGGATTCAGTGATAAAAGGCTGTGTGCCATTCAGGTAAATTAGTATTTATTTCATCATATTTAATAAATTAGGCTAACTCTTGTCTTTCAGGGTGGAAGAACACATCAGTTGTGTTGAATCTCTTTGAATTGCAATTCAGTGCATTCATCTTCCTGTCATTCAACACTCTCATGAACTGAAAGGACTTCTGCACAACCCTGGAGTTT
>NC_137131.1:45122962-45145462 GCF_949319135.1 Squalius cephalus
ACATATTACATATTAAACTAGATTGCAGCTAAATAGACATTTTTAATTAAGAACATTTTGCCTTATTTTCAAGGTAATTAAGTGTGTTTTTACCACATTAAATGACATAGTACACTGTATATGTAAGCAGAACATCTGAAGCATTCTGTATTGAGAATATGGGGTTAAATGTTCCTAATTGGTTGTGAAAAAAAATACTTTCTTTATTTAGTTTCTTTATAGTTTCATACACACACACACACACACACACACACACACACACACACACACACACACACATCTTTTTTTTATTTTTTTTTTATTCATTTGCACTGACAGTTGGTATGATCTGGACATGAAGTGTTAAAATACAGTGACCAACAAAAGAAAAATAATAAATCATATTTTACATAAAAATCCTATTTTTAGGATCATTAAGTTGTTCTGTATTGTGTCATTTTCATGATAATTGAGCACAATTTACCAGAAATTCTAATTATGAACATCTGGAGTATTACAGTAATGAGAAAATAGGGTTAAATGTTTTTAATTAGTCCAAAAATAGTCTCTCCCCATTCACTGTCTAATGGAAAAGAAAGGACTTTATTTATTTCCTTCTGTGACCTGGACATGTTCTTCACTTGTGTGTGAAACACCGCCTGAGATCGGTTCAGAACAGGGCAGCTTAATTTTCTTTTGAGATATTTTTTAATTATTTTTGGATACACATTTTTATCAGTTCTATCAGTTCTTTTGCGTCCTTATTTCCCCTATCTATAAAAAGGTGAAAATACACTAAAAATCAGTTTGTACTAAAGTGATGCACATGTACTGTGGACATTAGAGGAAATGAGTTTACTTTTATTTTGTGCTTGTTTGTTTGCTTGTTTGTTTGTTTTTGTGAAAAACTTTGAAATCTCTTTCTTATTTATTCATACCAGGACAGGGAACTTATGAGTTATGAGTCTATAAGATAGAAAGGAATGTTTTCTTTATTATTATTATTATTATTATTTCTGATGAAGTAGTTGTTCCCAGGATGTGATCACAGTGATCCGGGTGTGAGCGGTGGTGGTCCTCGTCGGAGAACTGGGTTAAATTTAGCCGAGATTTATGCGAGTTTAATGAGAAAGGGATGTGCTGCGGCGCTGAAGACACGTCACTCGCTCACGGATCTGAAGGATGGAGAGAGTTTCTCATGTGAAAGTCAGGAGGAGAGAGGGGTTTCCCATCCTTCAGATCTGACGGATGGTCAACACTGGTCAACACCATCGCAGAAACACATAGTTCTACATGATCAATCGCCCCGGAGGAAATGAGAGAGATGTTTAACATCCAACAAATATCATCGGCCTCCAGTGAGAATGAGGAGAACAGGAGAACAATTCCTTCAAAACACACACACACACACACACACACACACACACACACACACACACACACACACAAACTCTTTCTCTGTCTCTCTCTTAAATACACACTCTCTCTCTCTACTGTTCATATACATGTTTGTGTGTTGAACTTTTCGCTCACCTTACAAACTGAAATTTAGAGAGAACATTATTTCACACTAAATCCCTGTGTGTGTGTGTGTGTGTGTGTGTGTGTGTGTGAGTGTGTGGTGTCATTAGTTCACAGAGAGGCTGTGACTCTCTCTCAGTGTAATAATACACAGATGTACTTTACTGGAACCTTTGCAGAAGCACAAGCGTGACAGTAATAAAACAGAAGATAATCAGTGTGAGAGAGACAGACGCCCTTCACATGGAGAGCTCCTGTGTTCATCACCTCCGTTCAGACAAATCCAGGCAGAAAATAAAATGATTAGAGCTTTGAGACAAACAGAGGGAGACGCGACAGAGGACGACATGTTAACACATACACACTCTCACATACACACTCTCTCACACACTCACACACACACACACACTCACTGTAATGATGTTGTATAACATGTAGTCACACTGTAACTAGTACAGAAAATACAACGACATATTCAAAGTCTGTCATGAAACTCTCGATGGCAAAGGCTGGTCGGTTCTTCACTCAATCACATCTTTCTCTACAGGGCACAGCTGATGTTGGGTTTCTGCTGGATCATGAGCCAGTGAGCTCGCTGCTCAACCCTCAGAGTCTTGGTAAGAATGAGCCTTCGCAGTTGCAGCGCACTTTCAGAAACACTCCACCTTCCTCAGCTCCACCTTCCTCAGCTCCCACTTCCTCGGCTCCACCTTCCTCGGCTCCCACTTCCTCGGCTCCCCCTTCCTCGGCTCCCCCTTCCTCGGCTCCACCTTCCTCGGCTCCCACTTCCTCGGCTCCCCCTTCCTCGGCTCCACCTTCCTCGGCTCCCCCTTCCTCGGCTCCCCCTTCCTCGGCTCCCCCTTCCTCGGCTCCCCCTTCCTCGGCTCCCCCTTCCTCGGCTCCCCCTTCCTCGGCTCCACCTTCCTCGGCTCCCCCTTCCTCGGCTCCCCCTTCCTCGGCTCCCCCTTCCTCAGCTACCCACCGTCCTCGGCTCCCACTTCCTCGGCTCCACCTTCCTCGGCTCCACCTTCCTCGGCTCCCCCTTCCTCGGATCCCCCTTCCTCGGATCCCCCTTCCTCGGATCCCCCTTCCTCAGCTACCCACCTTCCTCGGCTCCCACTTCCTCGGCTCCACCTTCCTCGGCTCCACCTTCCTCGGCTCCCCCTTCCTCGGCTCCCCCTTCCTCTGCTCCCCCTTCCTCAGCTACCCACCTTCCTCGGCTCCCCCTTCCTCGGCTCCACCTTCCTCGGCTCCCCCTTCCTCGGCTCCACCTTCCTCGGCTCCCCCTTCCTCAGCTACCCACCTTCCTCGGCTCCCACTTCCTCGGCTCCACCTTCCTCGGATCCCCCTTCCTCGGCTCCCCCTTCCTCGGCTCCCCCTTCCTCAGCTACCCACCTTCCTCGGCTCCCCCTTCCTCGGCTCCACCTTCCTCGGCTCCCCCTTCCTCGGCTCCACCTTCCTCGGCTCCCCCTTCCTCAGCTACCCACCTTCCTCGGCTCCCACTTCCTCGGCTCCACCTTCCTCGGATCCCCCTTCCTCGGCTCCCCCTTCCTCGGCTCCCCCTTCCTCGGATCCCCCTTCCTCGGCTCCCCCTTCCTCGGCTCCCCCTTCCTCGGATCCCCCTTCCTCGGCTCCCCCTTCCTCGGCTCCCCCTTCCTCGGCTCCCCCTTCCTCAGCTACACCTTCCTCAGCTCCCCCTTCCTCGGCTACACCTTCCTCGGCTACACCTTCCTCGGCTCCCCCTTCCTCGGCTCCCCCTTCCTCGGATCCCCCTTCCTCGGCTCCCCCTTCCTCGGCTCCCCCTTCCTCGGCTCCCCCTTCCTCGGCTCCCCCTTCCTCAGCTACACCTTCCTCAGCTCCCCCTTCCTCGGCTACACCTTCCTCGGCTACACCTTCCTCGGCTCCCCCTTCCTCGGCTCCCCCTTCCTCGGCTCCCCCTTCCTCGGCTCCACCTTCCTCGGCTCCCCCTTCCTCAGCTACACCTTCCTCAGCTACACCTTACTCGGCTCCACCTTCCTCGGCTCCACCTTCCTCGGCTCCCCCTTCCTCGGCTCCCCCTTCCTCAGCTACACCTTCCTCAGCTACACCTTCCTCAGCTACACCTTCCTCGGCTCCCCCTTCCTCGGCTCCCCCTTCCTCAGCTACCCCTTCCTCAGCTCCACCTTCCTCGGCTACACCTTCCTCGGCTACACCTTCCTCGGCTCCCCCTTCCTCGGCTCCCCCTTCCTCAGCTACCCCTTCCTCAGCTACCCCTTCCTCAGCTCCCCCTTCCTCAGCTACACCTTCCTCGGCTCCCCCTTCCTCGGCTCCCCCTTCCTCGGCTACACCTTCCTCGGCTACACCTTCCTCGGCTACACCTTCCTCGGCTACACCTTCCTCGGCTACACCTTCCTCGGCTCCCCCTTCCTCAGCTCCCCCTTCCTCGGCTCCCCCTTCCTCGGCTCCCCCTTTCTCGGCTCCCCCTTTCTCGGCTCCCCCTTTCTCGGCTCCCCCTTCCTCGGCTCCCCCTTCCTCGGCTCCCCCTTTCTCAGCTACACCTTCCTCAGCTCCCCCTTCCTCAGCTACACCTTCCTCAGCTCCACCTTTCTCAGCTCCCCCTTCCTCAGCTTCACCTTCCTCGGCTCCCCCTTCCTCGGCTCCCCCTTCCTCGGCTCCCCCTTCCTCAGCTCCCCCTTCCTCAGCTCCACCTTCCTCAGCTCCCCCTTCCTCAGCTCCCCCTTCCTCAGCTACACCTTCCTCAGCTCCACCTTCCTCAGCTCCCCCTTCCTCAGCTCCCCCTTCCTCAGCTCCACCTTCCTCAGCTCCCCCTTCCTCAGCTCCACCTTCCTCAGCTCCCCCTTCCTCAGCTCCACCTTCCTCAGTTCCACCTTTATAGATCTGCTACAGGCAATTCAGGATATACTGTACAGCATCAGTCTTCTCATGTACTTTGAGTTTGTTTTCATCAGTCACATGTGTTCGTTTGCTTGACTTTCCCGCCACTCCTTTGTCTCCATGGTTACCCACATGATTAGTTCATTGTTTTCAGCTGAGTGTCGTTAATTTCCCTTGTTTGTGTCAGAAGTTAAGTTCCTCCTTCTCCTGGTCCGGTCCGGTCTCGAGTATGTTCAGTGTCCGGTCTCGAGTGTGTTCAGCGTCCGGTCTCGAGTGTGTTCAGCGTCCGGTCTCGAGTGTGTTCAGCGTCCGGTCTCGAGAATGTTCAGCGTCCGGTCTTGAGTATGTTCAGCGTCCGGTCTCGAGTATGTTCAGCGTCCGGTCTCGAGTGTGTTCAGCGTCCGGTCTCGAGTGTGTTCAGCGTCCGGTCTCGAGTGTGTTCAGCGTCCGGTCTCGAGTGTGTTCAGCGTCCGGTCTCGAGTGTGTTCAGCGTCCGGTCTCGAGTGTGTTCAGCGTCCGGTCTCGAGTGTGTTCAGCGTCCGGTCTTGAGTATGTTCAGCGTCCGGTCTCGAGTATGTTCAGCGTCCGGTCTCGAGTGTGTTCAGCGTCCGGTCTCGAGTGTGTTCAGCGTCCGGTCTCGAGTGTGTTCAGCGTCCGGTCTCGAGTGTGTTCAGCGTCCGGTCTCGAGTGTGTTCAGCATCCGGTCTCGAGTGTGTTCAGCGTCCGGTCTCGAGTGTGTTCAGCGTCCGGTCTCGAGTGTGTTCAGCGTCCGGTCTCGAGTGTGTTCAGCGTCCGGTCTCGAGTGTATTAAGAGTGTTTGCTGCTAACTTTTTTATATTGTACTCTTTGAATTATCATACAAACTTGTGTTTGGAACATTATTCTTCTTCATCGTGTGTCTGCGCAACATGTGGTGAACATTCACAATAAATTATGTGTTTTTGTTTGTTTAGAATCATCATAATTTTAAGCATATTTATTATGATGGATTTTCATAGACTTAAAGTCTGGGACAAGAAAAACAAAGAAATACAAACAAAAGTAGCATAAATAAAATATGTGACCTTAATATAACATACAAATTAAAGTAACACATTAAAGTGTCAGAAGTTGAACTGAACTGACTTTGTCTGTCTGTGATTCTCATTCCTTGATCCGTTGTATGTGTTTGTAGTAGTGATGCTTTACGTTCAGATGGGAAGATTCTGTAGAGTCCGACATGATCCACAGAGAGACGAGGAAACGAGGAAACGCTTCAGTGTGAGAATAACCACTGTGTGTCCTTCCTGAACTGAGTCGCAGAGCAGACAACATCTCATTGACACACTCACAGAGACTGCTGAACACACCCGGATAAGTGTGTGTGTGTGTGTGTGTGTGTGTGTGTGTGTGCGTTTGGTTTTTATTACATTGTGGGAACCAAATGTCCCCACAAGGATAGTAAAGCCTGAGATCACCTCCATTGTGGGGACCAGCCAGCGGTGCCCACGAAGGAAATGGGTTAATAAACATCCTAAATTATATTTTTTTGAAAATGTAAAAATGCAGAAAGTTTTCTGTGATGGGTAGGTTTAGGGGTCGGGTTAGTGTAAGGAGATAGAATATAAAGTTTGTACAGTATAAAAACCATTAAGTCTACGGAGAGTCCCGTGTATGTGTGTGTGTGTGTGTGTGGACACATAGAGTTCTTATATGAAAATAAACACTCATGGCTGCACTGAAACTTGCTGCCACAGCTGACAGCTCTGAGCCACGACATCACAGATGTGACACACTCGTTTCTAGAACATGAGGGACACACACACACACACACGTCTAGTTCGCTATCTTTGTGGGGACTCTCCATAGACATAATGGTTTTAATACTGTACAAACTGTATATTCTGTCCTCTTACACTAACCCTACCCCCCCCCCCCCCCCCAAAGAAAATAAAATTTCAGAATCACTAAAACTGAAACTGAAATAAAAAAAACAAATTAAAAAGTTAAATAGAAAAATGACAAAATCACATAAAATCACTAAAACTTAAAACTAAAATGAAAGCTAAAAATAGAAAAATAAAATAATAGTATATAAATAATAGTAAAATAAAGCTTCTTAAATCCACATTTCTGACTTTGGTTTGAGACACAGTTGAGATCCTGGAGTCTTTGTCTGACAACGAAAACCATATTTCTGTCTTCTGATGAAGAGTATGAGGGATATGAAGATGGCAGAATGTGCAGAACTCGTTGAACAGCAGATTGATGTTTTGCTGAGCGCAGAAGAACGTGATGCTTCTGTCGACAGTCAGAATCGGCATGTGTTCATTTAATTATACTTTATGTTTTTTTTTGTGCTTGCTTTCTAGTTGTCAAATAAACCTGGCATGGTATTATGAATATTGTTGGCTGTCTGACGAATTGCTTTTGTTCCTCTCTTTGCATGAAAGCATCGAGCTAAATACCTTTTTTCATACTTTCAGTTCAGTTTAAAACATTTTACCGTATATAAATGCTTTAATGCAGAATTCTAGTGATTTCCCTTCAAATCAGCAGAGAGAATGTAGAAGATCTGATGTGTTTCTGACTGTTTTCCCTCTGAACTGTAAGTGTGGACGTTCTGACTGTCAGACTGAAGCAGTGTGTGTGTGTGTGTGTGTGAGAGAGAGAGAGAGAGAGAGAGAGAGAGAGAGAGAGAGAGAGAGTGTGTGTGAGAGAGAGAGAGAGAGAGAGAGAGAGAGAGACAGAGAGAGAGAGAGAGAGAGAGAGAGAGAGAGAGAGTGTGTGTGTGTGTGTGTGTGTGTGTGTGTGAGAGAGAGAGAGAGAGAGAGAGAGAGAGAGAGAGAGAGAGAGAGAGAGACCTGATCTGTACAGAGAGTCTGTTTTATGAATAAACCAAAGGAGATATTAAATATTTACAGCTCTGGCGATCCCTCCCTGTGTCATTCTTTAATAGAACAGAGAGTATGCGACAGATATCCAGTGATCTGTGTGTGTGTGTGTGTGTGTGTGTGTGTGTGTGTGTGTGTGTGTGTGTGTGTGTGTGTGTGTATGTGTGTGTAATCTGCAGGCCTGTATATCTCTAAACAATAAGCAATAAATATTAATGGCGTCAGATGAACGTGAACCTGGATCTGACTTTTATGTGCGTGACAGAAACAAATAATCAGGAAATCTCTGAAACAACAACAAATATTTGATCATGCAGATGAGATCTGAAACAGCGATGAAGTTTGTTTTTACAGTATTACGCTCAGCTCACCTTCAGCTCAGATGCAGGTGTTACTGATGATGCCAGTCGTGCGTCTGCAGCGTTTAGAAACACACTCAGAAACACACTCTCACAAACACACTGCTCAGAAACACACTCAGAAACACACTCTCACAAACACACTGCTCACAAACACACTCACAAACACACTCTCACAAACACACTCTCAGAAACACACTCTCACAAACACACTCTCACAAACACACTCTCACAAACACACTGCTCACAAACACACTCTCAGAAACACACTCTCACAAACACACTCTCAGAAACACACTCAGAAACACACACTCAGAAACACACTGCTCACAAACACACTCTCACAAACACACTCTCAGAAACACACTCAGAAACACACACTCAGAAACACACTCTCACAAACACACTCTCACAAACACACTCTCAGAAACACACTCTCACAAACACACTCTCACAAACACACTCTCACAAACACACTCTCAGAAACACACACTCACAAACACACTCTCACAAACACACTCTCAGAAACACACTCTCACAAACACACTCTCACAAACACACACTCAGAAACACACTCTCAGAAACACACTCACAAACACACTCTCACAAACACACTGCTCACAAACACACTCTCACAAACACACTCTCACAAACACACTCTCAGAAACACACTCAGAAACACACTCTCACAAACACACTCACAAACACACTCTCACAAACACACTCTCAGAAACACACTCTCACAAACACACTCTCAGAAACACACTCAGAAACACACACTCAGAAACACACTCTCAGAAACACACTCTCACAAACACACTCTCACAAACACACTCTCACAAACACACTCTCACAAACACACACTCAGAAACACACTCTCACAAACACACTCTCACAAACACACTCTCACAAACACACTCTTACAAACACACTCAGAAACACACTCTCACAAACACACTCTCACAAACACACTCTCACAAACACACTCTCAGAAACACACTCTCACAAACACACTCTTACAAACACACTCAGAAACACACTCTCACAAACACACTCTCACAAACACACTCTCAGAAACACACTCAGAAACACACACTCAGAAACACACTCTCACAAACACACTCTCACAAACACACTCTTACAAACACACTCAGAAACACACTCTCACAAACACACTCTCACAAACACACTCTCAGAAACACACTCTCACAAACACACTCTCACAAACACACTCTCAGAAACACACTCTCACAAACACACTCTCACAAACACACTCTTACAAACACACTCAGAAACACACTCTCACAAACACACTCTCACAAACACACTCTCACAAACACACTCTCAGAAACACACACTCAGAAACACACTCTCACAAACACACTCTCACAAACACACTCAGAAACACACTCTCACAAACACACTCTCACAAACACACTCTCACAAACACACTCAGAAACACACTCTCACAAACACACTCTCACAAACACACTCTCACAAACACACTCTCACAAACACACTCTCACAAACACACTCAGAAACACACACTCAGAAACACACTCTCACAAACACACTCTCACAAACACACTCTCACAAACACACTCTCAGAAACACACACTCAGAAACACACTCTCACAAACACACTCTCACAAACACACTCAGAAACACACTCTCCATTGTATCATTCTTCAAACATTATGCTTTAAGCGTTGTACTTCTGAATGTTCTCTGAACATTCTGGAACAAGTAGATTTAAAAAACGTTAGATGAACATCCAACTGGTTTTGTGCTATCGTTTGGCGAACATTATTAACTCTTTCCTGACAGCTTTTTTTTTGTTTTTAGTGGCCAGCCAGCACCAGCATTTTTGATAATTTTCACAAAACTTTTATGGCCTCCAGAATATTTTGTTTTATGAATATCCGAACATGCAGATATTCAGATTCATTTGAATGAATTTTCAAAGCAGTCCATTTTCATATCAAAAGAAAAAAAAAGAGCCTCTGCTTTTAAACAAACAAATTTATTCTAACTTCTTTTTTTATCAACACTTCATGTGGGTAAGTTTCATAAAACAGCAACATTTTGGGGGAAAAAAGCTGAGAAAATCAGCTTTTGTCGAAGGCTTTGTCCGGATCATGTTCAGTTCAATAATCCAAACACAGATGGAGTAGATCGAGTCCATCAACACAGCTTCAGTCTTTTCCTCTTCATGGTTCAACATTTCATTCAGTAACATTAGACAGTTTTGATTTATATGCTGTTTAATGTCTGATGATAGTGTTATTTTACATGAGCATCAGCAATGCTTCTATCACTTATTTGGGCTTCTTCTTCTCCTGTGTTTTGATCAGTAGATTCTGTACTCTTTCAGAAGATGTGTAACAGCGCCCCCTACTGGCTAGAATGTACTCATTCATTATATATTCATGTATATGGGGTATTCATGTTTAGAATCCTGCAGGCTCGGGTAACCCCACTGCTTAAGAAACCCACTCTAAATCCAGCAAATTACATACCGGTATCCCTTCTTCCATTCGTCACAAAGACACTTGAACGAGTTGTTTTCAACCAAATCTCTTCCTTTCTTACACAGAACAACCTCCTGGACAACAACCAGTCTGGTTTCAAAAGCGGACACTCAACTGAGACTGTCCTGCTCTCGGTAATTGAAGCTCTGAGACTGGCAAGAGCAGCTTCCAAATCCTCAGTTCTCATCCGGCTGGATCTGCTGCCTTTGACACAGTTAACCACCAGATCCTCCTGTCAATCCTAAAGACGAAGGGCATCTCGGGAACCGCACTCCAGTGGTTCAAGTCTTACCTCTCAGGTAGGTCCTTCAGGGTGTCGTGGAGGGGTGAGGCGTCTAAGACCCATCATCTAGCTACTGGAGTGCCTCAGGGCTCAGTGCTGGGACCGCTTCTCTTCTCCATCTACATGACATCACTAGGATCTGTGATTCAGAAACATGTCTTTTCCTATCACTGCTACGCTGATGACACACAACTCTACCTCTCATTCCAGTCAGAGGATATGACGGTAGCTGATCGTATCTCAGCCTGACAGACATTTCTGGCTGGATGAAGGACCATCACCTTCAACTAAACCTTGCAAAGACAGAGCTACTCGTGGTCCCGGCCAACCCAACACTTCACCACAACTTCTCCATTCAGCTAGACTCGTCATCCATAACTCCATCAAGGTCAGCCAGGATCCTTGGAGTTGTAGTTGATGATCAATTGAACTTCACTGACCACATTGCTAGAACTGCCCGGTCCTGCAGATTTGCCTTATACAACATTATAGGAGGATCAGGCCCTTCCTATCAGAGCATGCTACACAACTCCTTGTCCAAGCGCTTGTTCTCTCCAGACTGGACTATTGTAATGCTCTCCTGGCTGGTCTTCCAGCATCCCTGTCACACCTCTGCAACTGATCCAGATGCTGCAGCCAGAGTGGTCTTTAACGAGCCGAAGAGACTGCACAGGTTGCCAGTTGCCGCTCACATCAAATTCAAGTCACTGACTTTTGCCTTACAACCACTGGCTCTGCTCCCTTTTACCTAAACTCATTACTTCAGACTTATGTGCCATCCAGAACCCAGCACTCTGCAAGCGAACGTTGTCCTGTGGTGCATCATCTCAAAGAGGCACTAAATCTCTTTCTCTGACTTTTTCCTGGTCTGTTCCCTGCTGGAGGAATGATCTGCCTAACTCAACCAGAGTCCGTGTCCATTTTCAAGAAACGGCTGAAGACGCATCTTTTTCAGCAACACTTGATTCATTAATACTAATACTTTATCTTCTATTCTATATCTATTATCTTAAAAAAATTAGAACCAGTTAGAACTGGGAAGGGTCATAGCACTTGCATATTGTTGTCTTATTGTTAGTTTAACTGCTTCTGTTGTTCTCATATGTAAGTCGCGTTGGGTTAAAGCGTCTGCTAAATGAATAAATGTATTTAACGTTACTGGAAGAACTTTTGTTCATAACTTTGAGAAAACCTTGCCAGAACGTTACCTGTTAGCTGGGACAGAAGCATCTTAAATAAAACTGATCCTCGTACCTCATTTCAGGCGAGTTTAATGTCAGTGTGTGACTGAAGAGTGAAATCTGTAGCAGCGCGGCATCATCATTCAGTCAGACATATCAGAGCTAATTCTGTCTCGCTTCAGTCTGTCTCTCTCATGCTGACGAACAGGTTGAATAGATGAAAACCTCTCGAGGCCAATTTACTCTTTGCTCTGGAAGGTAAGACATGTGTCTCTCTCTCTTTAACTGCACTCAGGAGAGTGCGACGCATGTCTCTCTACAGGGAGGGAATCTGACATCTGTGGAAACATTCTAGCACTGATTCTGGATCAGCGGGAGGCTGCGCTCGTGCTGCCATCAACACTCATTGTTAAAGAAGAAGAACATACTGCACACACACACACACATATATGTATATATGTGTGTGTGTATATATAGTATATATCAGTGCTCCTCTAATGCTTTTGCTTCAAAACACAGATTTCATATTGAACAGTAGTGGCCCTGTTTCAAATGCCTCTGATATAAAGATATGTGTTTTATTCTTTTACCTTTGTCTCTGACCTCATCTTTCAATGTTAAACTATCAAATCCCATCATAGCTATATTCATTAATATATTTAAACTGATGATAATTTAAGCAACAAAGTAAATAAATAAACACAATTTCAATATTTGTTGTGCAACATTGATTTATAAATATTGTAGCATCAATTTCATCATGATCAACAGTTTTTCCTTCTAAAATAATGTATGTATCGTTTTTATTGTGCATCATCTTTAATCGCTATTATTTTATCAAAAAATGCAAAAAACTGACAATATTATTGTGTATATTTAGGATATCTAAAAAGCGAAAAGGATTAATATACATTGTAGCATCCTTGCCGTCAACTGTTTTTCCATTTATTTATTTTTTTTCAAAGTTAGAAATGTGATGACAGTAACATTAACAGTTACAGTAGCTGTAGCAGTAACATAAACATTAACAGTAACAGTAGCTGTAGAAGTAACAGTGACAGTAGCAGTAGCAGTAACAGTAGCTGTAGAAGTAACATTAACAGTTACAGTAAAAGTAAAAGTAGCTGTAGCAGTAACAGGAGCAGTAACAGTTACAGTAGCTGTAGCAGTAACAGAAACAGTAAAAGTAACAGTTACAGTAGCTGTAGCAGTAACAGGAGCAGTAACGGTAGCAGTAGCAGTAAGAGTAACAGGAGCAGTTACAGTAGCTGTAGCAGTAACAGGAGCAGTAACTGTAACAGTAACAGGAGCTGTAGCAGTAACAGGAGCAGTTGCAGTAGCTGTAGCAGTAACAGGAGCAGGAGCAGTAACCGTAACAGTAACAGTAACAGTAGCTGTAGCAGTAGCAGTAGCAGTAAAAGTAAAAGTAACAGTAACAGTAAAAGTAACAGTAACAGTAACAGTAACAGTAGCTGTAGCAGTAACAGGAGCAGTAAGAGTAACAGTAACAGTAGCTGTAGCAGTAAGAGTAACAGTAACAGTAACAGTAGCTGTAGCAGTAACAGGAGCAGTAACAGTAACAGTAACAGTAGCTGTAGCAGTAACAGGAGCAGTAACCATAACAGTAAAAGTAAAAGTAACAGTAACAGTAACAGTAACAGTAACAGTAGCTGTAGCAGTAACAGGAGCAGTAACCGTAACAGTAAGAGTAGCAGTAACAGAAACAGTAAAAGTAAAAGTAACTGTAGCTGTAGCTGTAGCAGTAACAGGATCAGTAACAGTTACAGTAGCTGTAGCAGTAACAGAAACAGTAAAAGTAACAGTTACAGTAGCTGTAGCAGTAACAGGAGCAGTAACGGTAACAGTAGCAGTAAGAGTAACAGGAGCAGTTACAGTAGATGTAGCAGTAACAGGAGCAGTAACAGTAGCTGTAACAGGAGCAGTAACCATAACAGTAATAGTAAAAGTAACCGTAACAGTAACAGTAACAGTAACAGTAAAAGTAACAGTAACAGTAGCTGTAGCAGTAACAGGAGCAGTAACCGTAACAGTAAGAGTAGCAGTAACAGAAACAGTAAAAGTAACAGTAACAGTAGCTGTAGCAGTAACAGGAGCAGTAACAGTTACAGTAGCTGTAGCAGTAACAGAAACAGTAAAAGTAACAGTTACAGTAGCAGTAGCAGTAACAGGAGCAGTTGCAGTAACAGGAGCAGTAACCGTAGCAGTAGCAGTAACAGGAGCAGTAACCGTAACAGTAAGAGTAGCTGTAGCAGTAACAGGAGCAGTAACCATAGCAGTAGCAGTAACAGGAGCAGTAACTGTAGCAGTAGCAGTAACAGGGGCAGTAACCGTAACAGTAACAGTAGCTGTAGCAGTAACAGAAACAGTAAAAGTAACAGTTACAGTAGCAGTAACAGGAGCAGTTGCAGTAACAGGAGCAGTAACTGTAGCAGTAGCAGTAACAGGAGCAGTAACCGTAACAGTAACAGTAGCTGTAGCAGTAACAGGAGCAGTAACAGTTACAGTAGCTGTAGCAGTAACAGAAACAGTAAAAGTAACAGTTACAGTAGCTGTAGCAGTGACAGGAGCAGTAACGGTAACAGTAGCAGTAAGAGTAACAGTTACAGTAGCTGTAGCAGTAACAGTAGCAGTAACAGTAACAGTAGCAAAAAAGTAAGAGTAACAGTAACATTAGTTGTAGCAGTAAGGGTAAGAGTAACAGTAACAGGAAGAGTAAGAGTAACAGTAACAGTAACAGTGACAGTACAGTAACGCTAACACTAACAGTAGCCATAACAGGAAGAGTAATAGTAACAGTGACAGTAACAGTAGCAATGACATGAAGAGTAACAGTAACAGTAACAGTGTGTACGAGAAACTTTATCACCAGAACAGAATGAAAATGTAACATCAACTACAGAAGGAACAGAATCTAAACAGTAAATCCAAAAATCAAAACTCAGCAGCTCTCCGCCTAAACGCTGCTCTGTCATAAAAGGCTTTTCATCGATGAATGGGCGGCAGAAAGGTCAATAGTTAATTAAATAATCTATCACCTCCGGACTGAGCCGGGCCTGCTGCCGCTCTCAATCAATGACTGCAGCATTAAAAGGTCAGAATCAGCTTCATTATAAACCACCTGCTCAACCTCTGCAGCCACAGTCAAGAGAACAAACCCTCACTGTCTCAGATTCTTCTGTTATTATGACTCGGGTGTTTGCTTTGCATTATGGGTCGTGGTGTCCACTGAATCACTTACACATTAAGAATACGGCCATTTTTACCAGTAAAACTTTTCACTGGTGGACTCAAACACTCCGAATGGATTACAGGTTCAACACTAAGAACACAATACTTATGCAAATGAAAGTCACAATAACCACTCTACACTGTTGAAATATTTATGATGTTTCCTTAAATTAGCCATGAGGTAAATACATTTGCTTCTCTCCTTTTCATTTAATTATGAGCAAAGGGTCCCGACGTTAGTTTCAGAAATTATAGCTGGAATTATCGGATTTCTTCATGGCGATTACTAATTTGTTTGGGCAGAAAATGGAATTTTGTGAAGGATTTATATGCAAATGTGTAAAGGCTGGAGAAACATGTCAGAGGTTTATTTATTTGCATTTTGCACAGGGACAGGTTTATGATTTGTTTCAGGACTGGACAATATTGGAGCGTACATTAGCAATATAATCATTTTCATTTGCTCAAAATTTCCCAGAATGTTCATTATTGCTGGTAAGAAAATACACCACATCTGGTGTGTGTGTGTGTGTGTGTGTGTGTGTGTGTGTGTGTGTGTGTGTTTGTAACACACTTCTGAAGTCATTTATGTGAAAAGTATAAAATATTTATTATATGTAATTTAAATGAATTAATACATCTTATAATAGGTCTCAAAACGTGTGCATATCATCTTGTCGTGATGCGTTTGGTCATGCGTTTGGCGTTTGGTCATGAGAGATGCGAGAACCAATGCCATCCGGCATCAGTGACGTCAAACCTGACACGACACGTCTTCACACAAAACATCATATGAGTTCAGAAGAGTTGTAATATAGAGCACGGGTCCTTGACGACTCATATGATGCTTCTCTTACTGACAGGTCCTTCAGCACAAGAGTCGTTTTTACGTGAACTATTAAGTTTTGTGTCAGTGTTTTTTTTTTTGTTTTTTTTGGTTGTATAATTTATGTACTATCAAAGTATCTATTCATATTTTGAGTTAGCTTTTATTTTATATATTTTGTGTTTTCATTTTAGTCATTTTGTAATTTTAGTTACTGATATTTACTCAGTAACTGTTTTTGCAATTTTAGTATTTCAATTTAAACTTATTTTATTTCAGTTAATTGCCAAGGCAACATTTTTAAGTTTTTTTATGTAATAATTGTACTTTATTTTATTCAGGGCTTTTTTTCAATTACCAAAAGATGTTCTTTTATATAGTTTTACTCAACAATAACAGCACAGTTGTGTGTGATAGAGACTCAGGAGGAGCTCTCATTCATCCCGCAGAGATTCGCTCTCGAGCCCAGAAACGTCTCGTCTGACCCGGACGCTCTGGAAGAGTAGAGAAACATGCTGAGGTTTTGTTTGCCTCTTTCTGTTTTTACACAAATTTATTCAATCAGTCTTTTGTTGTTAGTGACCCTTGGAATCATTGTGGCGTTCCCTGACAAGCGCTGGAAGAATTCCCTGGATAAACACACCAAACAACTGTTTCTACATCAATACATATCAGCAGACAGTGGAGGAAGCGAGCTCTGTTCCAGTGACTGTAAGAGTTCTGAACAATAGAAGTGGACTGAACCCGACTGTGGATTCTGAAGATGGCCGACTGTTGAATGATGCTCACTGGCACGCTACTGTCAAGTGTCCCTTAGTCGCTGTCAAAATACAGTCCCTCCGCTCCTTCTCTTCTGCCAGCATCCGCGGACACATTTAGACATGCGGCGGGGGGGGGAGTCGGCATATTTGATTGGTCATGGCGATTGGACGGTCATTAGCGTAATGGGTTTGTCCTCTGAGCGTCTCCCAGTGTCTCCGTGAGGTGACAGCACTGAAGTCACATTAGCGCTCGCCTCTCAAACGCCTCAGATTGATGCGCTCTGTCTTAGCCGTGTATGAACACTTTGACGAGATAAAAGTTCGTCCCCTCGGAGGCTATAGCACGCCTGTCAATCTGCTGGCATTAGGGCACGACCCGACCCGTCCAACGCACGACACTGGGAAAAGTCTAATCGAAGTAACAGGATAAAACATCCACACAGATTTCACTTTCTCCATCCTCTTAGGTTTATAAAAAAAGGCTCTCAAAAACAGGAAAGAATAACAAAATCATTTTAAAAAAATGTCTTGATTTGTTCAGTAAATGGTCAAAAATTCCAAGCTAAAACCAGCAGAAGTGTGTGTCAGCGCAGTGATTAACTGTGTGCTTGTGATACATTACTTTAGCCAGTTAGTGGCATTTACATATAAAAACAGGCCCATTTCCATTTATATTACAATTTTAAGACTCACCTTAAATCAACAGAAGCCATAAGCTCTCAAAGTCTAAAGCGCTGTGCAGCATGCATGACCAATTAGAAGGGTCACCCGGTGTGGTTGTTGGATGAATAATTTCTGTGTGTGTGTGTGTGTGTGTGTGTGTGTATTTAGATATATACAGTCTGAAATGCTGATTGTTGCTGATTAGTGAACAGCTGTAAACAGCATTTTTATATTGGACCAGTTACCATGACTACACTCCCACTCCCCACTCACTCTCAACCCAACACCACGCTTGCAACATAGACACACCAGACTCCACCTACCACTAAACCACGTCCACATCACAGACTCCACCCAACATAGACACACCAGACTCCACCTACCGCTAAACCACGTCCACATCACAGACTCCACCCAACATAGACACACCAGACTCCACCTACCGCTAAACCACGTCCACATCACAGACTCCACCCATCGCCACACCCACAACAAAGAACCACCTCCAATTTACAACTATGTATCACACTCTACCCAACACCACAACATGGACACAACCCACAACAGACTCCACCCACCCACCAACAAAACCACACCCACACTAGACCCCACCCTATGTCTCACCCACATCAATGAACCCCTTTAAGCTGCACCCATAAACTCTACTCAACATCACAACATAGAGATCACCAACAACAGACTCCACCCACAAACAAAATCACACCCTCCCAATTCCACACCCACAAACCACTCCAAGTCACACCCACACCTCTCATCTCATTCTACCCATTAAACCTGCAAAACACAAACCACAGCAGACTCCACCCACCAACTAAACCACAGCCACATCACAGACTCCACCCAATGCCACACCCACAACAAAGGCACACCTCAACCACACCCCCATATCACAATCTCCCCAACCCCGCAGCACTCATATTAGGCTCCACCCATCACCACGCCCACATCACAGACTCCACCCATCACAGCGCCCACATCACAGACTCCACCCATTACCACACCCGCATCACAGACTCCACCCATCACCCCACACACACACACATCACAGACTCCACCCATTACCACGCCCATAGCACAGACTCCACCCATCACAGCGCCCACATCACAGACTCCACCCATCACCACACACACACACACACACACACATCACAGACTCCACCCATTATCACACGCACAGCACAGACTCCACCCATTGCCACGATTTACTAGTTAATAGTTCCATATAAACATAAATATTTTCTCATTCCAGTACAAAGAGGATGACAGAAAAACATGTTTAAAAATCCAATAAACGTTGAGTAATGTCCTTCCATAAAGCCAATGACAAACATTTTCTCTTTCTTTATTTCTGTCTTTGACGCCTACCTATGCAGGCCCTTGGGTTTAGAGAGCAGAGACGAGCATAAATTGAAGGATACGGGAGGTGACAGAAGGTGAAAATGTGTCCTCTGAGGTCGGGCTGCTGGACACAGCGCAGGTGCTTTAATAAAAGAGGATAGAATTTCCATTTGCTCAGGACATTGTTAATGTTCACCTCTTACACACAAGCACCGTGAATGAGTCAAGAGCTGCAGAATGCACTTTATAGACACAAATAAGAGTAAATTGTGAAATGTCACCTTTAAGCCTGCTCATTTTTATTACTGTTACAGGAAATGCCGGTGTTTTCAGCCTCCAGAGGACCCTGGGCTCCCGTTCACGACAGAATCTGTCTTTATCGGTTTCCCTGAGTGAGAGAGAGAGGGAGAGATTGATAGCAGATGGTTGTCTCTAAAATAAACCTATCCATTACAGGCATATACGTTTACTGCTGTCTACACGCTCAGCGTAACATCTCTGCACTGCAAACACACCGTCAGAGTGTGTCTCTGCAGCCGCTCAGAGCGCCAGTAGAGGTGTCAGACTCTTTATTTAGGGCTTTTTCCATTCATATCATGAAAAATTAATTATGAATGCTTTTGGTACAAGGAACCACTCCACAGACTCCACCCACCACTGAAACCACTCCCACATCATACATCCCCACCCACCACCAAAACACACCCATCATAGACTCCACCCACCACTAAATCACACCCATCACAGACCCCACCCACCACCAAACCACACCCATCACAGACCCCACCCACCACCGAAACCACTCCCACATCATACACCCCCACCCACCACCAAACACAAGGCTTGTTCGACTTGAACCGGCGCTGCACAGACCGATCGGTTTATGACATCAAAGTACCGCGAGAGTGATTCAAAAGCATATGAGCCGTCCTGTTCTCTAATCGCTCTTGCGTTACTTTGATACGCTTTGATGTCATAAACCGATCGGTCTGTGCAGCGCCAGTTCAAGTCGAACAAGCCTACACCCTTCACATACTCCACCCACCACTAAACCACACCCATCACAGACCCCACCCACCACTAAACCACACCCATCACAGACTCCACCCACCACTAAACCACACCCATCACAGACTCCACCCACCACTAAACCACGCCCATCACAGACCCCACCCACCACCGAAACCACTCCCACATCATACATCCCCACCCACCACCAAAACACACCCATCACATACTCCACCCACCACTAAACCTCACCCATCACAGACTCCACCCACCATTAAACCACGCCCACCACAGACTCCAGCCACCACTAAACCACACAGACTCCACCCACCACTAAACCACACCCATCACAGACTCCAGCCACCACTAAACCACACCCATCACAGACTCCAGCCACCACTAAACCACACAGACTCCTCCCACCCCTAAACCACGCCCACACTACAGACTCCACCCACCACTATGGTTTACTACTTAATGGCTCCACATGAACATAAAAAAAGAAAATAGTCATTAAAAAAGAAATCACTTTACTAACATTGTGGACATCAGCATACGTGGACATCAGGGGGGAAATATGAATAATAATTTTAAAAAAGGCCTGATATGACTGGTTTCAGGTAACCCAGTGGTTACCCAGGTAACCTCTCTGAGGGCTTGTGTTAACCCTGGTTTGTAAATTAGGCTGATTGTCAATCTTAAGACACAGAGAGCAGAATAATGGTGTAACCTGCAGTCATTCTGCTGTGAGCGCTGGCCTGCCTTAAACACACCGATGCAATTTACCCCGAATCACAGAGTCAGTTTAGCACAACAGACAAAGCAAACATTCATATATTCAAATTAGATTTGAAACACTTCACTGGTTCTGGGGAAGTCAGGAGTGTGTTTACCACCTCCGATCCGCGTGTGTGTGAGCGCGCGTGTGTCTGATGCCGGTGCAAATTAACTCGGCCCCGTGTTTTCCACTCTCCGTTAATTGTGAGAAATAATACTAGACATTTTTTTGTGTCCGGTGTTGGTGTATTGTATTCTAATAAGTAAAGAGGAACTTGCAGAGAAACAGCTTATTAAGAACAGAGCTGCTAGTTCAGGACAGACACTGATTAAAGGTAATACAGCTAATCCTGAATATATTACATATTTGCATATAAAACGCTATACATCATTTGAATATTAATTGAAATATGGAAATGATGTATATAACTGCAATGATGGAATGTTTAAAATGATAATTAATCTAACACAGGTACATGTCATTTTTAAACATTAAACAGTCGCACAGTTATGAAATCGGATCAGATTCATAAAACCAGCACATGTACAAAAGAATCAGATTGTGAAGGAGGTTTTTCATTAGCCGAACTGTTGTAGTTACATGAAAGCCTCAAAGAAATATAACCAAGTAAACCTTTTGGTCTCCACAATGTAGGCAATTAGGAGACAATATTAATACACTATATAACATAAACAAACAATAAGCTTAATGATGGCAGCTTACCTTACACTGTTACTATGGTAACACTGTTTGTCTGCTGTTGTTTTCATCAGTGTTGAGGAGACTAAATGTATTGATGAAGTGCAATATGGAGTCACACACCTATGACAAACGTGTGGCTAATTTGTTTCTGGGATCCTTCGGGGAGAATCGGGAAGCCTCTGAACCCTGGATCCAGATCCGGCCCTTAAAGCGTCTCTCTGGGGCCTGAGCAGGTTTCATTAAACATCACAGGTCACAGTCCATACAGCAATGCAAAAATGAGTTTATTGAGCTGCATTATTTCTGCAGAACTCAGACACAAACATCCAATCAGAAAACACTGCTCCTGTAGGAACGATGACTGTAGTCACTGGATTTGTGGTATAAGGTTTATTAAATAAACTCTCATTGCTCAGAACTTGTAACGAGGAGTCAGTGACGTGAGGATCCATATGCAGCTTTATTAAAACAGAATGCAAGTCAAACAGGCAGAGTTCAATCACGGGCTTCAAACACAATGTAGGTAAAAAGTCAGAGTTCAGGCTGAAGATCAGGGCAGGCGGCAAGCACACAGGATAATCAAATGACAAGGCAGATGGAATCAGAATAGCCAGTCCAGGTCATACACGGGAAATCACACACGGAATAAACGCTCGGAAATGTTTGCATGGCAAGACAAGACTTCGCAATGAGGAAGCTGGGAGAACAGTTTAAATAGTTCAGAGTCAATGGAAAACACCTGTGAGTGAAATCAGCCACAGGTACGGGGTATATGGGAAATTAAGTCCAAAGAGTTAGTACTCAGGTGACGGTGCCCTCTGGTGGTGAGCCACAGAGGCTGAATTCGTGAGAGAACTGACGGAAGGTCGGTTTAAAACTAAAAGCCAGTGCTGCTAATCATGACGTCAGGCGCACTGAAATCACTTTTGTATTGTTTCCACAAAAAATACTGCAAGATTTTTAATTCTGAATATATAAACACAACTCGAATCTTCACAAAATACTCAGAAAACTGAACAACCAACATAGTGAGACGATAACGGACAGTGAACTGAACAAAACATTAAATACACTTAAATACACAGAACATAATCAATGAAATAGAGAACAGGTGCAACTCATAATCAAACAATGAAAAACCATGAGGCCCTGTCCACACAAACACAGGTATCTTCAGAACCGCAGCGTTGTCTATGTGGTTTGGCCGGCGACGCAAACGCAGTATCACTGAAACCGAACTTTTTAAAAACTCCTGCCAGGGTGAAGATTTTTAGAAACTCCGGATGCAGTGTTGTCGTGTAGACGGAGAAACCGGAGATCTTGGCTTGTGATGTCGGAACCGAAACCGGTAACAACCTTTTTTCCAGGCTTCTAATTGGTCAACATGGCTTTACGGTTAGGGTGAGTCTCGCAATCACAACATTGTGGAGGCGTTCATGTGCGTTCAAATACGATCTTTCCAACATCACAGGCTACTCAAAAAAGAAGATCAATGTTCTTCATTTTATGGAGATGAATGGCTTATTGACATATAACTGACATTGCATATTAAA
>NC_137131.1:45150462-45195462 GCF_949319135.1 Squalius cephalus
ACACACTGATCTCAACACACACTGATCTCAACGCACTGATCTCAACACACTGATCTCAACACACTGATCTCAACACACTGATCTCAACACACACTGATCTCAACACACTGATCTCAACACACACTGATCTCAACACACTGATCTCAACACACTGATCTCAACACACTGATCTCAACACACACTGATCTCAACACACTGATCTCAACACACACTGATCTCAACGCACTGATCTCAACACACTGATCTCAACACACTGATCTCAACACACTGATCTCAACACACTGATCTCAACACACACTGATCTCAACACACACTGATCTCAACACACACTGATCTCAACGCACTGATCTCAACACACTGATCTCAACACACTGATCTCAACACACTGATCTCAACACACTGATCTCAACACACACTGATCTCAACACACTGATCTCAACACACACTGATCTCAACACACTGATCTCAACACACTGATCTCAACACACTGATCTCAACACACACTGATCTCAACACACTGATCTCAACACACACTGATCTCAACACACTGATCTCAACACACACTGATCTCAACACACTGATCTCAACACACACTGATCTCAACGCACTGATCTCAACACACTGATCTCAACACACTGATCTCAACACACTGATCTCAACACACACTGATCTCAACACACTGATCTCAACACACACTGATCTCAACGCACTGATCTCAACACACTGATCTCAACACACTGATCTCAACACACTGATCTCAACACACTGATCTCAACACACTGATCTCAACACACACTGATCTCAACGCACTGATCTCAACACACAATCCGGGATTCTTCCTTTGATTCGCATCCCTGCTCCCAAAATCTGCCACACTCATGCTCGCAGTAAACGGCTAAAAGCCTGAGTGCGGGTGAAGAAGGAGAGCAGAAGCTGGTGTGAAAGCTGAAGTGGAGGTGTGTGTGTGTGTGTGTGTGTGTGTGTGTATGTGTGTGGATGAGGATCCCTGGAGGAGATGCTGTGAAGATCTGCTCACTTCACCTCCATCTGACTCCAGCAGCGGCCTGGTCACTTCACACACACACACACACACACACACACACACACACACACACACACAGTCCTGAATATCCTTCCAAAAACACACTCTCTGAAAGGTAATGGTGCGAAGGTCTCCGGGGTTCAGGGTGTTGTTGAATGTCTTGCAGGTTAAATGCACTCTTAAATACTCACTTCTCAACCTGAGCAGAGTCCAGAGAGGGTCAGCGCACACACACACACACACACACACACACACACACACACACACACACACACACACACACACACACACACAGCCCGTGTGTGACGCGTTCGTTGCGTGTTTCATCTCTCGAACCTGAAAGTGTTCTATTTACAGAGCTTTTCACTTCACCATGAGATGTTGCTTTTCTCAAACAAAACTGGTTAAGTAAAATTACATTTCTATATGCCCAAACTTCTAAAAGTAAAATTATTTTATTATTTAATACTTTTATTTTTATTTTTATATTTTAAAGAACATTTGTAGAATTTTAAAATGTTGAATGCGTGAACCATATATTTAAATTCTTGGAATAACAGAAGGGACCGTTTCCATAGCAGCACATTGAATACCAGATCAACCTTTGTTGCATTAAAACCTGTTTGACGTTCTTTCATCAGTGAACCAACAAAGAAGATGTTTTGCAGAATGTTCGAGCTGATCTTTCCATAGAACAGGAACTGATCATGATACAGTATATACTGTCAGAATCCCCAACACTGCAAAAAATGCTTGTTTTACTTAGTATTTTTTTCTTGTTTCCAGTCCAAATATCAAACAATTCTTAAATCAAGAAGCATTTACTAGAGAAGAAAAATAGATGTCAAAATCAAAATGAAGAATTATGAAATCAAAATTATTATGAGTTTTTGCTTAAAACAAGCAAAATTATTTTAATTATTATTAAGATTTTGATTATTTTTTTTATTTTTTTTGCCAGATAACTTTGATTGTTTTAAACAAAAACTTATGACTCGTCCATATGACTCGTGTGCAGTATTTCATCAGACGATAGCTCTGCGTGAGAAACCGAGCCGAATGCGAGTCGTTTTAAAGTGTGTGTTGCAGCGTGGTCTGATGGGAACGTGTTTTTGTGTTTAACTCTTTATCCTAACATCGCCTTCCCACATAAAATCTAGTCAAGTGCATCAGTCCAATCTGGTGACATCTGTCCTCGGCCGTCGGCCCCGGGGCCCCGGTTACTGGCATCAGACCCAACACACACACACACACACACACACACACAGCTAAATCTGTGCAAATCAACCGCAGGATTTACTACAGCTAAACATTTGGAACAATGCGCATATCATTTAAATGAAACATGAAATGCTTTTCTTTTTACTTTCATAATCTGACATAGAAATATTTCCTATTTAAACAGGAATTAAGGCGGGACATTTCAAAGACACTCATCCATTTTGAATAGCCGATAGGAGGAATACACACTCTGGAGAGAATCTGATTGGACGGAAAACTGTGTAGTGCAGGATGAGTCTTTTTGGTGTGTCTTTCCTGGAAGTTCATATTCGAAAAAATATAAAAGACTACAAAAAACTCAAAACACTACAGATTAAACGTTTGGGGTCGGTAAGATTTTTTCATGCTTGATATATTTAATGCATCCTTGCTGAATACAAATATTTTATAAATCATGTTGACCTCCAGCTTTTGAACGGCAGTGTGTGTCTTCTAGGTTTCTCTCGCATGAAAGTGAGGAAATCTTAAACTCTGAGAAGGAGCACTAAAGTTCTGCGGTTCTCAGACAGGATGATTCCCTCCTTCATTCCCAAGGGAAAGAGCGATGCAGGGAAACTCACACTCAACCCGTCTACCAATCACACGCGAGGAGAGCGCTGAGGGGGCGGGACCTCGGGATGATTGACAGACTGTAGAATCATGTCAGACTGAACTGATCTTGTGTGTTTATTTAGTCTAACTTTTCCCAATCTTTTCTTTTCAATAAAAAAATCCTCAGTGAATTTTTTTTAAACTGTTTTTTCTACACTGAACTGAGATTAAATGGAGACTTTTGCTGAAGAATGAGCTTTCCTCCTAAGAACAAATATTAATGTTCAATATTCATCACAAACCTGAAAACAAACAATAACATTACAAGCTCCAATCAGATGCTTGAATGCAAAACAACTTTCAGAAGGCCAAGTGAACATGTTTTTTTTTTATCAGTCCATATCAGTGGGACCATATTTTTCAGATGATGCCCCTAAAGCGCATATAAAAACAAAACTAACTGTGATTGGCCACTTCCCTTGTCAGTCAGATGGTCCAGTATAAGTGGGCGGTTCTTGGCCACAATAAAGTGCAATGTAAAGTTCAAACTTCGAAAATCTGAGAAACAACAGACAATAATTTTTTACTCACCCTTCATTTTTTTAAGTAAAAAAACTGTGAACTGAAATACACTTACAAAGGATTTCACAGATTTCATTCACAACTGGAGGGCAAATTTCCATACTTTCTTTCTGCCGTGCACGAGCGTGTCAGGTTATATCTCTAAGAGAAAACAGCTTGTTTCATCTGAACACATTTGTCAGTCTTCACTTCAGCAGGTCTCATTTCCATGCCGAGGGTGATAATGAATGTTTTCCTTGCTCTTTCTCATTAAATGCATTACATACATGATGATAATCTCGTGTCGTAAATGCATGCAAATTCAAAGTGTTTCAAAAACAGGTAAATATAATGGTATTCAAATTTCCTTCGGCGGATCCACTCCTGAGAGATCCACATCTGACATGCTAATATTTAAAGATGATTCATTAAGAAGGCGTCTCATTTGTGCATGAAATTATCCAGGACTAATGAGCTGCACGAAGGTTGGAGTGCCTTTTTTCTCTTTCCTTTTAAAAGACACAAACCCGTAAGCGGTCGTCTTTTGTACCTGCCACAGTTTTATTATTATTCCATTTAAAATGCAGTCCTCTAGCATTAAATGTTTGTTTTTGAGGCTCGTTTACATTTTCTGACCGATACTGAATCAACAGCGCTACAGCAAAACAAGTTTTAGTTGAGAGTTTTCAGTCTGACTTCTGTGTGATTATAAATAATAAGTGCCACAAAACAAGACAAAGACAATATATAGACAATATGTCTTTCCACAACAGACAGGATTCATGAACAAATTACTCTTATGAGCAGGTTCATTGTGATGAATCAAAAAAAGACTCTCTAACTCATGAGTTAGTGGTTCAAATGGGTCTAAATGGATCCCTCATAAGAACATCTAACCTGGATGATTTACCAGAACCCAGTAAAACTGATCTGGTGCAGCGCTGAGAAGTCATCACAACCAGTTGCGGTTCACACTTGTCAGGAGTAAAGCATAATATACGGTGTCGACTGGATTGTTCTTATCCTCTAAGGAATACGTTGTCATCTTGTGTTCACAAATGAGAGAAAGACAAAAAAGAAATGTGAAGAGGTTTCTGAAAGCGAATAAATTATCACTGTGTGAAGATGATCTGCATTGAGTGTCATTCATTATGTCATCCGTCACAGGTAGCCGTCAAACTAACGAGACGTGCTACGGTTCGCCCTCTCCGAACTGTCACACTGACATTTCATTTGGGAAGTTCTCTGACAGGACGGCTGGTGTGTGTGTGTGGTCAAGCCCTGGTCGGGAAGAACGACCGCAGGGAGCCGATCCCGGTTTACTGAGGCCCAGCGCTGTGCTTGACATGTGTGAACGAGGATCCTGCAGAGAGAACAGAGACAGAAGAGGGGAATTCTCCTAACAAGGTATCTTAGATATACGTTTACACACTGTCAAAACAATCCCTGTTCACACGGATCCATGAAAACCACTAGAAAGGCTGTATTCTGCTGCCAGGCCAGTAGGTGGCGATGTCACTTGGTAAGAAAAACACTGCGCCTATAGACTGAACACGTAATACGCATGTGCATGTGCATTTTCACAAATTCACGTTTTTGTAGTTTACACGGAGACAATAACTGTATCGTTTTCAAAAACTTGCACTTTGAAACACATTTTGCCGACAAAACACTGTTGTTGTGTAAATGAACAGCCAGAACGCATACAAAGATTTCCATTTTTAGTCGAGAATGGTTTCGTGTAAACGGCCCCTTATTAAAGTAAATAATTAAAACAAGCAATGATTACATCATATAAGGTACATATACATTACATCATCTAGAGACATTTTGTGACTTCTTAACCGGCTTTAGCTACTTTCCACTGAAGATTGTTTGCAACACTGATCCTGGTCTTTTCAGCATGAATGTGAAACATCTGAGAACATTCTTCAGTTCAGTCAGTACAGACGCTTGTCTAAAATGACAATAAACATTGGCTTGAAACGTCACGTATGTGCTGAATTAAGTATGTTTTAGAGCAAGTGTAACAGGTGAAGATCATATTTCATATAACGACTGGAGCCAAAGAAAGACATTTTAGCCACTGTTAGTCAATCCTGAATGTGAATCAAGAGTCCTTCGCATCTCTATTGACACTGTCCACTACAGGGAATATTAACCAGACGCTAATTCAGTCCAAACCAAATGTTTACGCTTGCTAGCTCTCCCACGCCAGATATGATATTGATGCAGGATTTGTTAAACCTGCGATCGTTTATCAGGAAGTAGAGCTGGCACAGGGCTAGTGTTGGAGAGGAACAGCGGGGCGAATCGATGGAGTCCAGAGAGGACCCAACACAGGCCTGCGGTCCTTTAATAAGAGCCAACACTTTCCCAATCAATGCAAACATCCCATACGCTGCCTGATCAATGAGATGTGTTGATGCTTCAGAGCTGTAGGTGAGGCAGAAGCTGAGATGAAACACACACTCCTGATAAACACCACTAAATGTGATGCTTACAGAACTTTTTGAGGAGTTCTCAGTTCCATCGAGGCATCAGTGGCTAATGAATCTACGATAAATACAAACAGACATTAATAGAGACTGTGGAGAGCAGCTCAGGTTATCTGGTGAGAAATGTTTGAGCTCATACTGAGCAGTTCACAGTCAACACAATACGTTTCAGATGTATGTATTTCAATTACATATACAATTTCCATCCATTTGGGTATACACATAAACAAACTAGCAAACTTAATGTGATGCAAATTTTTCAGTCATACGCAAATGAAACAGGTCAGATTTCTGCATTGAAAAACATTGCATTAACACATTACATCACATTACAACACATTACATCTTTTTGAAATTATATTTTCAAAATGCATTCATTTAAATTGCTTGGAATATGTTAATTGTGAAAATTACCGTAAATGTAATTTTCAATTATAAAGTATGTGTCACATTTTGAGTGTGTTTCAATTCATGTTTGTATTTCTGTTCTAGTATTTTGCTGTCAGTTTGTTTATCAGGCTTCCTCAGTCCCCTGCCTGTTTGTCTCCTTCAGGTATGTTCAGGTGTGTCTTGTCTATTAACTCATTAGTCACTGTGTAGTTAGTCCTGTGTTTTCCCCAGTTCTTGTTGTTACTTGTCATTACTGCGTTGCATTATGCTTGGTTGTTCTTTTCCTGTTTATTACCTGAGTGTTTTGTTTCTTTTATGTTCTTGGAAAATAAAACCTAAGCTGCTGCAAGTAGATCCTCTTTCTCCTCATCTCTGCAGCCCAGTTGTGACAGAACGACAGACCTTTTAAAGATTGGATCTAGCAGGAGTAAAGATGGACCCTGGTGATGGTGTCACCCACACTGTGCCCGTCTACGAGGGTTACGCCCTGCCCCATGTCATCCTGACCGAGAGAGGCTATAGCGTGCCAGCCACAGCCACGGATCCTGTGAGAGACATTCCTGAGTCTGTTCCTGTGAGATAAATTCCTGAGTCTGTTCCTGTGAGAGAGATTCCTGAGTCTGTTCATGTGAGAGAAATTCCTAAATCTGTTCCTGTGAGAGTAATGTTCTTGAGTTTGTTTCAGTTAAACAACTTCCAGAGTCCGTTCCATTGAGAAACAATCCCATTCCAAGGATTACACCATTGCCAAGTCCAATGATCACAGTGCTTCCAGTGAGTGTCCTCTCTAGAGATTGAAATCCCTGAATCCACTCCAGAGAGTGAAATCATTGAATCTACTCCAGAGATTGAAACCCCAATTGAAACTTCTGCTCAGAGATGGCTCCAGCCGCCGACCAGAGTCCAGCGATGGAAATAATAAACACTAAACTTGGTTAAGGTATTTATCTGACAAAATGATTTAGCAGAAAGTCAAACTACAGCTACGGGTTTTATTTTACTGTGCAAAAAAATGCATAGGAAAAAAAAGCTGACAGGAAAAAGCAAACATTGACTAGAACATAATCAGTTATTAAAATTTGGTTGGTTCTCTCTTGTTCCTGTATGTGTTCATAATTTATTTGTATGACAGTCTGGACAAAAATTATGTTGCACAATTTGTCACGTTTGGTCTGTTTCTGATGGATTTTGAGTTGGTTTGTTTCCTGTTCTGTTTCCTCGTTTGCATTTGTTGTCGTGGTTGTTCATGGTTTGATTAAGTAGTAACACCTGTTTGTTGTTTCTTTGACTGGTTTGAGTTTGTATTTTCATTTAGTCTTTATTCAGCTCTCGTCTCTGTATGGAGATTGTTCTCAGCTGTAAAATACAGTGCTGCTTATTATTTTATGGAAACGTGCCGTCCTGGATGCTGTAAGGCCCTTTGGTGTCTCAGGTCAGTGGCGTATATGATATTGACGGAGGACAGTGGTGATTAATCAGGTGTATTGATCGAAGGCAGAGAGTCACTCTGATATCTGTGCTCCACTCTTTCAAAACACACCTCCTGAAAACACTGACAATCAATGAGAAACTCAATGAGTTTAAAAGCAAAGGAAGGACAGTGCTTACTCTACGACTGCTTCCCTCAGTGATTACAAATGTTATCAAGAAAAGACATTCAGTGAGCGTGTCGTGGCTGATTCAGAAGACCTCAAACTCCTCAGTCTGACTGGCGGTGTTCAGCGTGAACGAGACATTCGGCAACATCTCACATACGAGAAGTTTACCAATCAAATGCACCTTTGTTTTAGGATTTGATTGTCCACTGTGGGAAAACCATAAACAACTAGAAGTTAGAACAAACTGAAATTCTGTGCAAAACATATTCTCAAAAGAAGAAGAAAATAAATGTTTACACAATATAGATCGAATGTTTGGAATCATGAAAATGTTTCTCTTCTGCTCATCATCGATGCATTTATTTGATCAAAAATACAGTAAAAACAGTGAAATATTATTCCAATGTAAATCAGCTATTTTCTATGTGAATATATAGTAAAGTGTAATTTATTCCTGTGATCAAAGCTGATTTTCAGCATCATTACTCCAGTCTTCAGTGTCACATGATCCTTCAGAAATCACTCTAATATGAGGATTTGATGATCAAGAAACATTAATGGTCATACACTACCATTTCTTATTTAAAAAAAATAAAGCACGCATTTAAGTAACATTAAAACATTTATAATGTTACAAAATGTTTCTATTTTAACAGGGTTCAGAGGGTGAGGATTTTTACTGTAGACATGGACAGAATATATATATGGTACAAATATTAAGAGTATGTAAGTGTGTTATTCCACAAACACACAGAGCTCAGAGATGAAAAAACATACACCTCACTCAAATAAAACCTGCGCTAACACATGTGAGTGTGTGTGTCCATGTGTGTGAGTGAGTGTGTGTGTGTGTGTGTGTGTGTGTGTGGTCTCTTCATAAGCAGATTATAAACGGTAATCCAGGTATTCGGGCATTTACATAAGTACTCATAAACCTGAGCTAACGCAAAGCTGTTTATCATCATATTTATTTATTTTTCCATCTCATGCATTTCTCCTTCAGGGGACTCTGTGAATTAAAGCTCTGTCCTGGTGAAATCACTCTTACTTGCATGTGGCTTTTATCCACAGAAACACATGAAAAATGAAATTTGGCACCAGTGTTTTTGCGTCGCGCAGGCGGTGTGTGTGTAGATAAGACTCCGCGCTCAGTTTAAGCAATAGTTCACCCAAAAATAGAAATTCTGTCATAATTTACTCACCATAGTGTCGTTCCAAATCCCTTTCTTCAATTAAAATTTGAAAGCTGAACTTTTGAAGAATATCCTGGTTGCTCTTTTCATTGTCCTGAAAGTAACTGAGAACAAAAAAACTAAAAAATTAAACACAAATGTGATGTTTATCTAAAGTCATTTTTGCTTATTGGTATGGTTGAACTGGATCATCAAGGTCAGCAGCAAAGACATTGGTTAATATACTGAGAATAAATACATAAAGTATATTTGTGTAATTTAATATATTTAATTATTGCAGGTTTGCATACTACTGTTTAAAAAAAAAGTGCAAGTGAGAAGATCAAATGCCTGATCCCATTTAGTCTAGAACTACAATAATCATCATGTTTACACAGCGAACACAAAGCCTGTGAACTTCCTCCTGATTTCTCTCAATATTGGGACAGGAGAGCTGCCAGTAAATAAATGGGAAAACAAAGAAACTTATTTGAAAAAGTAACTCAGATATTTTGTTGTAAATTTATAAGTAATGCGTTACTATACTAATTACTGTACGTGCAAAAGAAGTAATCTGATTACATTACATGCATTACTTGTAATGCGTTACCCCAGCACTGTTGAAATATAGTAATTTACTTTTTGAGCCACTTCTATAGGTGTGTTTTCAGACACACTCATTCATTTTCTTCAAAAATTCACCTTTTGCGTTTCATGTGGTATATACCAGCTTCTAGTCAATCGCAGAGCTGAACAAAATGCACAGGGTTTGGAGTGATGTGAGGTGTGAGTAAATTATGACAGAATTGTCATTTTTGGGTGAAGGATTTATTCTGTAATGTTGTGCCTAATTGCTGCTGTCTTTCCTCTTTTAATCAGGAGTTTCCCTATGGTCCTCGTTCTCTCTCTCACATACACACTCACTGTTAGCAAACTGTGAAGGCTGTTATTGTGGAGGTAAAGCTGCTTCTCCTGAAGGTGTGATCGTCCTCGTCCTGAACACACTCGTCCTGAACACACTCGTCCTGAATACACTCTTCAGCGTTAGACCTTGTCCTGAACACACTCGTCCTGAACACACTCTTCAGCGTTAGACCTTGTCCTGAACACACTCTTCAGAGTTAGACCTCGTCCTGAACACACTCATCCTGAACACACTCTTCAGAGTTAGACCTCGTCCTGAACACACTCGTCCTGAACACACTCTTCAGAGTTAGACCTCGTCCTGAACACACTCATCCTGAACACACTCTTCAGCGTTAGACCTCGTCCTGAATACACTCGTCCTGAACACACTCTTCAGCTTTAGACCTCGTCCTGAACACACTCTTCAGCGTTAGACCTCGTCCTGAACACACTCGTCCTGAACACACTCTTCAGCGTTAGACCTCGTCCTGAACACACTCGTCCTGAACACACTCGCCCTGAACACACTCTTCCTGAACACACTATTCACCGTTAGACCTCGTCCTGAACACACTCATCCTGAACACACTCTTCAGTGTTAGACCTCGTCCGGAACACACTCGTCCTGAACACACTCTTCAGCGTAAAACCTCATCCTGAACGCACACACAGCATTAGACCTCGTCCTGAACACACTCGTCCTGAACACACTCTTCAGCGTTAGACCTCGTCCTGAACACACTCTTCCTGAACACACTATTCACCGTTAGACCTCGTCCTGAACACACTCGTCCTGAACACACTCTTCAGCGTAAAACCTCATCCTGAACGCACACACAGCATTAGACCTCGTCCTGAACACACTCGTCCTGAACACACTCTTCAGCGTTAGACCTCGTCCTGAACACACTCTTCCTGAACACACTATTCACCGTTAGACCTCGTCCGGAACACACTCGTCCTGAACACACTCTTCAGCGTAAAACCTCATCCTGAACGCACACACAGCATTAGACCTCGTCCTGAACACACTCGTCCTGAACACACTCTTCAGCGTTAGACCTCGTCCTGAACACACTCTTCAGCGTTAGACCTCGTCCTGAACACACTCGTCCTGAACACACTCTTCAGCGTAAAACCTCATCCTGAACGCACACACAGCATTAGACCTCGTCCTGAACACACTCGTCCTGAACACACTCTTCAGCGTTAGACCTCGTCCTGAACACACTCTTCCTGAACACACTATTCACCGTTAGACCTCGTCCGGAACACACTCGTCCTGAACACACTCTTCAGCGTAAAACCTCATCCTGAACGCACACACAGCATTAGACCTCGTCCTGAACACACTCGTCCTGAACACACTCTTCAGCGTTAGACCTCGTCCTGAACACACTCTTCAGTGTTAGACCTCGTCCTGAACACACTCGTCCTGAACACACTCGTCCTGAACACACTCGTCCTGAACACACTCATCCTGAACACACTATTCACCGTTAGACCTCGTCCTGAACACACTCGTCCTGAACACACTCTTCAGCGTAAAACCTCATCCTGAACGCACACACAGCATTAGACCTCGTCCTGAACACACTCGTCCTGAACACACTCTTCAGCGTTAGACCTCGTCCTGAACACACTCTTCCTGAACACACTATTCACCGTTAGACCTCGTCCGGAACACACTCGTCCTGAACACACTCTTCAGCGTAAAACCTCATCCTGAACGCACACACAGCATTAGACCTCGTCCTGAACACACTCGTCCTGAACACACTCTTCAGCGTTAGACCTCGTCCTGAACACACTCTTCAGCGTTAGACCTCGTCCTGAACACACTCGTCCTGAACACACTCTTCAGCGTAAAACCTCATCCTGAACGCACACACAGCATTAGACCTCGTCCTGAACACACTCGTCCTGAACACACTCTTCAGCGTTAGACCTCGTCCTGAACACACTCTTCCTGAACACACTATTCACCGTTAGACCTCGTCCGGAACACACTCGTCCTGAACACACTCTTCAGCGTAAAACCTCATCCTGAACGCACACACAGCATTAGACCTCGTCCTGAACACACTCGTCCTGAACACACTCTTCAGCGTTAGACCTCGTCCTGAACACACTCTTCAGTGTTAGACCTCGTCCTGAACACACTCGTCCTGAACACACTCGTCCTGAACACACTCGTCCTGAACACACTCATCCTGAACACACTATTCACCGTTAGACCTCGTCCTGAACACACTCGTCCTGAACACACTCTTCAGCGTAAAACCTCATCCTGAACGCACACACAGCATTAGACCTCGTCCTGAACACACTCGTCCTGAACACACTCTTCAGCGTTAGACCTCGTCCTGAACACACTCTTCCTGAACACACTATTCACCGTTAGACCTCGTCCGGAACACACTCGTCCTGAACACACTCTTCAGCGTAAAACCTCATCCTGAACGCACACACAGCATTAGACCTCGTCCTGAACACACTCGTCCTGAACACACTCTTCAGCGTTAGACCTCGTCCTGAACACACTCTTCAGCGTTAGACCTCGTCCTGAACACACTCTTCCTGAACACACTCTTCAGCGTTAGACCTCGTCCTGAACACACTCTTCCTGAACACACTATTCACCGTTAGACCTCGTCCTGAACACACTCGTCCTGAACACACTCTTCAGCGTAAAACCTCATCCTGAACGCACACACAGCATTAGACCTCGTCCTGAACACACTCGTCCTGAACACACTCTTCAGCGTTAGACCTCGTCCTGAACACACTCTTCCTGAACACACTATTCACCGTTAGACCTCGTCCGGAACACACTCGTCCTGAACACACTCTTCAGCGTAAAACCTCATCCTGAACGCACACACAGCATTAGACCTCGTCCTGAACACACTCGTCCTGAACACACTCTTCAGCGTTAGACCTCGTCCTGAACACACTCTTCAGCGTTAGACCTCGTCCTGAACACACTCGTCCTGAACACACTCTTCAGCGTAAAACCTCATCCTGAACACACACACAGCATTAGACCTCGTCCTGAACACACTCGTCCTGAACACACTCTTCAGAGTTAGACCTCGTCCTGAACACACTCTTCAGCGTTAGACCTCGTCCTGAACACACTCGTCCTGAACATACTCTTCAGAGTTAGACCTCGTCCTGAACACACTCTTCAGCGTTAGACCTCATCCTGAACACACTCTTCAGCGTTAGACCTCGTCCTGAACACACTCTTCAGCGTAAAACCTCATCCTGAACACACACACAGCATTAGACCTCGTCCTGAACACACTCGTCCTGAACACACTCTTCAGCGTTAGACCTCGTCCTGAACACACTCTTCAGCGTTAGACCTCGTCCTGAACACACTCGTCCTGAACACACACACACAGCGTTAGACCTCGTCCTGAACACACTCAGGACAAGAACACACTCCTGAACACACTCGACCTCGTCATGAACACACTCTTCAGCGTTAGACCTCGTCCTGAACACACTCTTCAGCGTTAGACCTCGTCCTGAACACACTCGTCCTGAACACACACACACAGCGTTAGACCTCGTCCTGAACACACTCAGGACAAGAACACACTCCTGAACACACTCGACCTCATCATGAACACACTCTTCAGCGTTAGACCTCGTCCTGAACACACTCTTCAGCGTTAGACCTCGTCCTGAACACACTCGTCCTGAACACACACACACAGCGTTAGACCTCGTCCTGAACACACTCAGGACAAGAACACACTCCTGAACACACTCGACCTCGTCATGAACACACTCTTCAGTGTTAGACCTCGTCCGGAACACACTCGTCCTGAACACACTCTTCAGCGTTAGACCTCGTCCTGAACACACTCGTCCTGAACACACTCTTCAGCGTTAGACCTCATCCTGAACACACTCTTCAGCGTAAAACCTCATCCTGAACACACACACAGCATTAGACCTCGTCCTGAACACACTCTTCAGCGTTAGACCTCGTCCTGAACACACTCGTCCTGAACACACTCTTCAGCGTTAGACCTCATCCTGAACACACTCTTCAGCGTTAGACCTCGTCCTGAACACACTCTTCAGCGTTAGACCTCGTCCTGAACGCACTCTTCAGCGTAAAACCTCATCCTGAACACACACACAGCATTAGACCTCGTCCTGAACACACTCGACCTGAACACACTCTTCAGCGTTAGACCTCGTCCTGAACACACTCTTCAGCGTAAAACCTCATCCTGAACACACACACAGCATTAGACCTCGTCCTGAACACACTCGACCTGAACACACTCTTCAGCGTTAGACCTCGTCCTGAACGCACTCTTCAGCGTAAAACCTCATCCTGAACGCACACACAGCATTAGACCTCGTCCTGAACACACTCGTCCTGAACACACTCTTCAGCGTTAGACCTCGTCCTGAACACACTCGTCCTGAACACACTCTTCAGCGTTAGACCTCGTCCTGAACACACTCGTCCTGAACACACTCTTCAGCGTTAGACCTCGTCCTGAACACACTCATCAGCGTAAAACCTCATCCTGAACACACACACAGCATTAGACCTCGTCCTGAACACACTCGTCCTGAACACACTCTTCAGAGTTAGACCTCGTCCTGAACACACTCTTCAGCGTAAAACCTCATCCTGAACACACACACAGCATTAGACCTCGTCCTGAACACACTCTTCAGCGTTAGACCTCGTCCTGAACACACTCGTCCTGAACACACTCTTCAGCGTTAGACCTCATCCTGAACACACTCTTCAGCGTTAGACCTCGTCCTGAACACACTCTTCAGCGTTAGACCTCGTCCTGAACGCACTCTTCAGCGTAAAACCTCATCCTGAACACACACACAGCATTAGACCTCGTCCTGAACACACTCGACCTGAACACACTCTTCAGCGTTAGACCTCGTCCTGAACGCACTCTTCAGCGTAAAACCTCGTCCTGAACACACACACAGCATTAGACCTCGTCCTGAACACACTCGACCTGAACACACTCTTCAGCGTTAGACCTCGTCCTGAACACACTCTTCAGCGTTAGACCTCATCCTGAACACACTCTTCAGCGTTAGACCTCGTCCTGAACACACTCTTCAGCGTAAAACCTCATCCTGAACACACACACAGCATTAGACCTCGTCCTGAACACACTCGTCCTGAACACACTCTTCAGCGTTAGACCTCGTCCTGAACACACTCTTCAGCGTTAGACCTTGTCCTGAACACACTCATCCTGAACACACTCTTCAGAGTTAGACCTCATCCTGAACACACTCTTCAGCGTTAGACCTCGTCCTGAACACACTCATCCTGAACACACTCAGGACAAGAACACACTCCTGAACACACTCTTCAGCGTTAGACCTCGTCCTGAACACACTCGTCCTGAACACACTCTTCAGCATTAGACCTCGTCCTGAACACACTCTTCAGCGTTAGACCTCGTCCTGAACACACTCATCCTGAACACACTCAGGACAAGAACACACTCCTGAACACACTCTTCAGCGTTAGACCTCGTCCTGAACACACTCGTCCTGAACACACTCTTCAGCGTTAGACCTCGTCCTGAACACACTATTCACCGTTAGACCTCGTCCTGAACACACTCATCCTGAACACACTCTTCAGTGTTAGACCTCGTCCTGAACACACTCGTCCTGAACACACTCTTCAGCATTAGACCTCGCCCTGAACACACTCTTCCTGAACACACTATTCACCGTTAGACCTCGTCCTGAACACACTCATCCTGAACACACTCTTCAGTGTTAGACCTCGTCCGGAACACACTCGTCCTGAACACACTCTTCAGAGTTAGACCTCGTCCTGAACACACTCTTCAGCGTAAAACCTCATCCTGAACGCACACACAGCATTAGACCTCGTCCTGAACACACTCGTCCTGAACACACTCTTCAGCGTTAGACCTCGTCCTGAACACACTCTTCAGCGTTAGACCTCGTCCTGAACACACTCGTCCTGAACACACTCTTCAGCGTAAAACCTCATCCTGAACACACACACAGCATTAGACCTCGTCCTGAACACACTCGTCCTGAACACACTCTTCAGAGTTAGACCTCGTCCTGAACACACTCTTCAGCGTAAAACCTCATCCTGAACACACACACAGCATTAGACCTCGTCCTGAACACACTCTTCAGCGTTAGACCTCGTCCTGAACACACTCGTCCTGAACATACTCTTCAGAGTTAGACCTCGTCCTGAACACACTCTTCAGCGTTAGACCTCATCCTGAACACACTCTTCAGCGTTAGACCTCGTCCTGAACACACTCTTCAGCGTAAAACCTCATCCTGAACACACACACAGCATTAGACCTCGTCCTGAACACACTCGTCCTGAACACACTCTTCAGCGTTAGACCTCGTCCTGAACACACTCTTCAGCGTTAGACCTCGTCCTGAACACACTCGTCCTGAACACACACACACAGCGTTAGACCTCGTCCTGAACACACTCAGGACAAGAACACACTCCTGAACACACTCGACCTCGTCATGAACACACTCTTCAGCGTTAGACCTCGTCCTGAACACACTCTTCAGCGTTAGACCTCGTCCTGAACACACTCGTCCTGAACACACACACACAGCGTTAGACCTCGTCCTGAACACACTCAGGACAAGAACACACTCCTGAACACACTCGACCTCGTCATGAACATACTCTTCAGCGTAAAACCTCATCCTGAACGCACACACAGCATTAGACCTCGTCCTGAACACACTCGTCCTGAACACACTCTTCAGCGTTAGACCTCGTCCTGAACACACTCGTCCTGAACACACTCTTCAGCGTTAGACCTCGTCCTGAACACACTCATCAGCGTAAAACCTCATCCTGAACACACTCGTCCTGAACACACTCTTCAGCGTAAAACCTCATCCTGAACACACACACAGCATTAGACCTCGTCCTGAACACACTCGTCCTGAACACACTCTTCAGAGTTAGACCTCGTCCTGAACACACTCTTCAGCGTAAAACCTCATCCTGAACACACACACAGCATTAGACCTCGTCCTGAACACACTCTTCAGCGTTAGACCTCGTCCTGAACACACTCGTCCTGAACACACTCTTCAGCGTTAGACCTCATCCTGAACACACTCTTCAGCGTTAGACCTCGTCGAGAACACACTCATCCTGAACACACTCTTCAGAGTTAGACCTCGTCCTGAACACACTCGTCCTGAACACACTCGTCCTGAACACACTCGTCCTGAACACACTCATCCTGAACACACTCGTCCTGAACACACACACAGCGTTAGACCACGTCCTGAACACACTCGTCCTGAACACACTCTTCAGAGTTAGACCTCATCCTGAACACACTCTTCAGCGTTAGACCTCATCCTGAACACACTCTTCAGCGTTAGACCTCATCCTGAACACACTCTTCAGAGTTAGACCTCGTCCTGAACACACTCTTCAGAGTTAGACCACGTCCTGAACACACTCTTCAGAGTTAGACCTCATCCTGAACACACTCTTCAGAGTTAGACCTCGTCCTGAACACACTCTTCAGAGTTAGACCACGTCCTGAACACACTCGTCCTGAACACACTCTTCAGCGTTAGACCTCGTCCTGAACACACTCTTCAGCGTTAGACCTCGTCCTGAACACACTCTTCAGAGTTAGACCTCGTCCTGAACACACTCTTCAGCGTTAGACCTCGTCCTGAACACACTCTTCAGAGTTAGACCTCATCCTGAACACACTCTTCAGCGTTAGACCTCATCCTGAACACACTCTTCAGCGTTAGACCTCGTCCTGAACACACTCGTCCTGAACACACTCTTCAGCGTTAGACCTCGTCCTGAACACACTCTTCAGCGTTAGACCTCGTCCTGAACACACTCTTCAGAGTTAGACCTCATCCTGAACACACTCTTCAGCGTTAGACCTCATCCTGAACACACTCTTCAGAGTTAGACCTCGTCCTGAACACACTCTTCAGCGTTAGACCTCGTCGAGAACACACTCATCCTGAACACACTCTTCAGAGTTAGACCTCGTCCTGAACACACTCGTCCTGAACACACTCGTCCTGAACACACTCGTCCTGAACACACTCGTCCTGAACACACTCGTCCTGAACACACTCATCCTGAACACACTCGTCCTGAACACACACACAGCGTTAGACCTCGTCCTGAACACACTCTTCAGAGTTAGACCTCGTCCTGAACACACTCGTCCTGAACACACTCGTCCTGAACACACTCGTCCTGAACACACTCATCCTGAACACACTCGTCCTGAACACACACACAGCGTTAGACCTCGTCCTGAACACACTCGTCCTGAACACACACACAGCGTTAGACCTCGTCCTGAACACACTCGCCCTGAACACACTCTTCAGAGTTAGACCTCGTCCTGAACACACTCGTCCTGAACACACTCGTCCTGAACACACTCATCCTGAACACACTCGTCCTGAACACACACACAGCATTAGACCTCGTCGAGAACACACTCGTCCTGAACACACTCTTCAGAGTTAGACCTCGTCCTGAACACACTCGTCCTGAACACACTCGTCCTGAACACACTCATCCTGAACACACTCGTCCTGAACACACACACAGCATTAGACCTCGTCGAGAACACACTCGTCCTGAACACACACACAGCGTTAGACCTCGTCCTGAACACACTCGCCCTGAACACACACACAGCGTTAGACCTCGTCCTGAACACACACACAGCGTTAGACCTCATCCTGAACACACTCTTCAGCGTTAGACCTCGTCCTGAACACACTCTTCAGCGTAAAACCTCATCCTGAACACACACACAGCATTAGACCTCGTCCTGAACACACTCGTCCTGAACACACACACAGCGTTAGACCTCGTCCTGAACACACTCGCCCTGAACACACTCTTCAGCGTTAGACCTCGTCCTGAACACACACACAGCGTTAGACCTCGTCCTGAACACACACACAGCGTTAGACCTCATCCTGAACACACTCTTCAGCGTTAGACCTCGTCCTGAACACACTCTTCAGCGTAAAACCTCATCCTGAACACACACACAGCATTAGACCTCGTCCTGAACACACTCGTCCTGAACACACACACAGCGTTAGACCTCGTCCTGAACACACTCGCCCTGAACACACTCTTCAGAGTTAGACCTCGTCCTGAACACACTCGTCCTGAACACACTCGTCCTGAACACACTCATCCTGAACACACTCGTCCTGAACACACACACAGCGTTAGACCTCGTCCTGAACACACTCGTCCTGAACACACACACAGCGTTAGACCTCGTCCTGAACACACTCGCCCTGAACACACTCTTCAGAGTTAGACCTCGTCCTGAACACACTCGTCCTGAACACACTCGTCCTGAACACACTCATCCTGAACACACTCGTCCTGAACACACACACAGCATTAGACCTCGTCGAGAACACACTCGTCCTGAACACACTCTTCAGAGTTAGACCTCGTCCTGAACACACTCGTCCTGAACACACTCGTCCTGAACACACTCATCCTGAACACACTCGTCCTGAACACACACACAGCATTAGACCTCGTCGAGAACACACTCGTCCTGAACACACTCTTCAGCGTTAGACCTCGTCCTGAACACACTCGTCCTGAACACACACACAGCATTAGACCTCGTCCTGAACACACTCGTCCTGAACACACTCGTCCTGAACACACACACAGCGTTAGACCTCGTCCTGAACACACACACAGCGTTAGACCTCGTCCTGAACACACACACAGCGTTAGACCTCGTCCTGAACACAGTCATCCTGAACACACTTGTCCTGAACACACACACAGCGTTAGACCTCGTCCTGAACACACTCGTCCTGAACACACTCATCCTGAACACACTCATCCTGAACACACTCGTCCTGAACACACACACAGCGTCAGACCTCGTCCTGAACACACTCGTCCTGAACACACACACAGCGTCAGACCTCGTCCTGAACACACTCGTCCTGAACACACACACAGCGTTAGACCTCGTCCTGAACACACACACAGCGTTAGACCTCGTCCTGAACACACACACAGCGTTAGACCTCGTCCTGAACACACACACAGCGTTAGACCTCGTCCTGAACACACACACAGCGTTAGACCTCGTCCTGAACACACACACAGCGTTAGACCTCGTCCTGAACACACACACAGCGTTAGACCTCGTCCTGAACACACACACAGCGTTAGACCTCGTCCTGAACACACACACAGCGTTAGACAACAGAGTTAGACAGAGAGCCCGGGAGAGATGCCTCACTGTATCCATCTTTATAAATCTCCCTCATCCTCCTTCAGCTGTAGAGTTTTGATTAGACCTGTGGATAGAATCTCCACAAGCGGCAAATCCCAGCGCAGGAATCACACGGCAACGAGACATTGACGGATGTCTCTTTCGGTCGTCGGGAGAGCGGTTGTCGTAGCGGCGCTGACACGCTGTTGCTATGCTACGCTTCTGACACGAGACGCCTGCCACCAGGGAGCATGCTGGGATACGGGGCGGTGATTTACCTATTACACACACTCACACTCACACACACACACACACACACACACACACACACAAGACAGTGTTGAGCCTTCTGCGACATTAAGAATGCCTGGATTTCAATTGAGGTTGCAAACAGGATGCAGAATTGTAATTTAAAAAGCAAATTTAAATAAGCAGAATTAAAATGGATTGAAATTCAAAGAAACATCTACAATTGATGTTTATAATAATTTAATTTGTAGCATGCATTTCTGGGCATTTCAAGAAACACAGATAATCTGCTACATTAATAAATGCAAATGCAAATTTATGTAGATTTCATCATATTTAATAAACTTTCATTTTATGGAATTCTTTTGGATAAAAACAAAAAAGTATGAAAAAAACACCATATTACACATTAATTATTGATCATTTTGTAGAAGTAGAGTTTAAAAAAATCTTGCTGTATTTTGTTTAAATTAAGCTTGAATCACAGATCATATTAAAGAGTTAAAGGCACAAGAAAGCCACCACAAAGTCATTAGTTCAAATGAATTAAGATATTTCATTTACAATTAAACTTCCTACTTTGCATGTACTGTACCTACTACTATAATACTGTACAATATTTTAATATTGCACCTTCATAAAAAAAATGAAGCAAAAACATTATTTATCATTTTGCAGAAGTAGCAATACAAATCTTGCTGTATTTTTTGTAGTGGAGGTACATCACCATCTTTTTCTGATTAGAGTGATTTGAACAATTATTATTCCCCAAATCATATCATAAAGAACTTCGCAGGAGAACTTCTAACCTTAAAGGCACAATATGTAACTTTTTTGCTTTAAAAAATAGCAAAAATCACTATATCTATGTTATATATTTTTTAGTTGTGTACTTACATTATCCCGACTGTTTCCAACAAATTTCAAACCAGGAGAAATTTGTAATTTAATTCGAAGACACGTCACGTTTCTTTATTTCCATTTTGTCGCCGTCAATGGTGTCATATCTGCGTTGTTCCTGGTTTCCGCTCGTGCTGCCATGGCAACCAGAGCCCTCTGATAGAAACCAAAGTGACTGATGTGGACAACTGTGGAGTTCGCAATGTCTATCTGCACGCTGTTGTTGTTTCGTTCAAACATTATGGACTATGGCAAGCAGACTTTGGATAAAAAAGGAGAACTAAAACGAGAATCAATATCAGCGCGGTGTTTTCGAGATGCGAGAGCTCCCATAGACAGTATATAAACGAGAGCTCCACGTCCGAGACTTCGACCGCTCCTACATGTACTTTATTAAACAGGTGATCACATTTACATAAAACTAATCAATGTTATATAGTCCAACTATGATAAAATGTTAGAATATGATCTGTATGTTATTCTAATGTTGATCTAGCTCACGGCTAGTCTCATACAGACAAACTAACACATCAATTTCAACACATTCAGATGCAGTTTAGTGATAGTGTAATGTTAGACCAGGTGAAACAGCGCTGCGTTCCCTCACAAGTTTAATTTGTCTAATAAACTGACCTGTGAGTAGTAATTATGCACTTGCGTGTAACGTTAGTTCGGTAGAATGAAATGTCCATATTCCTTTTCATTGCCATTTAAGTGAAATTACTGAACTTAAATATACAAGCTTCATAAAAATGATCATTCTAGAAGAAAATTTCAGATGGCACTTAGAGGCTTTTGCATCTGAACTCTTCATATATATATATATATATATGTGTGTGTTTCTGTTTCTAAACACTCACTCACACACACACACACACACACACACACACACACACACACACACACACACACACACACACACCTCCTGTAACTCGGGCTGATGTCAGACAGTAATGTGAGTGTGTGTGAAGGCAGATTAAGCAGAAGAGCTTTATAAAGAGCTATAAAGTGGCAGGTAGGCTTGTAGCTCCGCCTCTGAAACGACATTAATCAGCGCTGAAGAGGTTCAGCCAGGTAACAGCTGTTTTTAGACCTGAGAAAATACAACATTAATCCCCAAGACGACTTCACACACCATAATAATCACATTTGCGAGTTCTTACAATCAAGTGTGCAGTAAAGAACATGCGAGACACACTCCAGCTCGTGCACTTTCTCTCCCGCTCTGCTATTGAGCCGCTTTCCTTCACAGATTATACTCATTATAAACCTGTATAGATGCAATCTCTCTCTCTCTCTCTCTCTCTCTCTCTCTCAAAACCTCTTCCTAAAGGTAGTCATCATTATCCTGCCAAACACACCTTCTTCCAGTAATGTTAGAACGTTTGTTCAAAGTTATCTGGTCTTTAATAATGTTCATAGTTCATGAAACATTTTAGTTGGATGTTAGTCTAATGTTTTTTAAATGTTACTATTTGCTATTTTTATTTTTTCCAGATGGTTCAGAGAACATTTAAAAGTACCTCATAATGCTAAAATGGTACAGCAAGTATCAAGTACTGCAAAATGATAACATAGATGAAACATCCCTAATGGTTTCTCTAACGTTAGGGTTTTTAAAACATTGTATGTTTTTTATTTCTTCAAAAATGGACTTTTGAACATTCTGAGAACATTCAGAAATAGTGTTTTCATAACTTAATGAGAATTACTGTTTTGGCAGTGCATGCACATTAACTGGACCAGCCACATTATTCAGTGTGATTTGAGGAGAGTTTATAATACCAATTATGTCAGATTTCATCCAAAACATAATCTTGACTAACGCTTTTGGTATCATACCTCAGTCAAGTACATGTACCAGCACAGAAAGTGCTGTCTATAGGCATCACCAAGACGGCCACTGAGTGAACTTGCTTTAAAGGGACCTTGGCATCATGTCTTCAGTTTAGCAGATTTTAAAGGCCAAACTCTAATGGAGTTAGTGCACTTCATTCAGACTGTTCCACTCTCGTCCCCTTGTTAGGATGCTAGAAGGCTGCTGTCTGTCTAGGCTGTAGGAGATCGTTAGGTTTGGGAACAGTGCTTCTCTTTCATGTAATCTGAACTTACTGTGGTATAGAAGTAATTCTGCTCTTAAACTAATATGCCGCCCGTTTAAAAGGACTCTTTAATCCGTTGCTGAAGCGGTTTTTCTCCATGCCTCTCAACATACCTTCAGAGAGCTTTGATATTGAGGTCAACACACTGGCACGATAATTAACACACACACACACACACACACACACACACACACACAAATCCCCCTCAGGCGCAGTTTCTCTTTCCGTTCAATCAGATAATGTGAACATTTAAATGTACTTCCTTTCTGAGGTAAAATCGATTAACTGCTCTAATTTTAATTTTTTTTTCTTCTAATTTTAGCCTTTCAGTCACATTTGTGCAGTTTAGAAATGAAACAACTATTTTCATAGTGATGTTAGATTCGCAAACTAATGGCTCATTTGAACAGATTCTTTTAAATGAATCTGACAAATAGGTTCGCAAAGTGAATCGCGAATCTGATTCAAAAGCAAAGCTTCCACAACACGGAGTGAGTGTCTACTGAGGAATATAAACACGATTTAAAACACTCTCCATGTAAGTTTTAATGCGTGTTTTGGACTATAAATCAGTTTGCTTTGAACATTGTGAAAAGTTGATGAATCATATTTGAGATACGATCAAGTCTCCCGCGTTTCTTGGAGAACCACGTGTGTAATGTTTAGCAGATATGCATTCAGTATCAATTTAAAAATATGTCATATGTGTAATATATATTGTTGCAACAGTTGTGAATAACCTGGGGCCGTATTCACAAAGAATTTTAAGGCTAAAAGGACTAACTGGCGAATTTAGGAGCAACTCCTAAAAATAATGGGCGTGTCACTCGTAACTTTAAATTCACAAAATTATCAATTCACAAAATTAACGGAATGCATAGCGGATATAAAAAATTGGATGACTTGTAATTTCCTACTTCTAAATTCTGAAAAAACAGAGTTTCTAATTATTGGACAAAAAACTTCCTCACGTAATAATCCAGAATACTGTCTAACACTCGATGACTCGTGTGCTCTTTGATACCAATCTTTCATTTGAAAGTCACGTGTCTAGTATCTGTAAAACTGCATTTTTCCATCTTAAAAATATATCTAAATTACATCATATGCTCTCATTGACAAATGCGGAACAATTAGTTCATGCGTTCATGACCTCAAGGCTAGATTACTGTAATGCTCTACTGGGTGGTTGTCCTGCACGTTTAATAAACAAACTACAGCTGGTCCAAAACGCAGCAGCTCGAGTTCTTACCAGAACCAGGAAGTATGACCATATTAGCCCGGTTCTGTCAAAACTGCATTGGCTCCCTATTAAACATCGCATCAATTTTAAAATATTGCTGATTACTTACAAAGCACTGAATGGTTTAGCTCCGCAGTACTTGAGCGAGCTCTTAACGCATTATAGTCCTTCACGTCTATTGCGATCTCAAAATTCCAGCCAGTTGATAATACCTAGAATATCTAAATCGACTGCTGGCGGTAGATCCTTCTCCTATTTAGCACCAAAACTCTGGAACAGTCTTCCTACCATTGTCCGGGAAGCAGACACACTCTGTCAGTTCAAAGCCAGATTAAAGACACATCTCTTTGACCTAGCATTCACATAATACATTATAGACTTCTATAATTTAATGTTAGGCTACATAGATTAGGTCAGCCGGAACCGGGAACACTTCCCATAAATCCTGATGTACTCGTTACATCATGAGAAGAATGGCATCTACGCTAATATTAGTGTCTGTGTTTATCCCGAGGTTTTCCTGCAGCCTGCCGGATCCAGGCCGTATCCAGATCTGATGAAGGACCTTCGCCTGGACCGATGACAACGCAGTGCTGAAGTGCCAACTAGTCTCTCCCTATGGAGGATCCCACTACCACTCTACAGATAAAGCGTTGTCGGGAAAATTCGTTTCGCGTTCCTACCCCAAAGCAACAAAATAAAATAAAATTCTTTATCAAAATTTATAGGGAAAGACAAGTACTTTGTTTAGGCTTGGTTTGTAGGGAATTCCTAACCTGCGTATATTCAAACGCACATAACTATAGAACCCATTCTAAATGCGCATGTGAACGCCATCAGTGTTTCTCACAGGTTCGCGTTTAAAGTCTGTGTAGAGAGAATGGTGTCGTCTTAGCGGCCCCTAATTTAATAACAAATGATCATTGCGACGGAAGCAAATCAATCAAAACTAACTTTAGATGGAAATAACTTAACTCTGCTGTAAAGCCGAAACAATCTCTGTTACCTTAAATTATACGCTTATCTCTGTAAAGCTGCTTTGAAACAATCTACATTGTTAAAAGCGCTATATAAATGAAGATGACTTGACTTGACTTTAGGACTCCTAATTTTTTTGACTAAGAGTAATTCACGAAGCATTTTAGCCCTAAAAGTAGCACCTAAGCCTGGGACAGCTTAAAAGAAGTCGAGAGGACTCCTAACTCACTAAGACCTTCACAAACCGCTTTTGTGGCATTTTACGTTGCGATGTTCTGAAATGCGTATGCGGCGCTACAGGAGCTTCCAATCGCGAGGGAACAATTCTGCATTGTAGGCATAACTAGGGATGCAATAACGCCACCAACAACAACCAAAACTAGGCTACTCATTGCATGTAAACTAATTGTAACGTTTCATTGTGAATCAAATTAAAATGTTCTTCTCTTTGCAAACGTAAGCAGAGGCATATAGTGACAGATTAATTCAATAATGTTGCAAAGATATTGCATCAATCCATATGTTTCATTAGGCTATAGGCTATTTGTTTAGCCTTACTCTTTATTCATTTAGGCTATTTATTCAGTTATTCATCATCTTCCGTCCTTCGCACTGCTTGTGTAGCGCACGCATTCTCAGACCTGTCACCTGTCACTCATCATCGTAGGGGAGGTGTTTGGAATCATTCCCGCGTTACAATCATCAGCCAATCAAGGTGGTCACTTCAGTCAAGCTCGTGCATGAGTAATGATGTCATCCATAGCAACGAAGACTCACTCTTAGTTTAGGAGTTGTCATTTTTCTTTACTAAGAGTAGGTCTGAAAGGCGTTATGAATAACTTTTAAGAGAAAACTCCTAGCTAAAATCTTTTAGTGCAATTTAGGAGTACTCCTAGTGGTAAGATAAAATGCTTTGTGAATACGGCCCCTGCTGTGCCATGAACATTTAATATAATCTGCAAAACCAGTTTAAGGTTAATGCTCACTTCTAAATGATAAACACAAATCAAGATCATCAAGTGAATTATTAACAATAGCACAATGAAACAAGTAGACAAAGTTGTTAAGTTGTTTTCAGTGTATTTAGAGTGTTCTGGGTGGTTGTCAAGGTATATCCTATACAGTGATGCAAGTCCTCAAACATGGGGAAATCTGATTCAGGTTTTCAGATCCAAATAGTTTCTGTTGATCTCGCGGCTGAACAGAAAGGCAGATGTCAAGCAGATTTATGGGTGAAGAATGTGAACAAAAGGAAAGTGTCTGATAATGGGTCTGTGAGAGCTCTGATGTGTGTCCAGTGCTCTACCGCTGTGCTTTATCTGGATCTGACTCACTTCTGCCGTAAGCGCTCCACATCAGAGCTTAATCTACCAAATTTTCCTGTTACACAAATTATCCGGCAACAAACAGATATAGGCTACTCTAATATCAAGGAAAAAAAGAAAGAAATAAGCCTCATGCCACGACAGATAAATCAGAGACTGAGGGAGATTTAAACCTCTCTCTGACTGAAATGACTAAAGCAGAAACATGAGTCGCTCCTCAGGATTATATTAGGGATTATTGAGAGTCCGGCAGATAGTATGATTTCTCCTGCATCCCAGTTTAGGATCGCTGGCTCTGTTGGATACACAACCAAAACTGAGGGAGGAAAGCTTGTTTACTGCACTGTGTGTGTGTGTGTGTGTGTGTGTGTGTGTGTGTGTGTGTGTGTGTGTGTGTGTGTGTGTGTGTGTGAGAGAGAGAGTGAGAGATGTTTTCTAGTTCAGGGGGGTGCACACTTATGCACTTCCGAGTTTTCTCTTAAATGTCACTTTGGATCTTTGTCATTCCAGTATGAGTGACTGGACAGGTGTAATAACTTTGCTAAATTTACAACGTTAATAACTTTGGAGAGTCTCTGAAAAGGTCCATATAATTAAATATTTGCAGTTTAATCCATCAGAGTGCATGGCTACTTTTGAATTGTCATCATTGGAGGAAGATGCTCTCTGCGGTCAAGCGGTGTTGTTATGTCGTACCTGTAGGCTTTCACTAACCCAAGTCAGTCTGAGAACACTATTTGACTCATTATAAACCTCCAGACCGGGCGACTGCTGTGCATGCTGGGTATTCACAGGAAAGCTGGTTTATCGTACAGATTAAACATCACCTGCTACGACGCATATTAAATTAATAATTCAGGGCTTTCATATTAGTTCGCACCTTAGCCAAGATAACATTAAATTATTCATGAATATGATATGAAATAAACAAAGCATTTGTCATATTTATATAAGGTGTAATGTTGTGGCGCTGTGGGGAAAGTGTCCGTAATGAGCGGCGCAGACAGCGAAGGTCTCGGATCTGTTTCACAGGTTACGACGAACACACAAACGAGATCTGCAGAGACTTATCGTCAGGGATCACACAGCTCACCTCGAACACACTCCTGTACAAACGCGTGCAAACAAACGTCTCCTGCGCAAAACAGATCAAGAAAACATACAATTATCTGCAAAAACTGGAACAGATTTTTATTAAATTAACCTTATTAGTGCATTACGGTGAGCAAATGCCAAAAAGGGCCCTGCTCATTTGCATTAAGATAGATTTTTCAGGTTGGCTGCACGATTTAATTAAAGAAAAGATTAAGAGTCATTAGAGGAGCTGCTGTACCTTGCCGAGCAGAGCTCTCGAATGACTCAGGTTTACACACACACAGATGGTGATCCGGGAACTGCTGAACGGCTCCAGCAGAATGAGAATGATCCTATTAGATCGAACGAGGAGGAGGCTGACTGACTCTAAGCCTGCGTACACGTTTCCTTCGCTCGTTCTCTCGCTCACACACTCACTCGGTGGGACTTCAGGTCCAGGATTTGGACAAACGCTTCTGGCTCATCGTGTGTGTGTGTGTGTGTGTGTGTATCTGTGAGAATCCTGAGCAGCGATCTAGATCTGGAGAGTTTGTCTGTTCTAGAGCATCTGTGGTGTTGTTATCTGGAAATGATGATGAACGGCTAGTCGACGGAATGGCATTCTAGAGTCAGGGATCAGCAATAAGGATTGTTTTAGCAAGTAGGGTTATAACAAAAGAAGGACACATGTTTAGTTCAATGTTAGGCTTTAGTTACAAAATACTTTGTTCACTAAAATGAGTATTTTTTTTAATTTACTAAAAGAACATTTGTAACGAATAATATATACGACTTATTATGTAACTCCATAAACGCACTTTTTGCTGAAAAACAATGGCATTCGCACACCATTACTGATTGGTGTGTAGTTTTAAGTTCACAAGGCATAAAAATGCATTAGATCAGTGAATGTAAAACTCTCACACACTGACCCGAGGTCAGCGGTCAGATTTAATGTTAAATATAGGGATGCACGATATATATCGGCCACCATATCGGTGTCGCCCGGTATTTGGTCATTTTTAATGTTACCGTTATCGATCCGATAAGAAAATATGGCCGGATTATGAGACACTTCAGATGCGCACTGTTCCACATGATCATTTTGAATTACTTGAAATGTGATTGGAATCACTTCAAAAAAGGAAAATAAAGTTATGTGCTGTCATATCGGCTACATAAAATTATAAGGAGAACATTTTAATTGTGTGCTTGGAACATGGCTTTTAATGGCGAAACTTATTGTAATCGGGCTCTCAAAAATGATATAAAAATTTGGATTTAGATTAATCGGCCAATATGTCGGTTATCAGCTTTCAAATATAAAGAATTATCGGTTATCGGCATCAGCCAAAACTTTCATATCGGTGCATCCCTAGTTAAATTATTAGTGTTGGAGATGTTTTGCTGAAATGCATACATTATATTTTATTTAATGAGGATAAAGCAGATATTTTGATTCTAGGCCCACTTAGGTCCACCCTCAACCAGTGTACGCAAACCAATTAAAAACCTTGGCGTGATCTTTGACCCTTCACCATTTTTTGATAAACAAGTTAGTGCTGTTATTAATAAAGGAAACTTTTTTTCCATTTGAGATCTATTGCAGAGTTGAAGCACCTTCTTTCATGCAATGATTTGGAGTGAGTGATTCACGCACCTGTCACATCATGATGAGATTATTGCTCTGGTCTCCTGCAATCTTCATTATCCCTCTTGCAAGTCGTATAAAATGCGGCCGCAAGACTTTTAACTGGGTCTAAAAAGAGGGAGCATATTTCCCCTGTTCTAGCATCCCTCCAATTAAATTCAGGGTTGCTTTTAAAATTCTCGTTTTATATAAGACATTGTCTGGCCGTGCACCAAAATATAGCCAAATATACTGTCCTGCTATAGCACTGAGATCTTCTGAATATATATAAATCAAAGGGTTATAGGGCCTTTTCCATGGCTTTGGAATAGTCTCCTATCATGTGAGGGATGCTCCGTTTTTTAAAACTACTCGTAAATCTTACCTTAGCTTTTGGAAACTTGCAATTGTTGCTTTTGCATACTGTTTCAGCACTTTGGATCAGTTTGATGGATGGCGAGCGTTCTGGATCTCACTGTTAACGAGCGAGTTTTAGGGTACAGAAGTGTTGATGAATGAATGGTGTTCGAGAGCAAAGACACGTCAGCTGATGGATACTTAGTTCCCTAGAGTTTGTGTCTGTACAAATAAATCCAACTGAATGGAATTGAAGAGGGTTTCTTGATAAGCGGTAAGTATTCTAGAGCACAGATGCATTGATGGATGAATGGCTCGTTTGCTAGAATGCAGTGCTGTTGGTCCTTCAATGCGACGACTTCAATCACGCGTTTGTTGAAGAGCAGAATTTTATTCCAATGCCTGAATATAATGTAGAGCTCCAGCAGCAGAACGGAGCGAAGAAAGAGGTTTTATGGTGACAGGTGGGAGAGAGGGATAAAAAAAGATGTGGAGAGGTGAAGAAAAGAAAGACACGCTCCCCTATCACCCCTTCAGCTTCAGAAATTACATATGCAAATCGCACGAGGAGGAATTCTGTAAAAGTGCAAGAGCGAGCGAGCTGTGATCCGGGACATAATCCGTCTGCTCCGGCCCGTGCGAGTGAAGAGCAGGAACTGGGGCATAAAGGAGGCATCCATGTGAATCAGCTGCTCCGGGATCAGTGTGTTCACCTCGACGGGTCGCTCTCCCTGCCGGCAGCTGCTCCAGGATCAGTGTGTGTGTGTGTGTGTGTGTGTGTGAGGCAGTAATGAGCGCGCTGTAATCAGCCAGCATTGAGCAGGCGGCAGGTGTTTGGCAGGTGTGCTCAGACAGATGTGTGATGCTGGCAAGCTTAACGCCGTACAGGTGTGAAGAGCAGTCTACTCCCTAATTAGTGATTTAAATGCTTAATTTCTGTGTTTCAATATTGATTGCTACCTTTCTGCTCTCCTCTCTCTCTCCTGCTGGCTGCCAGAGCGGCTTTTTCATGCGGAGCCAAGGTTGTTTCTTTTGTGCTGTTTTACCTTCAGTCCAGAGACGTTCTGCTGAAGATGACAGATCCAGCTGTCTTGTTATTTTGGGAGCGTTCTGGTTCGGATGCACTGAGGAAAGCAGTCCAAAAGTGTGTTGGATTGCTTCATGTATGTTGACAGGAGATTTATTTGGGGATGAACCGAACAATAAGCCTTATCTTCGTGGTCAGGACACTCTTAAAATTAAAGTTCTTTATTGGCATCAATGGTTCATGAAGAACCTTTAACATCCATGGAATATTTCCAAGGTTCTTTATAGTGGAAAAAGGTTCTTCACACAAATGAAAAATTCTCTTTGAAGAACTGATCACTGAAAGGTTCTTTTGGGAAACCGAAAATGATTCCTCTATGTGAAAACACCCTTTTACAACCTTTCCAGTGGTTAAAAACATCTTCCTTTGCCTATATTTTGTTATATTACACTATATAGCAATATACACTATATTCAATTCAGTTCGATTCACATTTATTTGTATAGCGCTTTTCACAATACATGTCGTTTCAAATCAGCTTTACAGAAAATGTATGTGTACATTACAATTAAGAGAGATCTGTTCTCAGAGGTGACTGTGTCCAAGTTATGTATTTCAGAAATGTACATACACAAATCACAGTTAGCTAGCAATGTATTAATTTAAAGCAGAAAACAATGAACTCATTGAAGTTATGCATATATGTTTGTTAAATGATTATGACATATAAAAAATGGTAGCACTGGTGAATGTTGATTCAGAGCTTGCTTCATCTGAAGTCTTCATAGTAGTCTAGATCTAAACTGAAGCTGACAAACTCTCTAGTTACCTCAGGATGGGCATCCCGAGATAAAACAGAGAAGCAAATGGAAAATAATTAGCATAGCTGCTGTTCATAACATTAAGCAAGGATAATTATGTGCATTTGATCTGATATAACAAGGTAATGAGATGCATTATAAGAATGCTAGGATAAAGAGATGCGTCTTTAATCTAGATTTAAACTGGGAGAGCGAGTCTGAGACCCGAACATTATCAGGAAGGCTATTCCAGAGTTTAGGAGCCAAATGTGGAAACGCTCTCCCTCCTTTAGTGGACTTAGATATTCTGGGTACTACCAGAAGCCCAGAGTTTTGTGACCTTAAAGAGCGCAATGGATTGTAAGGCGATAGAAGATTAGTTAAACACAGGAGCTAAACTGTTTAGGGCCTTATAGGTCAGTGGCAGTACTTCATAAATGATACGGAACTTAATAGGTAACCAGTGTAGATATGATAAAATTGGTGTTATATGATCATATTTTCTTGACCTAGTAAGAACTCTAATAGCTGCATTTTGGACTAACTGTAGTTTGTTTATTGAGGATGCAGGACAACCAGCTAGTAATGCATTACAGTAATCTAGTCTCGAGGTCATGAAAGCATGAACTAGCTTTTCTGCATCAGAAACAGATAGATAGCATGTTCCAGAGCTTAGCGATGTTTCTGAGGTAGAAGGAGTTACTGTACATCCTTCTAAATGCAAATTGTATTCTAGGAGATTCTGTGTACAGGTTTTTGCTCCAATAAATAATACCTCAGTCTTAGCTGAATTTAATAGAAGAAAATTACAGATCATCCAATATTTTATATCTTTAACACACTCTGTCAACTTGGATAATTTAGAGATTTCATCTGGTTGTGATGAAATATATATACTGAGTATAATTGGCATAACAGTGGAAACTAATTCCATGTTTTCTTATAATATTACCAAGTGGCAGCATATATTGAGAATAGCAGAGGGCCGAGCACAGAACCTTGAGGCACTCCATAATTGACTGACGTTATCTTAGATTTTCCCCCGTTTAAATAGACAAAATGGTAACGGTCTGGTAGATACGATCTAAACCAGCTTAATGCCTGTCCCTGAATACCAGTGTAATTTTGTAGTCGATCTATGAGTATATTATGATCTATAGTGTCGAACGCAGCACTAAGATCAAGTAAAACTAGTTTTGAGATACAGCCTTGGTCAGAAGCTAGAAGTCATTTGTAATTTTAACAAGCGCAGTTTCTGTGCTATGATGGGCCTGAATCCAGACTGACATATTTTATACACATAATGTTTTTGCGAGAAGGAGCACAATTGAACGGACAAACTTTTTCTAGTATTTTAGACATAAATGGAAGATTTGCTAATTCATTTGGATCTAATTGTGATTTCTTTATGAGAGGCTTAATAACTGCCAGCTTGAAATATCTTGGAACATAACCTAGAGATAAAGACGAGTTCTACCAGAAAGACTTGGGAGAATAAATACTGTGACAATTATCGATTTATTAAAACAACCCAGCAAGCAATAAAGTTATTTGGCGTAGGCCCCGTCCGTACCTCGCAATCTGAGGGTCCGGACTCTGCATATCCTGCCTGAAGATCAAGGCAGGGGCGCAGCCGACCCCCTGTGAGGTATAGAAGGGACCATCCTGGTGGTGGTGGTGAGGATTCGACTTGGAGGTGGTGGGGAGGATGGTGGTGAATTGGAGCATCTGCGAACTCAAACATGAGTAAGTACTGATCTTTTATACCACAAGTGTTGGAATGTGATTGGATAGATAAAAGGTAAAGTGACGTAACAATTGAGTCTTCCCGGCAGAACTTTATGCTAAAGCTTTCATTTCTGCCACAGGTAACAACTATTCAGTAGTTTAGTGGGGATTGGATCTAATAAACATGTTGTTGGTTTAGATCAGGGGTCGGCAACACTGGCACGCGGAGGGTTAATCGCTGACAAGCAAGCAAACACGAGAGAGGTGTATGTATTTCTTTCAGATAAAGTACATCCCACCTGCATACAGATCTACATTTTGATGTAATAATTCCTCATAGTAATAGCTTGTTTTATTAAGTTAAGAGTTATAAATACTATTAAAGTGTAAGAATTAAACTGCGCAAATCAATGAAAGTGAGCAGCTCTAACAAACCATTACACTGCGCATCGGTTACTGACTGACAGCCTACAGCTTGTTCCTCTGTAAATAGTTAATGCTATAAATTTCAACCAAGTATACAGAATCATTATTAAACATTCCATACATATTAAAATGACTGTGATGCATGTGGAAACTCTGTTCATGCGTACCTGGTCACTTCATGTGTTTTCTCTGATCAGAAAGCTATCCAATCGTGAGGCAAATGCCCTCCGACAGAGAGGATACTTTTTTTTTATATCAGATTAAACAAAATGCATTTGGTTGTTGAAGTCACATATATGTACATTTTACTCCTCCCAAAATGGTAAAAAATGAACATGCGAGAGCGCGTTACAACGGCTCCCGGTTTACAGATATGGCTGAGCAAGCCGACGTGCAAACTGCCACAAATGAAACTGAAAGTTCAGCTCTCATCCTGAAGCTCAACACACAGTTGTCTTCATTAAAAGTAGTGACAAATTATCTAACCAGTGCTGATGCCACTCTTGAAATTAGCTAACGATAAATAAAACATTCTTCAACGTCTAATTTAAGCCTGAAATCAAAGATGACAAATGTAAAACAAATGTCATGAGAAATATTTAAATTTCTGTGTATAGATGGGTTGTGGCACAGTGATGAACTTTGAAACTAAAAAATGTCACTTTATGACAAAAAGGTTGCCGACTCCTGGTTTAGATGCAAAGATAAGTTTATTTAGCTCTTCCTATAGGCTAGTTGTAAAGCACTGCAATTGTTCTCGAGGGCCGATAATTGAGGCTGACAGTCAGAGGTTCTACATTTACAATTGTATTCCTGATGCTTTCAATTTTCTCATTGAAGAAATTCATAAAGTCATTACTACTAAACTGTAATGCAATATTCAGTTCAGATGATGTCTGTTTATTAATCTAGCCACTGTACTAAACAAGAACCTTGGGTTGTTTTGGTCATTTTCTATAAGTTTACGGAGATGCTCGGCCCTACCTTTTTATACCTTTACTACATTTTTATAAGGGTAGGGTGCTGTCTGTCGAAGACACAGTAAACCTGTCCAACAGCCCTATACTGGATTAGACAGGCCGTCTTCTGGAGGTCTCCTTTTATTTATTTTTGTGGATGGTTGGTGTGCGAGGCTATTAATATTCCCCAATCCACGCAATGAAACGGCGGTCTGTGTCTAAATATCACCTGAAGGTACATTGTGTCTTATCTTTGGCCCAGTGCTGTTAGTCTCACAGTGAGCTTTATGCTTGATAAACTCCTGAAATTAATGAATAAGTAACATGTGTGATAAGAATCACAGAGACAAGCCTCTTTGTGTTGTGGTCATGGAGCCAGTCAAGTGTAATGGCTGCTATCACCACACGTGTGTGTGTGTGTGTGTGTGTGTGTGTGTTATTTGTGTGCTCGTATGAAAGAATGCAAGTGTGTGTGTATATGTGTATGGTGAACATAATTAATCTCCATAAAGGCTGGAAAGGTGGCTGGGATGAGTGGAAATTTAATTATCTCTGTGCCGAGTGTCATTTCTCTGCTGAAATGTGCAGCGTATCTCTGTCGCAGGTTTAAATGAAGCACCTGAGCCTCTGAGGAGTTCACCTGAGCAGAAACACACACATTAGGGGCCATAACATGCCCTGATAATGTGCAGGCATTGATCAAATGCTTTTATACACGGGTCATTCTCAGAAAATAAAGTTATTCATGTCTGAATATTTCAGAAATGATTAATACTAGACACATTAAAATTCTGCATTTTGTCCAGTGCTTAAAGCATAAAAATACACAGTGAATAAAGCTCAATCCAAGAATATAGTTCAATCCCAATATAGCTCAATCCCAGAATAAAGCTCAATCCCAGAATATAGTTCAATCCCAATATAGCTCAATCCCAGAATAAAGCTCAATCCCAGAATATAGTTCAATCCCAATATAGCTCAATCCCAGAATAAAGATCAATCCCAGAATATAGTTCAATCCCAATATAGCTCAATCTCAGAATAAAGCTCAATCCCAGAATAGAGATCAATCCCAGAATAGAGCTCAATCTCAGAATAAAGCTCAATCCCAGAATAGAGATCAATCCCAGAATAGAGCTCAATCCCAGAAGGAAGCTTAATCCCAGAATAGAGCTCAATCCCAGAAGAAAGCTCAATCCCAGAATAAAGATTAATCCCAGAATAGAGCTCAATCCCAGAATATAGCTCATTCCCAATCCCAGAATAAAGTTTAATCCCAGAATAAAGTTCAATCCCAGAATAGTTCAATCCCAGAATAGAGCTCAATCCCAGAATAGTTCAATCCCAGAATAGAGCTCAATCCCAGAATAAAGCTCAATCCCAGAATAGTTCAATCCCAGAATAGTTCAATCCCAGAATAGTTCAATCCCAGAATAGCTCAATCCCAGAATAGTTTAATCCCAGAATGAAGTTCAATCCCTGAATAAAGCTCAATCCCAGAACGAAGCTCAATCCCAGAATAGCTCAATCCCAGAATAGAGCTCAATCCCAGAATAGTTTAATCCCAGAATAGAGCTCAATCCCAGAATAGAGCTCAATCCCAGAATAGTTTAATCCCAGAATAGAGCTCAATCCCAGAATAGTTAAATTCCAGAATAGTTCAATCCCAGAATAGAGCTCAATCCCAGAATAGTTTAATCCCAGAATGAAGTTCAATCCCTGAATAAAGCTCAATCCCAGAACGAAGCTCAATCCCAGAATAGAGCTCAATCCCAGAATAGTTCAATCCTAGAATAAAGCTCAATCCCAGAATAAAGATCAATCCCAGAATAAAGCTCAATCCCAGAATAAAGCTCAATCCCAGAATAGAGCTCAATCCCAGAATAGTTTAATCCCAGAATGAAGTTCAATCCCTGATTAAAGCTCAATCCCAGAACGAAGCTCAATCCCAGAATAGAGCTCAATCCCAGAATAGTTCAATCCTAGAATAAAGCTCAATCCCAGAATAAAGCTCAATCCCAGTCCTCCAGCTCTCCATCCACACACTGTCCAGCCGCTGGGAAAACTGGCATCCCAAATAAACCAACAGAAGTTGAAGTTGAGAAGTTCTGTCGTACCAACAGAAGGACCCTGTTGTGGGACCCAGAGCCGGTGTTGTGACGGACTGGAAACCATCTCTGTTTATACGTGAGACTCCAGATAAATGTCCTTTTCCCTCCGGCTCTGCTTTTATCCGTTTATCTGTCATTAGCTCTGCCTCTTCCTCTCTGCTTTAGCTTCATTTGAGTTGTATTACAGTTTTCCCCCAAAAAATGCAATTTTAAAGGAAATCAATTGATGCTGTAAGTGAATCAGGAGATTTATCAGTTTATTTCTGTCTCTGTTTGAGTCTCACGATATAAATGAATGTCACTGTCAGTGAATCCGCTGAGCTCATTCCTGATGGACAGACTGGATCGGGTGGAGTGTGTTACTGATGCTCAAGCTGCTTGTTCATAGTTCACTTCTAGTTCGGAGGACAGGACTCATTTTATGGATGAACAGCAAACACTAATCTCTTATTTTTATTTTTCATTATTCTATTTATTTAGTACTTTTATAACAAGAGATGCTTTTCAGTTTTGTAGTTGAAGAGTGCACCAATGCTAAATTTATTCATAATGTATTCATAATTCATTAATTCAATGAGCTCATTGTTTCTGCCTTAAATTTTTATCTAACTGTGATTTGTATGTACATTTCTGAAATACATAACTTAGAAAAGACCGACTCCCTCAGGGGGAAACTGCTGCTAGGTGGAACAAACTGTAATCTGCAAAACTGTCTGTTTAAAATAAATGAAAAGAAACGTAGCTTTGGGGATTTATTGCTTTTTCGTTGAACCAAACTCGTTTCAAACCGTGACCACAAAACCGAGGTACGTACCGAGCCGTGACTCGTGTGTAACGTTACACCCCTGCTTTATATTATTATATTATGCCAATTCCATCCATACATCCCAGTTATACCATGTGACCATTTGTCTCTGTGTGTTTGAGAGAGAGAGAGAGAGAGAGAGAGAGAGAGAGAGAGAGAGAGAGAGGTGTATTATGGGGTACATTGTTAGATTGTATGTCATTATGGTGAGGTTTGAATGTAGATGTGCTCAGTGTAAACATTTGAACATGACTGGGAAAGACAAAGGTGTGTGTGTGTGTGTGTGTGTGTGTGTGTGTGTGTGTGTGATGAGTTTATGTGTGCAGGGCATCAGAGCGTGAAGCTTGACGACTCCAGTCCACCTTCCCATAAATCACAGCGGTTTTAATCATACCTGCCACCTCCACACACTCATAGTCTCTCTCTCTCGCTCTCTCTCTCTCTCTCTCTCTCTCTCTCTCTCTCTCTTTCAATTATCTTGTAGGTTCTTGTAGCTTTTTATTTATTTATCTGTGCTTCATGTACAGATGCATATTACTGTGAGAGAGAGTGAAGGAGACGCAGCTGACTGATATAAGCCTGATGTGTGTGTTCTGGTGTGTGTTCTGGTGTTTTCTGTGACCTGCTAACCCATACAAACACCTAAGACTGGTTTAAGCTGTTTTTTTGTGAATTTGCTTTGGATTTACTTTGGATTTACTTTGTATGAATTGTTTCTGTTGTCTTTGAATGTAGTTATGGCAAAACAATGACGTGCTCACTCTCCTAAAACACTGGAGACTTGCTTTACAGTTTGTGTTTGTCGACAGAAGTGAAACTGGAGTTGAAACTGTTCACATCTGTTTCTCATTTGATAAATCTCACAGGAATTTAGAATTAAGCTATTTGATAAGATATCAAATTATATAAATCAAAACACAGGAAACATGCTTTGCATTTCTGCACATTATTCCTATTAAACTGGATGATTATATTTCATTGGATTATTACACTCAACCTAATCCGAAATCAGAATCTGGAAACATACATTAGATGAAGTAATAACATCAGAATCAAAATTAGAAACACAACTGGAATATGCAAAATCAGAATTGGAATCTATTTATAATCTTAATCAAAATAATAAATCAAATATGCATCAGATTCCAAATCAGAATTAGAATTAGAATCTAAATTCGGATTTAATTTACTTTAAGGATTAAAATAAGAATCTATGAATCCACATTTGATTCCCCAGTACATGTGAAGCACAGGCATATATTTAACTCTGATTACACAATACACACAACGTTGTGTCTAATCCACACACACATCTGCAGTGTTTCTGTGTTCAGATGATGATATGAGAGCAGGATGAACGAACTCTGAATACCGGAAATAAAGAAATAAATCAAACCAGCTGCTGTGTTTCCTGAGTGGACCTTCAGTGACCCGCATATCTAAAGGTTAATGACACTTTAACTCTCTCTCACACACACACACACACACACACACACACACACACACACAATCTACCTGCACATCTGTTCAGTATCTCAGGCACTTGAATGAAGAGGTTGATCCAGCATGTAAGAAGCTTTATGTGGGTTTAACAGTAATCCATACGACCCACTACACCTGTGTTATCTCACACACACACACACACACACACACACACACACACACACACACACACACACACACATATTCATATATTTATAAGTCCTCTGGTTAGTCGAGATGTGCCATCCCACTTGTTGTTAGGTGGTTGGAAACACAGCCAGTGATCGAACAGTAACGATGGCGTGGGTTTTACCGTATCAGTCTCAGAAAACAGCGTCTTCTCGACACGAACAACACGAACCAAACTCTCCCAGTCTCAGATACACTACAGTGTTTGAGGGCGGAGCTAAGAGACGCTGCTCAGCCAATCAAGACCACAGGCTGGCATTATGCTAATGAGTTACAAACCTAGACAGGTTCATCAGGAACTGAGTCTGAATTACTGACGACTCGCTTCAGTTCAGAATCACAAACTCCATTAATCTGCACTTTGATCTTTGAAACTTTGCAGAGCTTTTTTACATTCTCAAACAGCTTCATTACACACTAATCTTGAATCAGAACTCCCTCTTGCAGCATCTCTTCTCTGATGATGAGGGCGGGGCTATAACCTGTCACTCACATGAGATCAGCCAATAGCAAACCACAACCATCCAATCAATTCCCCACAGACACAATCAAGCCCCGCCCACTTTTGTTCTTGTTCCAGAAGCGTTTCACTCGATATACGACACAATAGAGAAGAAAAGACCAGCACAACTTCCCTTTTGAGCACATTTGTTTTCTTCATTTAGATTCAGAGACCAAAGTGCTGAATTCTAAGTGGGTGATGATGAGTTAATCCGGCCAACTGCTCTCAGGAGTCGACTGAATAATGTAGTGCCGGTAGTGCTGCCTCCTTTACCTCCTCAGGATTCCTAACTCATACAAAGAACTCAAGAGTTCACACATTGTTTGTGAAACTTCAATGGTTTCAGAGACCCTGAAGTTCTGACTGGAGTATTTATTTGTCAGAGAGTTCTGTGGAAATGATATCTGATTCTGTAGGTCTTCTGGACGTAAATCAATGTTTTGCAGGAAATGAAGAATCTGAAACAGAGTTCAGAAGGTGATCGAGAGAGAAGAAGGGGAAGTTTATTTTCTCCAGCTCTGACGTGACAATTTCATGCTGCAAACACAAAAGAGCATATTAAAGACTAAAGTTTATCAGTACAAATTAAGTCTTGGATTCACAGCTGCTTTAATCTTTAGCATCTGAACAGTTTTTTTGCACCCGGCTCTTTCTCGTTTCTCAGTTTTCCCCTGTTAAATGTTGAAACGAAACCACTTCAGTACCGTACGCTTAAAAATACCGAGACGCATCATAAAAATTTAATTACTTCTTCCTCATTTCCATAAGATTCCCTAAAAAAATGTAAAATTCATTTAAAGTAAGTGGTGACTTTGTCTTTGAAGATCACGACAATTAACACGGATCAAAGCGAAGGTTCTGAGAGGAAGAGAGCTCATTAGCATAATGAAATTAACTCACAGACAAGAATCTCTAATAGGTGCAACAAAAAACGCTTTAATAATATTTGAAGAAAATGATGTTTATGCTAGTAATGCAACAATTATAGGCCCTCTATTCAATTAACAAATTGTTAATTAACTTTCAGTATGTTGAGAGTTGATAGTCCGGTTTATTCAGCGAAGTTCGTCTGTTTGAACGGAGCGGTTCACGGTCCCGTCACGCGTCTCACTGCTCAATTTCAACTTTCTGTTTATTGTAGAAATCAAATTGGTCTTAATTAGGATGTTAACCTAACCTCTGAAGAACAAGCACATTTCTGTGCAATTATAACTCACAGAAACATTGAGACGGAGTCTGGAAATGAAAAGCAAGATATAAACATTTGAGTCAAATTAATAAAATTACAGTGAAAGAAAATTAGGTTCTGTTCATGCACAAAACCGCACGGCTTTCTCCTCAGTAAACGCCGAAATTATAGAAAAATGTGCAGCTATTGTGTTTATTTTGCCAGATGAACATAAACATCTGCAACACGTTATACATAATATCTCATTTCATGACCGAGAGAGAGAGAGAGAGAGAGAGAGAGAGAGAGAGAGAGAGACGCTGATCAGGGTCTGCTCATGCCATTAATATAAATTATATACATAATATTTGTATTTGGATTAGTATTTGTATTTATAAGGTTTGCTTTATTGACTTATTTACAGTAAGTCATAGGAGTTCAAAATATGATTAAATTAAATTGATGATGCAGAGATGTACACAAGGATCATAGATGGATGGATGGATATAGAAGGGGCGGAGCCGGGGGGAGTGGGGGGGGGGGTAAATGACCCAGTTTTTGTCTGCCCTCATGAATAAGTAATGATCTGTGTGTCTGAATCATGTTTGTGAGGGTCTCGTTCACTGAGGGTTTGAGTCGAGTCATCAGTGACCCTCAGATTCCCATGATCCTCTCCTTCTTCCTGCTCTCTTTCTCTCTTTTCAGTTCAGATCACATTAGTGCTAGAATATGAACTTCCTGTTTTACAAAAAAATGTGCAAAGTAATTTAACTTTTAGGGTATCATAATATCCTGAAACAAAATTAACAATAATGATACAAATGAATAATACACACAATTGCAACCTATGGATTAAGAAGGACTTATAAATTAATAAAAAAAAAAAAATATTTGAATGTTAAGTCATTTCTATAGTGCTTAATCAATACAGATTGTCAAAGCAGCTTCACAGAAATAAACTGATACATTCTGCAACATTGACTTATTTTCCTGTCAATTAATGAATTAATGATACACATATACAGTGGTGTGAAAAAGTGTTCGCCCCCTTGGTAAATATGATCAGATATGGCTGTAATAAATAAATCTGCATTTTTAATCCTTTTGATATTTTATTTTAAAAATGTGCAAAAATCTAACCTTTCATTGAAGTAAAATAATTGAAAGTGGGGGGGAAATCACATTATGAAATAAATGTTTTTCTCCAAAACACGTTGGGAATAATTGTTTGCCCCCTTTTATTAAATACTTTTTGCACCTCTTTTTTTCCAAGATAACAGCTCTGAGTTTTCTCCTATAATGCCTGATGAGTTTGGAGAATAACTGACCAGAGATCAGACTCTCCATCCTGTTCTCCATTATAAGATTTCTAGAACAGGCTTGTCAGGTTTAGATTTTTTATCTGTTGGTATTTGATCGAATCCGTGATGCCATGTATCCGTTTCATCTGACCATAGAACCCATCCCGTTTGAAGTTCCAGTCGTGTCAGTTACTTTTCAAATGTTCTATGGTCAGATGAAACAAAAACATTCGCTTTTTCGCCAGCAAACACTTAAGATGGGTTTGGTGCACACAGGGATAAAAAAGTACCGATGTGTAAAATGAAATACTCTGCTGTATCTTTAATGCTGTGGGCCTAATTTTCTGCCAGAGGTCCTGGACATCTTGTTCAGATACATGGCATCTTATCTCCTCCTTTCCGCCCCTCCTTATATATATCCTCCTCATCTTCTCTCCTCCTCTTCTCCTCATCTCCTCATCTCCTCTCCTCTCCTCTCCTCTCCTCTCATCTCATCTCATCTCATCTCATCTCCTCTCCTCTCATCTCATCTCATCTCATCTCATCTCATCTCATCTCATCTCCTCCTCCTCCTCTCATCTCATCTCATCTCATCTCATCTCATCTCATCTCATCTCATCTCCTCCTCTCCTCTCCTCTCCTCTCCTCATCTCCTCTCCTCATCTCATCTCATCTCATCTCATCTCATCTCATCTCATCTCATCTCATCTCATCTCCTCCTCCTCCTCTCATCTCCTCTCATCTCCTCTCATCTCATCTCATCTCATCTCAACCTCTCATCTCATCTCATCTCATCTCCTCCTCATCTCCTCCTCCTCTCCTCTCCTCCTCCTCATCTCATCTCCTCTCATCTCCTCACATCTCATCTCATCTCATCTCCTCCTCTCCTCATCTCCTCTCCTCTCCTCTCATCTCATCTCCTCCTCTCATCTCATCTCATCTCCTCTCATCTCATCTCATCTCATCTCATATCATCTCCTCCTCCTCCTCTCATCTCATCTCATCTCATCTCATCTCATCTCATCTCATCTCCTCCTCTCCTCTCCTCTCCTCTCCTCTCATCTCATCTCCTCCTCCTCATCTCATATCATCTCATCTCCTCCTCCTCATCTCATCTCCTCTCATCTCATCTCATTTCCTCTCATCTCATCTCCAACATTTCCTCCTCATCTCATCTCATCTCATCCTCTCCTCTCCTCTCCTCTCATCTCCTCTCATCTCCTCTCATCTCCTCTCCTCTCCTCTCCTCTCATCTCGTCTCCTCTCCTCTCATCTCATCTCATCTCATCTCATCTCATCTCATCCTCTCATCTCATCCTCTCCTCTCCTCTCATCTCGTCTCATCTCCTCTCATCTCCTCTCATCTCATCTCATCTCATCTCATCTCATCTCATCTCATCCTCTCATCTCATCTCATCTCATCTCATCTCATCTCCAACATCTCCTCCTCATCTCTCCTCTCCTCTCCTCTACTCTCATCTCGTCTCCTCTCCTCTCCTCTCCTCTCATCTCATCTCATCTCATCTCATCTCATCTCATCTCCTCCTCATCTCTCCTCTCCTCTCCTCTACTCTCCTCTCCTCTCCTCTCCTCTCCTCTCCTCTCCTCTCCTCTCATCTCATCTCATCTCCTCCTCTCCTCATATCTCCTCTCATCTCATCTCATCTCATCTCATCTCCTCCTCTCCTCATATCTCATCTCATCTCCTCCTCTCCTCTTCTCCTCTCATCTCCTCTCCTCCTCTCATCTCCTCCTCTCCTCTCTTCCTCATCTCCTCCTCCTCTCCTCTTCTCATCTCCTCTCATCTCGTCTCCTCTCCTCTCCTCTCCTCTCCTCTCCTCTCCTCCTCTCCTCATATCTCATCTCATCTCCTCCTCTCCTCTTCTCCTCTCATCTCCTCTCCTCCTCTCATCTCCTCCTCTCCTCTCTTCCTCATCTCCTCCTCCTCTCCTCTCTTCCTCATCTCCTCCTCCTCTCCTCTTCTCATCTCATCTCATCTCCTCCTCTCCTCTTCTCCTCTCATCTCCTCTCCTCCTCTCATCTCCTCCTCTCCTCTCTTCCTCATCTCCTCCTCCTCTCCTCTCTTCCTCATCTCCTCCTCCTCTCCTCTCCTCTTCTCATCTCCTCTCATCTCGTCTCCTCTCCTCTCCTCTCCTCTCCTCTCCTCTCCTCTCCTCCTCTCCTCATATCTCATCTCATCTCCTCCTCTCCTCTTCTCCTCTCATCTCCTCTCCTCCTCTCATCTCCTCCTCTCCTCTCTTCCTCATCTCCTCCTCCTCTCCTCTCTTCCTCATCTCCTCCTCCTCTCCTCTTCTCATCTCATCTCATCTCCTCCTCTCCTCTTCT
>NC_137131.1:45200462-45230462 GCF_949319135.1 Squalius cephalus
AGGACGACTCCAGCAGGACTCAGTGTTTCTCAGTGAACCCGATCCTCCATCAGGACGACTCCAGCAGGGCTCAGTGTTTCTCAGTGAACCCGATCCTCCATCAGGACGACTCCAGCGGGACTCAGTGTTTCTCAGTGAACCCGAACCTCCATCAGGACGACTCCAGCAGGACTCAGTGTTTCTCAGTGAACCTCCATCAGGACGACTCCAGCAGGACTCAGTGTTTCTCAGTGAACCCGAACCTCCATCAGGACGACTCCAGCAGGACTCAGTGTTTCTCAGTGAACCTGAACCTCCATCAGGACGACTCCAGCAGGACTCAGTGTTTCTCAGTGAACCCGATCCTCCATCAGGACGACTCCAGCAGGGCTCAGTGTTTCTCAGTGAACCCGATCCTCCATCAGGACGACTCCAGCGGGACTCAGTGTTTCTCAGTGAACCCGAACCTCCATCAGGACGACTCCAGCAGGACTCAGTGTTTCTCAGTGAACCTCCATCAGGACGACTCCAGCAGGACTCAGTGTTTCTCAGTGAACCCGAACCTCCATCAGGACGACTCCTGCAGGACTCAGTGTTTCTCAGTGAACCCGAACCTCCATCAGGACGACTCCAGCAGGACTCAGTGTTTCTCAGTGAACCCGAACCTCCATCAGGACGACTCCAGCAGGACTCAGTGTTTCTCAGTGAACCTGAACCTCCATCAGGACGACTCCAGCAGGACTCAGTGTTTCTCAGTGAACCCGATCCTCCATCAGGACGACTCCAGCAGGACTCAGTGTTTCTCAGTGAACCCGAACCTCCATCAGGACGACTCCAGCAGGACTCAGTGTTTCTCAGTGAACCCGAACCTCCATCAGGACGACTCCAGCAGGACTCAGTGTTTCTCAGTGAACCCTAACCTCCATCAGGACGACTCCAGCAGGGCTCAGTGTTTCTCAGTGAACCCGAACCTCCATCAGGACGACTCCAGCAGGACTCAGTGTTTCTCAGTGAACCTGAACCTCCATCAGGACGACTCCAGCAGAACTCAGTGTTTCTCAGTGAACCCGAACCTCCATCAGGACGACTCCAGCAGGACTCAGTGTTTCTCAGTGAACCCGAACCGCCATCAGGACGACTCCAGCAGGACTCAGTGTTTCTCAGTGAACCCGATCCTCCATCAGGACGACTCCAGCAGAACTCAGTGTTTCTCAGTGAACCCGATCCTCCATCAGGACGACTCCAGCAGAACTCAGTGTTTCTCAGTGAACCCGAACCTCCATCAGGACGACTCCAGCAGGACTCAGTGTTTCTCAGTGAACCCGATCCTCCATCAGGACGACTCCAGCAGAACTCAGTGTTTCTCAGTGAACCCGAACCTCCATCAGGACGACTCCAGCAGGACTCAGTGTTTCTCAGTGAACCCGATCCTCCATCAGGACGACTCCAGCAGAACTCAGTGTTTCTCAGTGAACCCGAACCTCCATCAGGACGACTCCAGCAGGACTCAGTGTTTCTCAGTGAACCCGAACCTCCATCAGGACGACTCCAGCAGGACTCAGTGTTTCTCAGTGAACCCGATCCTCCATCAGGACGACTCCAGCAGGACTCAGTGTTTCTCAGTGAACCCGAACCTCCATCAGGACGACTCCAGCAGGACTCAGTGTTTCTCAGTGAACCCGATCCTCCATCAGGACGACTCCAGCAGGACTCAGTGTTTCTCAGTGAACCCGAACCTCCATCAGGACGACTCCAGCAGGACTCAGTGTTTCTCAGTGAACCCGAACCTCCATCAGGACGACTCCAGCAGGACTCAGTGTTTCTCAGTGAACCCGATCCTCCATCAGGACGACTCCAGCAGGACTCAGTGTTTCTCAGTGAACCCGAACCTCCATCAGGACGACTCCAGCAGGACTCAGTGTTTCTCAGTGAACCCGAACCTCCATCAGGACGACTCCAGCAGGACTCAGTGTTTCTCAGTGAACCCGAACCTCCATCAGGACGACTCCAGCAGGACTCAGTGTTTCTCAGTGAACCCGATCCTCCATCAGGACGACTCCAGCAGGACTCAGTGTTTCTCAGTGAACCCGATCCTCCATCAGGACGACTCCAGCAGGACTCAGTGTTTCTCAGTGAACCCGAACCTCCATCAGGACGACTCCAGCAGGACTCAGTGTTTCTCAGTGAACCCGAACCTCCATCAGGACGACTCCAGCAGGACTCAGTGTTTCTCAGTGAACCCGAACCTCCATCGGGACGACTCCAGCAGGACTCAGTGTTTCTCAGTGAACCCGATCCTCCATCAGGACGACTCCAGCAGGACTCAGTGTTTCTCAGTGAACCCGAACCTCCATCAGGACGACTCCAGCAGGACTCAGTGTTTCTCAGTGAACCCGAACCTCCATCGGGACGACTCCAGAAGGACTCAGTGTTTCTCAGTGAACCCGAACCTCCATCGGGACGACTCCAGCAGGACTCAGTGTTTCTCAGTGAACCTGAACCTCCATCAGGACGACTCCAGCAGGACTCAGTGTTTCTCAGTGAACCCGATCCTCCATCAGGACGACTCCAGCAGGACTCAGTGTTTCTCAGTGAACCCGATCCTCCATCAGGACGACTCCAGCGGGACTCAATGTTTCTCAGTGAACCTGAACCTCCATCAGGACGACTCCAGCAGGACTCAGTGTTTCTCAGTGAACCCGAACCTCCATCAGGACGACTCCAGCAGGACTCAGTGTTTCTCAGTGAACCCGATCCTCCATCAGGACGACTCCAGCAGGACTCAGTGTTTCTCAGTGAACCCGAACCTCCATCAGGACGACTCCAGCAGGACTCAGTGTTTCTCAGTGAACCCGAACCTCCATCGGGACGACTCCAGAAGGACTCAGTGTTTCTCAGTGAACCCGAACCTCCATCGGGACGACTCCAGCAGGACTCAGTGTTTCTCAGTGAACCTGAACCTCCATCAGGACGACTCCAGCAGGACTCAGTGTTTCTCAGTGAACCCGATCCTCCATCAGGACGACTCCAGCAGGACTCAGTGTTTCTCAGTGAACCCGATCCTCCATCAGGACGACTCCAGCGGGACTCAATGTTTCTCAGTGAACCTGAACCTCCATCAGGACGACTCCAGCAGGACTCAGTGTTTCTCAGTGAACCCGAACCTCCATCAGGACGACTCCAGCAGGACTCAGTGTTTCTCAGTGAACCCGAACCTCCATCAGGACGACTCCAGCAGGACTCAGTGTTTCTCAGTGAACCCGATCCTCCATCAGGACGACTCCAGCAGGACTCAGTGTTTCTCAGTGAACCCTAACCTCCATCAGGACGACTCCAGCAGGACTCAGTGTTTCTCAGTGAACCCGATCCTCCATCAGGACGACTCCAGTAGGACTCAGTGTTTCTCAGTGAACCCGAACCTCCATCGGGACGACTCCAGCAGGACTCAGTGTTTCTCAGTGAACCCGATCCTCCATCAGGACGACTCCAGCAGGACTCAGTGTTTCTCAGTGAACCCGAACCTCCATCAGGACGACTCCAGCAGGACTCAGTGTTTCTCAGTGAACCCGATCCTCCATCAGGACGACTCCAGCAGGACTCAGTGTTTCTCAGTGAACCCGAACCTCCATCAGGACAACTCCAGCAGGACTCAGTGTTTCTCAGTGAACCCGAACCTGCATCAGGACGACTCCAGCAGGACTCAGTGTTTCTCAGTGAACCCGAACCTCCATCAGGACGACTCCAGCAGGACTCAGTGTTTCTCAGTGAACCCGAACCTCCATCAGGACGACTCGAGCAGGACTCAGTGTTTCTCAGTGATACTCTACTCAGTTTGAGGAACATTATGAGATGCTGCAACTGTAATTCCTCTCCATCAGCATTAACAAGTGCATGTCCATCAACAAACCCATTATTTTACTTGTAATAATTTATTTACCAAGTTTTTTTTTTTTAATATGTTGCGGTGAACACGTGGAAACTGTATCAATAACAGTGCATGTATGCATTAGCCTCAATGCATTAGCATTGCATTAGCTCTAGCGTGAATGATCTGATGTAACATAAACGTTGGTAAAACAAATATTTCCTCAAAGTAGTGAGAACGACAGACGATCTGCATTAATAGACACAGTTATAGGTAATCGTGGCCCACAGCTGATCAGCAGAAGTATTTCAGTAAGACAGTGATAACGTGAGTTAGCCAGTTAGCAGGAGACCTACACAATATAAAACTCAAAACTAAGTATTTTGAACACCATCTTTCAAGAGCAAGCGATTTGTGAATCCTGCACTGAACTCCGAGATTTGAGAAGCAGTCGTCAGTGAAATAAAGGGAACACAGCAAAAGTGTAGGATTATACTGATACCGTGGTAAAGATGAACTTTAACCTCTGATTCTCCACATGCTCGTCCTTGGGCAGTGAAAACACTGGCTTTACCTTCACATTATAGAGCAACAGTCTTCTGATGTTGACTGAGAAATAAAATACAATAAATAGTAATATCAATCTTACAAGGATAACAGTGGATGTGAATATGGATTCTGATGGTGTCCAATGGAAGTATGAAGGTGTTTAGCAGCCGGAGCGAACTTTTCTGGAAAGTTTGCTTTGGGAAGCTGTTTCAAACTCCAAATATCGGGCCTTTAAAGGCACAGTTCACCAAAAAAATTTAATTATGTCATCATTTACTCTCCCTCGTCTTGTTGACATGATCACTGATCGTTTCCCAATCAGTTGGTGTTTATTTATTTTTTTGTTTCGTTTTCAATTTTAGTTTGACCAATTTTGTGCTTTTGTCATTTCTATTCGTTTTTTGTTAAAAAACAAACAAAAATGATTTCAGTTTTAGTTCAATATCATTAATTAATCTTTGTCATTAGGATGCATACCAAAAAGGTTTAAGCTGGCTATGATTAAACGCTTGTTAAAAAAACGCAACTTGATCCTACAGAATTAGTCAATTACAGGCCAATCTCGAATCGACCCTTTCTGTCAAAGATACTAGAAAAGGCAGTAGAAAGAAATGATATCTGGAGGATTTCCAGTCAGGATTTAGACCGTACCATAGTACTGAGACTGCTCTCATTAGAGTTACAAATGATTTGCTCTTATCATCCGATCGTGGCTGTATCTCACTATTGGTGTTACTCGATCTTAGTGCTGCATTTGATACTATTGACCACAACATTCTTTTAAATAGACTCGATAATTTTGTTGGCATTAGTGGAATTGCATTAGCAGGGTTTAAATCATACTTATCTGACTGTTATCAGTTTGTAGCAGTAAATGAAGAGATGTCTCATCGATCACAAGTTCAGTATGGCGTACCACAAGGCTCAGTACTAGGACCGCTGCTGTTCACTCTGTACATGCTACCCTTGGAAGATATCATTAGGAAACATGGCATTAGTTTTCACTGTAATGCTGATGATACTCAGCTCTATATTTCTTCACGCCCTGACGAAACTTACCAATTCAGAAAATTAACGGAATGCACAGCTAATATAAAAAAAACTGGATGACTAGTAATTCCCAACGACTTAATTCTGAAAAAAACAGAGATTCTAATTATTGGACAAAAAACGTCCTCACGTAATAACCTAGAATACTGTCTAACACTTGATGGCTGCTCTGTCAAGTCTTCGTCGTCGGTTAGGAACCTGGGTGTGTGTGTGTGTGTGTGGGTGTGCTCTTTGATACCAATCTTTCATTTAAAAGTCACGTGTCTAGTATCTGTAAAACTGCATTTTTCCATCTTAAAAATATATCTAAATTACGCCATATGCTCTCATTGACAAATGCGGAACAGTTAGTTCATGCGTTCATGACATCAAGGCTAGATTATTGTAATGCTCTACTGAGTGGTTGCCCTGCACGCTTAATAAACAAACTACAGCTGGTCCAAAACGCAGCAGCTCGAGTTCTTACCAGAACCAGGAAGTATGACCATATTAGCCCTGTTCTGTCAACACTGCACTGGCTCCCTATTAAACATTGTTTACATTTTAAAATATTGCTGATCACTTACAAAGCACTAAATGGTTTAGCTTCGCAGTACTGGAGCGAGCTCTTAACGCATTATAGTCCGTCACGTCTATTGCGATCTCAAAATTCCGGCCAGTTGATAATACCTAGAATATCTAAGTCGACTGCTGGCGGTAGATCCTTTTCCTATTTAGCACCAAAACTCTGGAACAGTCTTCCTACCATTGTCCGGGAAGCAGACACACTCTGTCAGTTCAAAGCCAGATTAAAGACACATCTCTTTGACCTAGCTTTCACATAATACATTATAGACTTCTATAATTTAATGTTAGGCTGCATAGATTAGGTCAGCCGGAACCGGGAACACTTCCCATAAATCCTGATGTATTCGTTACATCATAAGAAGAATGGCATCTACGCTAATATTAGTCTCTCTGTTTATCTGAGGTTCACCGTAGTCCGCCGGATCCAGACCATATCCAGATCTGATGAAGGACCTGCGCCTGGACACACACACACACACACACACACTCCAGGTCTGATGAAGGACCTGCGCCTGGACACGACGACAACGCAGTCCTGACGTGTCACAAGTCTCTCCCCTGTGAAGGCCTCCTTCCCTTCCCTTTACCTCAGTACAGATAAAATGATGTCGGGATAATTCCGGTTCGCGTGGCTACACAGAGGCAACAAAAAATTTCTGTATTATAACATTTTTAAGGCCAGACAAGTATTTTATTGAGGGTTGATTTGAAAAGAAGGACTACACACCTGCTCACATATATATTCAAACGCGCATACCTTTGGACTGAACACGTGATGCGCATGTGCACAACGACGTCTGTGTTTTCACGGGTTTGCATTTTTGAGGTTTGCGCAGAGATAACGGATAATCGTTTGCACCTTCAAACCTATTTCTGGGAGTCCGTTCTCGAGACACCAAACACTGTATTGTGCGGATGGGCGGCCGGAGCACGTGAAGGGTTTTCTGTTAGAGCGGTGTGTGTTAGCGGCCCCTAAGTTAATAACTAATGATCTTTTCAATGGAAGTGAATCAATCAAAACTAACTTTAGCTGGACAATAACTTTTTCCTAGATCTGCTGTAAAGCCAAAACAATCTGTTGCGGTAAATTCCTATTATCACTGTTGCTTTGAAACAGTCTATATTGTTAAAAGCGCTGTATAAATGAAGGTGACTTGACTTGAGTGAGTGAGAGAGTAAGTGAGTGAGTGTTTAAGAGTGTGAGTAAGTGCGTGTGTGTGTGAGATAATGTGTGAGTGTGTAAGAGTGTGAGAGTGAGTGAGTGAGTGAGTGAGTGAGTGAGTGGTTGGTTGAACTGCTTCTCTTCCTGTGTGTGTGTGTGTGTGTGTGTGTGTGTGTGTGTGTTAGAGAGAGAGAGAGAGAGAGAGACTGTGTGTGTGTGTGTGTGTGTGTGTGTGTGTGTGTGTGTGTGTGTGTGTGTGTGTGTGTGTTTGTTTCAGGACTAAATGAAGATATTTGTTTCACCCAGGTAACTCTGGCACAAGCTGTTTTCTGCCGGTGCAGGAGACGATTATCTCACACCTGCTCTCAGCAGATTCTGCCAGATCTGAGCATTCACTCCACCATCTGTCCTGGACAAGGTGTTACACAGGTCACTGAAGAGAGAGAGAGAGAGAGACACAGAGAGAGAGACTGAGAGAGACTGAGAGAGAGAGACTGAGAGAGAGACTGAGAGAGAGAGAGAGAGAGAGAGAGAGACAGAGAGAGAGACTGAGAGAGACTGAGAGAGAGAGACTGATAAAGCACGTAGAGCTTATTATAGTATAAGAAAACCCCTGTTCAAATTTAACCCACCCATTAAACTGTGGCTGAAAATCTTCGAGAGCATCATCAAACCCATCCTCCTATACGGCTGTGAAATCTGGGGCCCCAAATTTAAACTAAATTACGATTCCTGGGACAAAACCCCTGTGGAAACTTTCCACCTCGAGTTCTGCAAGAACATCCTGGGAACTCACAGAAACGCTCCGAGTCTGGGTTGCCGGGCAGAATTAGGCAGATTCCCTCTCCTATCTGAGATCCAGAAGAGAGCCGCAAAGTTCTGGTTCCATCTATCAGACGCGCAGTCAGAGAGTTACCATCACTGCGCTCTCAGACACAGGGCAGGACACCCCGAGAGCGACCCCATGACACATTTAGTGGAAAAACACCAACTTAATCCAACAATTCAGTTCAGACACGCAAAAGTAAAAGAAATAGGGAACATAACCAAAGAAGAATACATACAAGACTGGCAGATAAAGGTCACACAAGTAAATAAATTAAAATACTTCCACAAAATAAAGTCTGATTATAAATTGGCCCCATACCTGACCGATATCAGTAACTATGGTCAGAGAAAGCTCCTGACGAGGTATCGCATTAGTGACCACAGTCTGTGTGTGGAGACGGGCCGGCACAAGCCGAGCTGGAGAGCCAGAGAGCTCAGACTGTGTTCACACTGCACTGATGGAGTCGTAGAGGATGAGCTGCACTTCCTCACCGAGTGCAGCAAGTATAAACTCATCAGAGACTCTTATTTCACACGAATAGCTCAGATTTTACCCCAGTTCCAACAAGCGAGCCTCATAGACAAACTGTCTTATATTCTGGGAGAGAAAGAAGAGTGTGTTCTCCTGGCAGCGCAGTATGTGTCTTCCTGCCATCATATGAGGGACAAGGGCTGAACCCTCTTTTACATTAAACTGCTCTCTGTACTTATTTTTTTTTTCTCATTGTGATATATTTATGCATAATATTGAAATGTATTTTTTTTTTTTTTTTTTTTTATTATTATTGTTCACTTTTATGTATCAACATGTACGTATGTTTGTATATGTCTATTGCTTTGGCAATATTGTGCTATTTTACACAGTCATGCCAATAAAGCTCATTTGAATTGAATTGAATTGAATTGACTGAGAGAGAGAGACAGAGAGAGAGAGAGACTGAGAGAGAGACTGAGAGAGACTGAGAGAGAGAGACTGAGAGAGAGAGAGAGACTGAGAGAGAAAGAGAGAGACAGAGAGAGAGAGAGACAGAGAGAGAGAGAGAGAGAGAGAGAGAGAGAGAGAGAGAGAGAGACTGAGAGAGACACTGAGAGAGAGAGACAGAGAGAGAGAGAGACTGAGAGAGAGAGAGACAGAGAGAGAGACAGAGAGAGAGAGAGACTGAGAGAGACACAGAGAGAGAGAGATGCTGTTTCTGATTGTGTTGTTCTGAGGAGTGTGTGATGCTGAAGAAACCCAGGATTGACACACAACAGGTCAAACCACGTAGAATTAAATACACTTCTGTTTATTCAAGAAATTAATATGCTTACTAGGACACATTAAATTAATCAAAAGTGACAGTAAAGACATTTATAATGTTACAAAAGGTTCTATTTCAGATAAATGCTGCTCTTTTGAACTTTCTATTCATCAAAGAATCCTGAAGAATAAAATGTAAGCACAGTTTCCACAGAAATCTGAAGCAGCACGACTGTTTTCAACACTGATAATAATCATAAATGTTTCTTGAGCATCAAACCATCATATTAGAGTGATTTCTGAAGGGTCACGTTCAAGCAGTTAGATGATCGCATACAGTGTGTGAGAGATGCATTTAATAGATCAAAAACGAGTGTTTATTTTTGCCATGTACATGTAAGAGTTTCTGCATCGCATGAGTTCTCTTCAACAGATCCTGAGTCTTCGATTCATCCACACTGTGAGTGTAACCGGTCTTTAACCCAACTAACAGCGTATATCTCAGCAAAATAAGTCTTAATACGTCTGTTCTTTTATATTTTCGATGCAGAGAACAAATGCAAATGGCTGTACATTTATTTGTGCATTAGATTAGAGTAGATAGCTGTCACAGGATATGTAGTGTGTGTGTATTTGTGTAATTTACGGTGAGCTCATAGAGCCATGTGTATATTGTGTTGCGTGCAAGCTGGAAAGTTAAGTTAGATCTAGAGCTGCAAACAATGTTCTTATCAACCAATTCCCTCTCAAGGGAACTGGCGCTGCGTCGGTTGACGCTGAAGGAACGCTTCGCGTGACGACGTCTTGAAGCACATGTGAAATCAGTCCAATGGTGTGGCAGGTGACGTCACGAGCCACGACACTATAAAGCTGCCCAAAACAGGGCTATCTTCTGTGTCTTCAGTAGCACTCATTGTGAAACTGTCCTTTATTGAAACACCATATTTGATGTTTGTCTTTATATCACTATATATATATATATACACACAAGTCATGGCGAGCAAGCAGCAGTTTAGGATGTGTGTACACCCCTGCCCGCATTATTTAACGGGTGGGGACACACACATTCTTTGTGTAGCTTGTTTGGGTGAGGATCATGAGCACTATGATGTGCTTCCCATGCGGACGCTCCGATCCCGCCTGGCGTTCAGGACGCTCAGGCTTGCGTTCCCCAGGGCTCTGGTCTTCAGACTTGGGGTTCGCAAATGGATCTATCAGCGGGTTTAGAGACAGGGTTAGAGACAGCCTTCTCTCTGCCTTCACCTGACAGATCCAGTGCCTTCTCTCAGGGTTTGGAAGCACGCGCTGCGGTTCCTTCCGCTCCAGTTGAGGCACCGACACTGCGACTATCGAGTTCTGCGGAGCTAGAAGTTCAGTGTCGACGCAAGAGATACTGAGGACTCGCCACCTCAGTCTCATGCGTTCGAGGAGCTGGTTGAGGTTGTGACGAGAGCAGTTGAAAGACTGAGTGTTGACTGGCCAGCAGATGAAACTGGACGAACGCTTCCTACCATCACGGTCACAAGCTCAACGCCGGGGTCTACCGCTGAACCCCGATCTCCACACTGAGGTGTCGAGATCGTGGGAGAAACCAGTTTCGTACAGAGTGTATAGTACAAACATCAAACTATTCCTCTATATTGAATTATAAATAACTGTTATGCCCCGAGGTGGCATCTTCCCTAAAGTATTACTCACTAAGCCGGTCAGAACCACATCTCGCTAGTGGCTAAAGCTAACTCAGTCAGGCTAAAGCATGCCTTCACACCATGGCGCTGCTGCTGGCCTACCAGGCTGAGCTGTTAGGAGACATGGACCAGGGCGGGGGAATTGGTCCTGACATAGTTTGCGAACTACGTCGAGCCACAGATTTATCTCTCAGGACCACCAAGGAGACGGCTAAATCCATCGGCTGCTCTATGGCAGCCCTGGTGGCCACTGAGAGGCGTCTGTGGCTCAACCTTAGCAATATTAACGAGAAGGACAAGAATATTCTTATGGATGCACCCCTGTCACCTTCTGGCCTCTTCGGAGAACTCGGACCAGGAAAAGAATAATCTGCTATGCCCAGTCAGGGCGCTAGATGCCCACAGAGCTGCCCTGTGGAGTATATCTGAACAGCTGTTTGTGTGTTTCGGTCCCCTAACAAAGGGTCCCCTGCATCTACGCAGAGAATGAGCGTGTGTGATCGAGGCTATCTCACTTGCTTATGAGTTGGTTGGACAGCCTTCACCTATGGCTGTCCGGTCTCGCTCTACTAGGAGTACGGTGGCCTCCAAGGCTCTTATGTCAGGAGTTGCTCTCCAAGAGGCTGGTCCTCACCGCACACATTTCTACGGTTCGACTCTTTGGACTTGGACTCTACACCGGGGTCTCGGGTGCTCGTGCTAGTGCTGCTCCTCACGATCTCACACTGGACAGACACCTGTCGCTATGGTGGCGTTGGTATAGACGTCTCAGTGTCAATCGACACAGCGCGAGTTCCCTTGAAAGGGAACGCCTCGGTTACGACTGCAGGAGTGTGAAAGTAGAAGTGTGTAGGAGAGGGAACGAGACGCTGCGTCACCTTGCCGTATCTCCTACGTGCCGTCAGCGACCAAGATCAGAGGCCAAAATCAATAATAAATAAATAAGTTTATATATAAAGGATTAGGGTTAGGGTTGTGATATATATACACATTTACTCATAAATAAATAAATATAAATATAAATAAATAAAGGAAAAATATGTAATACAACAATTTATTTTAAGTAATTGTATTTTTTAATGAAGTAATTTATTTCCTATTTATTTATTTATTTATTTATTTATTTATATTTTTTTCTGCATGTTTAGCCTCCATTAGCTAATGATACTCTATTTTATTTCTTTTATAGCTAATGATACTCTACATTTAAAATGACCAGATTCGGCTCAATAGTCTATTTGTAATAGTATTGAATTTTTTTCTTCGATCTTCTTGCAGTGCATTATGAGATTGCCTTCTCTGTGAAGGTACATGTCATTCTGGCCGTAGGAAGGGAGCGACTCGTGATGCCTACAGTGCTGTCTAGGTAGGGCTCACCAGTGTTTGGAACGGCACCATAGAGTCTGTCGAGTGTGTTTGTGTTTAAAAATGCAGGTAGAGAAAAATGCTTTAGGCTCAGAAATCTTCTCGTGTGTGAATAGATAATTCTCTCTCTCTCACACACACACACACACACACACACACACACACAAACAGTAAAGTGCATGAACGCTAGCACTTACGTCTCTCTCTCTCTCCAGGGTTCTTGGTCCATCTTTCATGTGCACAGCTGCTCACCTTATATCCGCCAATATCCCCGCGGCTCGCCTCTGCCCCGGATCGTCCCGCCGGACGCTCACACAGACACACACGCACACACACACACTCTCTCATACAGGTACTGAACATCATGCATTATTCAGCAGGTCAAAGGAGAGAGCAGCATCCCTGCAAAAACACACACACACACTCGCGCTGGAGTCTGTAGGTGGGCCGCCGCTCGCTTTAATCATGCATAACCCTTTTGAGATGTATGTATTCCTGTATGTTTTATCTGTGGGCTTTAGCTGTTATTTATAGGACAGTGAAGATGCATGATAGTTGTGGTAATATGATGATCCAGGCCAAACTGATGCTGCTGTTTGTACAAAGAGCTCATTTTGAAGAGTTTTTTCGGCAGGCCAGTAGTTCTTATTTCCACTTGCCCTGCCAACATTTTCACTGACGTCACTACAAAAGAATATACATGCATGCATACATGAATACATATACAGTATATGCAATTTCTTCCTGTCTCATATCACCAGAGTCTCTGTGATATTCTGTGATATTCTGTGTTTGTGTTTTTCCATCACATCACATCACATCAAGTCAAGTCTCCTTCATTTATACAGCGCTTTAACAATATAGAGTGTTTCACAGCAGCTTTACAGTGATAATAGGAGATTACAGTAACAGAGATTGTTTAGGCTTTAAGTTAGTTGTCCAGCTAAAGTTAGTTCTGATTGATTCACTTCCGTTGTAAAGATCATTAGTTATTAACTTAGGGGCCGCTAACACACACCGTTCTCACAGAAAACCGAAACTTTTAGTGTGTTCTGGAGGTTCATTTACACAACAGTGTTTGGAGCTCGAGAACACAAACTCTGAAACTGGATCCAAGGTTTACGTTTTGAAAAATGTTGAAACACCTGATCATCTCCACGTAAACTTCAAAAACGTGAATATGTGAAAACGCTGACAGCGTGCACATGTATATTATGTGTTTAGTCTACAGGTATGAGTGTTTGAATATATATGAGCGTGTAGTCTTTCTTTACATCAGTATGAACACTAGTACTAGTGCTGATTGACTTAAACTCATTATAGAAATCTAGATTTGAAGCATGTGATGTTGACCCTGTGGCACAGAGCACTTACAGCAGAACCGTGTGTGACGGGCTCTCAGAGTCATACAGCTCTGGGCCGTCTCAACACACACACACACACACGCTTATCTGATGTATGTGTGTCCACTGCAATGCCTGACTGTAAATAAACACATGACTTCGGCTGTGTTTTCACATACTTCTACAAGTTTCTAGTTTGATGAGGAAAGTACTTCTAAGTAAACACTGGCACATCATGAAATTGTGATCTTGATATCGTAGAGGCCTGCGTTTCATACTGTTTGTGTTTGCATGTAAGCTTTAGCATCTACACTGTGAAAAATTATATAATCAATAAGTTATGACAACATATGCTTTTACACTGCTTTAACTCATCAAAATAAATCAGTTTTCTTTTTTATAAGTTATACAAGATTAAGCTCTTTTTTTTAAAGTTAGTTTAATGTGATTTAAGTTAAAATAACTTAAACATCCAAGTTGATTGTACTTAAGGAAATTTTGTACTTAAGGTTGATTGTACTTACTTTTTTTTTTTTTTTTTTTTTTAACAGTGTAGCTAAATTCATTACTTAGAAATGCATCCATATTTCATGCCATCCGGGCATTTTTATCTTTGGATTTTTAGTGTAAAGGAATTAATACTTTTCATCAAGGATTTTAGAATATATGTGTTTCTATGAAATATATGTATATATTTCACAATATTACTGTTTTTAATGTATTTCTGATCACATAAATGCAACCTTGTAGTGTAGAAGTATTTTTTTGGGATATTATAGATATCCTTGGTATATAGTGTGCAGTATTCAGTGATTAATAAGGCAATATTCCTTTTCATAACACGAGTCAATCATATAATTGTCCTCTTGCGTGCCTGACTTAGACATGCCGTGAACAGGACTACCTCAATGTATGTGTGTGTGTGTGTGTGTGTGTGTGTGTGTGTGTGTGTGTGTATGTGTGTGTGTGTGTGTGTGGTAAACTCGCACACGGAGAGAATGAAGAGCAGGTGTGAAGAGACTGCAGTCGCTGTACGGGAGTCGACCTGTCGAAGCGCTTGTCTCTTCACACACTCTTCACACCCTCACACACCAGGGGAAGAGACGAGGAGAGCACAAGTGTGGAAAGGAAGAGATAAAGTCATAATTGAACTGGGAGGACGCAGGAGATGCTAAATATAACGGTGCATGAGTGTATTTAACACACGTCAGGTGTGTCTGCTCTTCAGGAACAGACGTGAGCTGATAGCATGTTTTAACGTGTCATTCAGAGGCCATTGATTTAGTAATCTGGATGAGGTAATGTTACATATTATAATAAAAATGTGTTTCAGAAATTCCAAAACTTGTAAGAGGTCCTGCACTGCAACATGGATGTAGTACATGTAAAACTATTTTAACTGTAGTAACAAGAAACGTTACTACTAAATAATAGAGTAGTTGCTAATTCTTATTGTTAAATAAATTAAGAATACAATAATAACAATAATAATAATAAAATACACTACAAGAATTACAATAATACTACAATAATTACACTACAAGAATTTTACCACAGTACAAGGACTGCAATAATTACAATTATTGTAAGAATTGCACTACACTACAAGAATTACATCACAACTACTTCAAGAGTTAGAATAATTATACTATAAGTTACACTACACAACAAAAATTACAATAAGTATAATTCAAGAATTACAAGAATTATACTACAAGAATTGCAATATGTAAGGGATGTAAACACAAGAGAGAAATACAGATATGGACTCAAGTGCAGGAGTTTTATTCAACACAAACTAATACAGGTAAGTATTCAAGTGAATAACTTCAAGTGCATCATCATTTCAGAATACAGGGTAAAGCTCACAAAGAGCGCAAAAAGCCCAAAAAAGTCCAAAACAGCTCAGGTAAATGTACTCATCAAACAGAAGACCATGTGAACAAAACAGCTTCCGTGAAGCACTTAAACAGCAAAAGATAAATAAACTTAACTTTAATAGTCCTTAGTACAGGAACAGGAATCAGCACAGGCGAGTCTCGTACTCCTCTGTTTCACAAGAGAATAAACACAGTCTTTGCACTGGAAACAAACAGGTGAGTATAATCCATGGAAATGATCACGTTCTAAAAAACAAAAAGGTAAATATTAAGTTTCTCGCAGGGAAAACAGATCTGTAACCATATTTGGCAACAGACAAAGGACTGAAACTGTTGTGCTTAACTAGTGTGATTTCTGATTGAGTCCAGGTGATAATCATCAGTAAACCGGAGAGCGCGAGCGGGTGAATGACTGTGAAGGTGAGTGAGAGCCTTACTACAATAATTACACTACAACAATTACAAGAATTATACTGCAAGATTTACAATAATTATACCACAGGAATTGAAATAATTATATTACAAGAATTACACTACACTACAATAATTACAATAATTATACTACACTAAAATAATTATACTGCAAGAATTACACTAAACTACAAGAATTACAATAATTATGCTGCAAGAATTACACTTAACTACAAGAATTACAATAATTATGCTGCAAGAATTACACTTAACTACAAGAAATACAATAATTATACTGCAAAAATTACTATAATTATACCACAGGAATTGTAATAATTATACTACAAGAAATACAATAATTATACTGAAAGAATTACTATAATTATACTTCAAGAATTCTACAAGAGTTGCAAGAATTATACTGTAAGAATTGTAATAATTATACTACAATAATTACACTACACTAAAATAATTATACTGCAAGAATTACACTACACTACAAGAAATACAATAATTAAACTGCAAGAATTACATTAAACTACAAGAATTACAATAATTATACTGCAAGAATTACACTACACTACAATAATTATACTGCAAGAATCACACTACACTACAAGAATTACAATAATTATACTGCAAGAATTACACTACACTACAATAATTATACTGCAAGAATCACACTACACTACAAGAATTACAATAATTATACTGCAAGAATTACACTACACTACAATAATTATACTGCAAGAATTACACTACACTACAAGAAATACAACAATTATAGTGCAAGAATTACACTACACTACAAGAATTACAATAATTATACCACAGGAATTGTAATAATTATACTGCAAGAATTACACTACACTACAAGAATTACAAGAATTATACCACATGAATTGTAATAATTATACTACAAGAATTACACTACACTACAATAAATACAATAATTATACTGCAAGAAACACTATAATTATACTGCAGGAATGCTACAAGAGTTGCAAGAATTATACTGCAAGAATTGTAATAATTATACTGCAAGAATTACACTACACTACAATAAATGCAATAATTATACTGCAAGAATTACACTACACTACAATAAATGCAATAATTATACTGCAAGAATTACAAGAATTATACTGCAAGAATTATGCTAAACTACAATAATCATACTGCAAGAATGCTACAAGAGTTGCAAGAATTATACTGCAAGGATTTCTGTTACAGATCAGCCAGGCTCTCACACCAGCCAATCACAGCGCACTCCCTGAGTTCTAATCACACACACCTGCACCTCATCATCACTATCATCACCAACACTATAAATAAACTCCTGTTAAATGTATTGTTTCCGTAGAAATTACACTACCATACAAGAAATTCAGTAATTATACTACAAGACTTGTAATTATACTACAAGAATTACATTACACTACACTACAATACATATACTATAGGAATTGCAATAATTATACTACAAGAATCACACTACAGTAAAAGAAGTACAATAATTATACTGAAATAATTGCAATAATTATATTGCAAGAATTATACTACAGTACAAGAAATACAATAATTACATTGCAATAATTACTCTACAATAAAATAAATACAATAATTATACTGAAATAATTGCAATAATTATACTGCAAGAATTACACTACACTACAAGAATTGCAAGAATTACACAACAAGAAATACAGTAATTATACTGCAAGAATGCTACAAGAGTGGCAATAATTATACTGCAAGAATTACACTACTTGTATGGCAAGAATTACACTAAACTACAAGAATTACAATAATTATACTACACGAACTGCAATAATTATACAGCAAGAATTACACTAAACTAGAAGAATTACAATAATTTTACTGTGAGAATTACACTACCATACAAGAAATACAATAATTATACTGCAAGAATTACACTACACTACAAGAATTACAATAATTATACTGAGAATTACACTACCATACAAGAAATACAATAATTATACTGCAAGAATTACACTACACTACAAGAATTACAATAATTATACTGAGAATTACACTACCGTACAAGAAATACAATAATTATACTGCAAGAATTACAATAATTATACTGAGAATTACACTACCGTACAAGAAATACAATAATTAAAAGGCAAGAATTACACTACACTACAATAATTACAATTATACTGCAATAATTCTACTACAGTACAAGAAATACAATAATTAAAAGGCAAGAATTACACTACACTACAAGAATTACAAGAATTATACTGATAATTACACTACCGTACAAGAAATACAATAATTATAAGGCAAGAATTACACTACACTACAAGAATTACAATTATACTGCAATAATTCTACTACAGTACAAGAAATTCAATAATTATACTGCAAGAACTACACTACAAGTAATACAATTATTTTATTAACAATATTATTTAACACATACATACATACTATAGGTCTACGGTAGTGTTTGTTACTTGTATTTATGCTTCATTGTTTTGTGGACGAAACATGAGTTATAGACACATTACAATAAAGTGTTATCGTTAATACCTAAAATCTTGATATTGATAATAAATAAAATCTTGGACATGTTAAGCATCGCCTTCTCATCTGATAAAGACAAAATAATCACAAAAGCACTAGTAATAGTTATACTGCACCATTGCATTCAATGAAATACACATATTTGTCATCTTTAGTGTAACATCTTTATGTTTCTCTGTGTAACAGTGCTAGTTGCATGCGTGTGATGCATTCAGATGCCCTGTGTGTGCAGATGTCTAGAAATTCATGCTCTCTTGTTCCTCAAACGTTGGGATGAAGAGCCCCTGCAAAGCCGCTTCTCTCTCTGTTGAACAAAGCTGTACTTATCAGCTCAGGGCGGATATCGATCTATTAAAGTCAGAGCGGCCACAGGGACGTCTGTACCTACGTGAAGTTTTCTTTTCTACCTTTGCAAAGTCGTTCTCTCAGATCTGAGGTTTGTCTTTCCTCGTCTCCTCCCGTGAAGAAACTGCAGCGTGAAAACTTTAAACGCGCGGAACAACTTTGAAAAGCCGGCCGCTGAAGTTTGCTCTGGGCAACGGCCGACTTTGAAGAATTTATTTACCCATTAAATGCAAGAAAAATAAAATCAATGGTGACACCCTCACAGTGAGGCAGACTCTCTCAGACCAAAGAGAACCAGAAAAAAACATTATCATAAATAACTTACAGATACAAACAACTCTGAATCTCTCCTGCACATTACAAACATGCTTCCTATAGAATTACTAAAAATGGAGAGATAATGATCTGTCAGCTTATTCTTTTATTCTCCTTTAGTGTGTTACAGTGTGTTGCCGATGCCATGGTATCCGAAGGCAAATCCGTGTTATTTTGCTAGACACCATTGTACAGTATGACCAGATTCATGGCATTTCAATGGTACGCCAAGGTACATTAAAAAATACCATGGTACATATGGCCCATATTTACATGGTACTATAAGACAGTGTTTTCCAACATGCTCCATCTATTATGTACCTCTCAGGCCTTAAGTATCTCTTCATCAACACCAAACCAGGTTCATACACTGTAACTTCACAATTTAATTCAATTCACATTTGTTTGTATAGTGCTTTTCACAATACATATAATTTCAAAGCAGCTTTACAGAAAATGCATGAGTCCATATTACAATTACAAACACATTCTTCTCAAGAGGCTGATCTACAACCTTTGAGCAATTTATTTAATCTGGTTAAATAGCTTTTTTCTTAACAGACATTTCAATTAATCATTTGATACAGTGTACGTATTGTGTATTTTTACATTTGTACTAATAATTATAAACTACCTGAATGTATTTAATTTCTCTAATTCCATCTATAACTGCACTGTTGACCCTTCCCCTACACCTGTCCAAACCTCACCCGTATCAAGTGTTTTACAATACAACATCAACACAGTAAGTGCATTATTCCTAACAATGACGTGTGCATAGTGGTTAAAGACACCTAATGTAAAGTGGGACCAAGTATGTATATAAAATAATAAACATTAATGGTCCTAAAAATGTAATTTAGTACATGCATTATTATTTTAAAGGTGAAATCGTTGTTGAGATGGTTCTTGAAGTGTGTTTACCAGCATGTGATCGTTCATCTTCCTCAGCTCAATCCACACATCTGTGTCTTTCTGGAGGAATGCGCCGCTCCTCGAGGACGACAGCGCAGGTGAAAGGAAAGGTAAATTGCGGAGATGTTTATAAATATGTGAGTGTGTAATTATGGCAATGAGAGCTCTCTCGACTGAGATAAACACCTCCATTTACTGCCGAAGTTTAGGGACTGCGTCTGCATGAATATTTGAGCTGAAATGCTAATGCTCCTGCTATTAGCCAGAGTGTGTGAATGCGTGCCAGTGTGTGTGTGTGTGTGTGTGTGTGTGTGTGTGTACGGGCTCACTGTCAAGATGGCTGTCCTGCTGCTAAACGGACAAGAGCTGCAACTCCAAAACTCCCCAAACATCAAAGTGAAGCTCCAGAGAGAACGAGGAACTTGATGGAGTCAGGGTGTCCTTTTAGCTACTGCAGACGAACTAACAGGTGGTGTGTGTGTGTGTGTGTGTGTGTGTGTGTGTGTGTGTGTGTGTTTGGCTGAGCGGATCTGAGCGAGGGTGGCCAAGAGGTAGAACCCGGACCAGAGCATCTCCGTGTGTGTGTGTGATCCTGGTCCAAACTGGCAGCGTTTCTGAGCCTCACACACACTGCAGATGTTCCTCTTCCCAGAATCCCCTCAGCGCTCCGGCTCCTCCGAGCGAGAGAAGAGGAAAACAAGAGACTGGAAGAAAGAGAATCTGTAGCTGTGGCAGGACTGTGTGTGTTTGTGATCAAGGCCCGTCTCTCGGAGACAGACGGGATAAAGGCTGGTCACGTTACAGTTTATTCTGAGCGAAACGGGAACAGACATGCAGCGTCACCAAACCTGTTCGTTAGAAATCATTCAGATTTCAGTCTTTTACTACAATACTTCACATTCAATTCTGTGGATTTTTTGTGATTTCTTTATAATTGTTTGTGAAAATCGTTAATGAAAATTGTTTCAAAGTAACACGTTTTTTTCAGTGCAATAGATACTATTTAGCAGTCACTTATTAAAATAATTGGCAATTAGAAGGTTTATTATGCTTTCCCTTTCATTCACTCAAACTTTTCTTAAGAAGAAGCTGAAAAAATATGATTTTATAAAAATATCAATCACAAGTTTTTGTTTGTTTGTTTCTAAGCAAAATATAGTCTTTATAAGTTTCTCTGTTGAACATATGCTTGTGTTCGGGAATCACTTCTCTCATGTAACTCCGAGAATACCGCGGTATTACCAAACTGTGTGTTTTGGTACTTTTTTTTTTTTTTTTTTTTTTCTGAAATGAATAACTTAACACAGTCTTAAGGTTTTAAAATTGCATTTAAATGTATTCACATATTTAACTAAACTATAGTGGAGGGAAATGTGTGCAGACGTTGGTACTGACTGGAATATGAGGTTGCTCTGGTGGAGATCTGGACTACACGCTGTACAGCGTCTTACTCAAAACTCTTAATATCTTTGACAAAACTGGTTATTTCTTCCTCAGAAAGCTCCTTAAAAGTAATATATACGACTCTTCTGAACTCAAATGATCGTTTTCTGTGTGTCATTTCTGCTGCTGCTCTCAAATCAAATATGTATTTTATGGCACAACTAGTTTTCTTTTAGTTCATATTCCTAATTAACACTTACATGAGTTTTATATAAGAACAATAGAAGTCTGGTGATGTAGTTGTGTGTGGGTCCTCGGGTCTCTCATCAGTCTGTCTCTCTCTGACACACACACACACACCTCTCAGGTTGTTTCAGGTTGTGTTGAGCGTCTCTGAACTCGAGCATCTGGTGCTCAGAAGCTTCTTCAGCTGATTAGCTTCTACAAGGCAGATTTCAGAAGGACTTCGAATGTCTGATGATGCCGGAGACTCGCAGGACGCAGGAGAGAGAGAGTGTGTGTGTGTGTGTGTGTGTGTGTGTGTGTGTGTGTTGTTTTTCAAAAGAAAATCTTACTGACCCCAAAACTTAGAACAGTATCCTGTGCTAAATTGATTTTGGACACTTGAGCACTAACTCAGAGTTCTTCATCTCGGTGTGTTTGGATCCGCAGGTGTTTTGGCCAGTTTTACTGAATGTATAATGTTGGTATAGAGAATCGCATTGAGATTGTTAAGATTTTTGTAGCTTAGGTGTGTGGTATAGTGGTAACTGACCCTGGTACAGTTTGATTATCATATTCATATACCTTGGTATTTAAAGGTTATTATAAGCTGTTTCAAGGAATATCATGGTATTATAGTTTTAAAAACCAAGCATAGCATTACCAAGGTATTTCCAAGGTATGTTTTGATGGTAATACAGTAGTGTTAAGGTGTGTGTTCTGAGGAGGGTTGACTGGCTCAAGCCTTTGCTCATTACCTTGATAACCTTTTCCCCAGTCAGTCCTGTGGAGATCTTTGAGCACCACAGGTGAGGTTATAGCTCGTGTGTTCAGGTGGAGGCCGAGCTGTGGAAGCAGACGATGGCATGAAAGCAGCGGTGTGCTGTGGATCTGAGGCTCTCGGCGAGGAGTCTGATTAGGTTTGCGGTTCAGGTTGAACGTGTGCGCAGTCAAAGAGAGCAAACAGGAGATTAATGAGAGCGCGGCGCTTTGTGTTCCCACCTCAGTCTAAAGCAGGATATTTCTGTCAACCGATAATTACTGTCAGATGGCTGCAGCACCTCTCCCAGAGATGACAGGAACGAGGGAGGAAGGGAAGAAAACGAGTGCGCTCACGGTGTTATTCTGTCACACCTGATGTTGCTGGAGCCAGTTTTTTTCCGGCTGGCGCGTGAGGTAAAGTTGGTGAGAGGCTTCACTTTCACTCCACTCCAGACGGAGTAGATTAAACTTGGATTCAATCTAAACAAATACCACCATCATCACCAGCTCAGGTTATGCCAGATGTACACGCTGTGAGGAGCCGTTTGAGAACTGAGGGATAATATGCCTTATATGTGTGGAGTTGTGTATATGTTTGTGTATATACAGTAGTCATCATTTGAAGTGGATCAAAAGAGTTCATCAAAGTTGTCTAAAGACAAGAACGGGTATTGTTCACAATTCGTGTATAAATTTGAAAGGTTTTGATCCACTTCAAATGTTGACTAATGTGTGTATATATATATATGAAGAGTTCAGATGCAAAAGCCTGCAAGTGCCATCTGAAATTTTCTTCTAGAATGATCATTTTTATCAAGCCCGTGTATGTAAGTTCAGTAATTTCACTTAAATGACAATTAATAGGTAATTTTCATTGCCATTTAAGTGAAATTACTGAATTTAAATATACAAGCTTCATAAAAAATGATCATTCTAGAAGAAAATTTCAGATGGCACTTAGAGGCTTTTGCATCTGAACTCTTCATATACACACAAATGTGCACTAGTTCAGTCATAAAACTCTTCAGAGCATTTGATTGGTTCTCTTAAAGCCGGCTGCTTTGGCCAATCCATCTGTCTATCTCCCGAGCCCTCCTCCCTCCCCAGCACCAACCTGCCTTCATTCAAGTGTTGATAAAAGATGAATGCACAAAGCTAGAGTAAAAGGGTTTGAAACTTTTGTGAAAATGATCAAAACCGCCGGCGGGGAAAGAGTTAAAATCAAATACAGTAGTCAACATTCAAAGTGGATCAAAAAAGTTCAAAACAAAGTTGTCCTAAGACAAGAACAGGTATTGTTCAAAGTTCATGTGTAACTTGATGAAAGGTGTTGATCCACTTCAAATGTTGATGACTGTATGTACGTGTATAGCTGCAAGTATTAATGAAGTTAACTATTAACCTCTTAACATACAACGATTGCAGATGGCCCCACACTCTTATTTGATCTGTATGAACTCCAGCTTTGATATTTAACCAGGTTTATGATAAAACTCTCATTTTTAACAAGCATACAAATAAATGAGTACAATAACTAAAATCATAACGTAATAAATCAGAGAACATGTGTTTGTATCCTCATTCCAAGTCAACTCATTTTTAATGTAGTTTAATGTAGTTTCATTTGTATTTTCTTTAACTTCTTTTATGATTTTGTGCTGACATATCATAAAGTTTGACCTTTGCCATTACTGTAACTTTCTAATTAAGGATCTGGAAAGTGTTTTCTCCTCCATCTTAGAGGTTGAAGAGTGTAATTAATTAACTATCCTACACTCTAATAAGATATCCCATACTGAGTTGTAAGTAAAACAAATATTATTGAGGAAATATACTATTTCAGTCTTTCTACTTCAAATTTCAGTAAATTCTACACTTTTTTTCCAGTGGAACCCTATATATTATATGATTAGTTGCATCTATTTTTTTTTTTTTTTTTTTTTTTTCATTTCGTATTTATTTTACCCCTTTTTGGCATTTGATTTAGACATTTTGATGTGTTTGATGAGTGCTGTGATGCTTGAAATCACTGTTGCTCATTTCTGTCCCTCATAAAATATCAACGCTTGAGACTTCGATCTGATAATGACATCTAGTTTGCCCATATGTAATAAGGATCTGATGTTGTGCATGAATGTGAATGACGGTTTGTTGGCACTGATGGCTGATGCGTTCAGATATTACAGTTATCAATGGGAATAATTTGTATGAAGTTCAGCAGTTCTTCTGTTTCTGCCCCTGAACTGAGAGAATGACTCTTATTCCCTGCATGAGCACACACACACTCATGCTCACACACAAAACTACCATATGCTACAACATAGTTATATAATAAAACGATATTTGAAGATACTCGACTCACAATTGATTTTCTCTTTATGTCTGTGAAAGAGTCTCTTCTGCTCACCAAACCTGCATTTATTTGATCAAAAATACAGTAAAACAGTGAAATATTATTATAATGTAAATCAGCTGTTTTCTATGTGAATACAGTAAAGTGTAATTTATTCCTGTGATCAAAGCTGGATTTCAGCATCATTACTCCAGTCTTCAGTGTCACATGATCCTTCAGAAATCACTCGAATATGACGATGAATAAAAGTATTCATGCATTTATTTATTTTTTATTGTTTTTTTAATTAATGTTAGTTTATCAACTTAGTCTGAAATGTTTCTCCTAAAAGTATAAATAAAAAAGACACGTGTCTCCAGTTGTCATCCAAACACACGCAGAGCGGCTCAGATCATTGATGAGGATGTTTGAGTTTACAAGCTTTCACTGTGTTTTAACAAGCATGAAAAGTATCATATTGAATAACATAATTTATGTTGGGTTCTATAAATGGATAAATATTGTATTTTGAGGAAATTACCCTGGTTCAGTGGCTTCATTGTAAGACGTTGAGCTTGTTTGAAAGTTCAGTGTTGATTTCCTCTCGAACACACACACACACACACACACACACACACACACACACACACACCTGACTGTTTATCTGGCAGTGCTTCTCTGGCAGAGGAACCGGAACAACAGCACATTTCGGGTGCTTCTCTTCAAGTGTGTAATAGCTCTCTGCCGCCTGAGTGTGTGTGTGTGTGTGTGTGTGTGTGTGTGTGTGTGTGTGTGTGTGTGGAGGGTTATGAACACAAAGGTGCAGGTGTGTGAGCAGCTCCCTCTACAGGATGCAGGTGCGTGAGTGGAGGATTATGGGTATTCTGTTATTGATGAGGCGAGCGGAACTGGCGATTAAACACACCCACTAATCAGAATCATATTCTCCGGCTGGCCAGGTGGCTGCGGTTGTGTGTTATTATTATTCATAACAGGTTCGATGTTTTCAGTGAAAATTACCTTTGGGAATGCGAGCACCTGGGTCACAGAAGATGAGCTCCGGGACTCGCAGGCCTCGGATAAAAGCCTGCGATAGAATTATTTCTGATTGTGTGTCTGTGTGTCCTGTTGAACGTGTGTGTGTGTGTGTGTGTGTGTGTGTGTGTGTGTGTGCGTGTGAGCCTGTGTGTGTGTGTATGTGTGTGTGAGTGTGCGTGTCCTGTTGAAAGTGTTAATAGTGTTTCTGGGATATGGAAGCCTGGTGATGTCGGGAGTCTGGAGATTAACGCTGACGTGTGTGTGTGTGTGTGTGTGTGTGTGTGTGTGTGTGTGTGTGTGTCGGGAGTCTGGAGATTAACGCTGACGTGTGTGTCGGTGAAGGTTGTTGCTAATGATGTTAGTTTGTTAGTGCGTCTGTCAAAGTTCACACTGTCGTTCATGAGGTAAATGTGTTTAAAGCTGCAGAGTGTGTGTGTGTACGTGTGTGTTTCTGTGTCTCTAGTGGAAGCAAACGGAACTGCAAAAATAATGACTGATTTCGAACAGGTTTTCTGAACTATCTACTATTGGCCAGACAATCAATCAGTCCCGCCCATGAAATTAACATATCAGTCCTCTAAAAACTAACAGATTACATACATTTTACACATCAGATTTTATAAATGATGACAAATTCATTTATTTCAAGGCATGTTATGTCCCCTCGTTTGAAATATGTGGGTCTTTTAGTCACTTTTTTGCTGGGATGTGAATGTCGGACCCTCAGTAAGACTAATCAGAAGTACTGTAATCTATTGACAGTGTTTTATGACTGAACACTGAACAATTCCAGCTGATGTTCCAGAGTGTGTGTGTGTGTGTGCATGTGTGTGTGTGTGCATGCGTGTGTGTCGTGTAACAGAGCAGGTGTAATGAGCTGTAAGTACCTGTGAGACACTTAAAGTGACAGAAAACCCTTTCAGGTTTCGTGTGTGTGTGTGTGTGTGTGTGTGTGTGTGTGTGTGTGTGTGCGTGCGTGTTTGTGTGTGTGTGTGTGTGTGTGTGTGTGTGTGTGTGTGTGTGTGTGTGTGTGTGTGTGTGTGTGTGTGTGTCAGGTATGGTGTTGGCACTGTGCCAGCTTCTGGAGCATCAGGTGTAGCTGTGTTTTATATTTATATACATATAATGTAAATATAATATTAGGATAATTATATTACATTTTATAACAATATAAATCTAAATGAACATTTTCACTTATTTTGCGAAATTTTATTTGCTTCTGGTTTGTTTGTTGATCTGTCTGTGGCGTTTAATATTTTTCACGGACGCTTGTTAATTGTGCATTTAGGACAAGTGTGTGTGTGTGTGGACGGCGTCTTTGACGAGAAAAGATTAGAAACAGTAAAGACAGCTGCTCTTTTCCTTCTCATTTCCTGCACTCATTGCTTAACTTAGTGGAAAAAAGTATATTTTCAGGGGATTGTGTGCCGGACTGATGCAGGAGAGGTGGATTTGTCTGACTGGAGGTCTAATTTAAGTCCTGTGTAGTATTGATCCGCTAAGAGCTCGAGGGAAGCGTCTCTCTCCCAGCGCTGAGAGCCGGGCTCAGGGAAGAGAAACGGACCAGCAGACACACACACACACACACACACACACACACACACACACACACACACGGAGAACCTTTACACTTTTACTCTGGGATGATGAAAGAGCAACTGAAGCAGAGGTGTGGGCTCTGAGGTCAGCATGTGTAAAGCTGAATCAGCGTGTGTGTGTGTGTGTGTGTGTGTGTGTGTGTGTGTGTGTGTGTGTGTGTGTGTGTGATACCTGGGATGAAAAAAATATGGATTTGTGTCTTGAAGACAAATTGATCTGAGCTGTGTAGGAGGAACAGGGGATTCGGCTGGAGAGAGAGAGCGGGTCTGTGGACGGCAAACACATTTCCACACGTTTCGTTTGGTTGCTGACAAAATAGAAAAGGAAATTTTAGGGGCGTTTGATGAGTGAACATGAAGTGGAGCTCCTAACGCCTGAGATCCCCGACAGAAAGAGAAACTTCTCTTGTTAAGCTGCTGTAGTTCAGCGTATCACATCCCACAGAACTTCTGTAATGCAACACATTCCCAGAGGAACCGGATAGCCAATGCCAACAGGGTCGGGTTATGTTGCTTAGGAATGTATTTAATGGTGAAAAGTTTATGTTTCTATTTTTCAGGATTCTTTGATGAATATAAAGTATAAAGAAAATAAAGAACAGCATTATTTGAAAGACCGCAAATGTTTTAAATGAAGTTTTATGTAACAAAGTTCGGGAGGAGCATGTTCAGGTAATCATCCAATCAGCACAAGAAGAAGCCAGTATAAATAAAGCCTTCCCTTACCTCCTGTCTCATGACTAATTTCTCAGCATCACCTCACATTCAGATGGGTCGGCTCATAGATACCCATGATCTATACATTCATAGGGGGGAGTACTCTGGGGTCGGGCCGAATTCCGAGCCCCCGGACAGCAAGCCAAATACGCATTATAATATTACATCAGATTTCATTAACATGTGAACTCGTGAACATTAGTTAGTTAGTACATGTGTGTATATACTGTTCTTCTAGAGACAAACTCTGCTACTGTAATCTCCTGTTATCACTGTAAAGCTGCTGTGAAACTCTGTACTGTAAAAGCCGTTGTATAAATAAAGGAGACTGGACTACAGGTGTGTGTTATGGGTTAGGGTTAGGGTTAAATCTCTACAGGTGTGTGTTATGGGTTATGGGTTAGGGTTAAATCTCTACAGGTGTGTGTTATGGGTTAGGGTTAAATCTCTACAGGTGTGTGTTATGGGTTAGGGTTAGGGTTAAATCTCTACAGGTGTGTGTTATGGGTTAGGGTTAGGGTTAAATCTCTACAGGTGTGTGTTATGGGTTAGGGTTAAATCTCTACAGGTGTGTGTTATGGGTTAGGGTTAGGGTTAAATCTCTACAGGTGTGTGTTATGGGTTAGGGTTAGGGTTAAATCTCTACAGGTGTGTGTTATGGGTTAGGGTTAGGGTTAAATCTCTACAGGTGTGTGTTATGGGTTAGGGTTAGGGTTAAATCTCTACAGGTGTGTGTTATGGGTTAGGGTTAGGGTTAAATCTCTACAGGTGTGTGTTATGGGTTAGGGTTAAATCTCTACAGGTGTGTGTTATGGGTTAGGGTTAAATCTCTACAGGTGTGTGTTATGGGTTAGGGTTAAATCTCTACAGGTGTGTGTTATGGGTTAGGGTAAGGGTTAAATCTCTACAGGTGTGTGTTATGGGTTAGGGTTAGGGTTAAATCTCTACAGGTGTGTGTTATGGGTTAGGGTTAGGGTTAAATCTCTACAGGTGTGTGTTATGGGTTAGGGTTAGGGTTAAATCTCTACAGGTGTGTGTTATGGGTTAGGGTTAGGGTTAAATCTCTACAGGTGTGTGTTATGGGTTAGGGTTAAATCTCTACAGGTGTGTGTTATGGGTTAGGGTTAGGGTTAAATCTCTACAGGTGTGTGTTATGGGTTATGGGTTAGGGTTAAATCTCTACAGGTGTGTGTTATGGGTTAGGGTTAAATCTCTACAGGTGTGTGTTATGGGTTAGGGTAAGGGTTAAATCTCTACAGGTGTGTGTTATGGGTTAGGGTTAGGGTTAAATCTCTACAGGTGTGTGTTATGGGTTAGGGTTAGGGTTAAATCTCTACAGGTGTGTGTTATGGGTTAGGGTTAGGGTTAAATCTCTACAGGTGTGTGTTATGGGTTAGGGTTAGGGTTAAATCTCTACAGGTGTGTGTTATGGGTTAGGGTTAGGGTTAAATCTCTACAGGTGTGTGTTATGATGGGGATCTAGAGAAAGAGCAGAAACAAAATCTTTTGAAAACTGAGACGATCTGAACCCTGAGGCTCAAACTCTCTGGATGAGACGAGTGTAAAGCGGACTGCGGTTATGAGTTCTGCTAATGCATCTCTTCACTTGTTCCAGATCGATCGAGCGGATGACAGAAAGCCGTACGGTGTGTGTGTGTGTGTGTGTGTGTGTGTATACAGTGATGTTGGTCTGAACACACATGCGCTCTGCGTCTGGACCTGCTGATGCATCTCCCCTTTTTTCCCATCATTCCCTGTGAATACACCTGATATCGTCTCGGGTTACGACTGTCGATTTTCGAGGGGACGCCTCTGCGTCGACGATTGCGTCTGAAACACGTGTGTCAACTAGTCCAATGGCGAGAGTGAACGCCACGGGCGGGAAAG
>NC_137131.1:45235462-45245462 GCF_949319135.1 Squalius cephalus
TGTGTGAAACGAGAGAGAGCGAGTCCACGATACTGGGTGGCATAATTAAATAACTGTACACAAAATATTGATTCGACTGAGTTTTAATATTTTATGAGCTCAACAAACGCAAAACTTCCACGAGGAAAAGCCGTTCCTAGCGAGTGTGTAGCGCTGCTGACTCCAGTGACCCGGATGAGCCTGTGCTTCTCTTGTTATCTGGGAATAATATGCCGCTGGATGGTGCGATTGACCAATCAGAATCAAGTATTCCACAGAGCCGTGTAATAATACTTGATAAACTCACTCGGCACGTTTAGACGCAGGAGCCACATGATCATCATACAGAAAATTTGTAAGTTGCCATGAAATAAATTAATATATTTTCTAAATGGATTTTATTGATTTTATTGTGAAAGGATTCATGTATATGTTCCTTTTTTTATTGTTTTGACCTCATAATTCTTTATCCGTAACTGGATAATCGACAGACTTCTCTCTGATGACATATGCAGGACTTCTCCAATCACTGAGTGTGCTTAAACCCCGCCCCTTTCTTACAATCCACTGCATGCTTGCATTAAGCCCTGCCTCCATGAGGGCCACATCTCATCATCCAATCAACACCTAGCAGATAAAACCAAAGGTGTGTCCAAAATCGTGTACTTGTGCACTATTCTACGAATGTGTGAGTATGAATAGTGTGAGTAGTGCGTTCACACTGAAAATGCTAAAAAGAAAAAGTGCACTTACGCGGATGATGCACTTATTTAAGAGTGGGACGTTGGACACTTCATGCACACTTCAGCTTTAATTACGTAGCGGAGGGGCTATCAGACTCCGATGCTGAAAGACAAAATAAACGTATAAAGTTCATACACTACACGCTTGAGTAGTGTATTAGTGCGTAGTGTAAAGTGTGTCATGTGGGACACAGCTCAAGTCTGCGCTCTACATTTGTTTGTTTTGCTATAATCCGTTACAATCTGATTTACGTCACAATATGGAACAAAAGTTCTGTTGCTACTTCCATTACATTGATACTTGAATATACATGACCACAAATGTTTGTGTGTGTGTGTGTGTGTGTGTCTGTGTGTGTGTGTCTGTGTCTGTGTGTAAGAGTGTGTGTGTGTGTAGACTGATGAAGATCAGCGTCTTGAGCTAATACTGTGGTACTGCTGGTCTCAGAGCTCTCTGACAGATTCCAACTGATTACTCACACACACACACACACACACGCACACACACACACACACACACACACTCTAGGAAAGACTTCAAAGAAAGTTCATGAGGAAACTCGACATAACGTGCGGCCGAGAGGAGGATTGGAGTGAACTGACCATAGCCTCATTAATTTACTGCCAAAGAGGTTAGAGACTCCAGCTTAGTGTGTGTGTGTGTGTGTGTGTGTGTGTGTGTGTGTTCAGTAAATGTGATTTCAGTAAATGAAGAGATGCGCTGTGTGTTTCAGAGTGAAGCGCGTCACTGTTGATTCACACGCCCCGACTCGCACGCAGTTCCACATCAGCAACGTCTGAACATGACAAACACCTTCACAAACCTGCAATGAGAAGAGCTTTCAGAACAAGAGAAGCTTTAACAGCTCCTGCGGAATAAAAGCTTATGGTTTAATGCTTCAAAATGAAGACATTTGGACAGACATAAATATTAGTATTGTAATTTAAAATTTAATAAGAAAAATTGTCATTATTGTATATTTTTTCTTAAATGCTTTTATATTTTATAGTCAATAATTACAATAGTAATATTTCTTATTTTGTTTAATATTTTATTCAATAATAATCATAGTGATAATAAATTGTATTTAACATGGCAATCACAATTTGAATCCAAAAAAAAAATCACAATCGTGCTTACCTTCTTTTATATTTAGATGCTGATATCAAATCAAATCAATTTTATATGTAGGCCTATGCGTACGTGTGTGTTTGTGGATATGTGGATATGTGCATGTACATATGTGTGTTTATTTGCTTTTGTTGTTGTTGTTGTTTTAGGTATTTGCACTTGTGTGGTTTTGGGTAATGTATTGCACCATGGGCCTGAAGAAACGCCATCTCATTCTAATGTATACGTGTTATATAGAAGAATGACAATATATAAGCACTGCACTTGACTTGAAATCTACAGTATTTTGGCACTAATTCGTTTTGTAGAATCCACTGAAGTGAGACCGACGCCCTCGCCCACAGAGACCACTGAAACCACATGAGACTTTTGTGAGGTCATTTTATTGGCTGTTGAAACCATCAAAATTATAGCGATAGCAACTCCTGAATATGTAGATGTGGGCGGGGCTATGTTAATGAGCTCCTGTTGCGCTGTCAGCCATGAGGATGTTCTGTATTTGTGAAATGGAGAGGAAGTTTTGAATTGTATTGAACTTTTATTTCAAAGAGACTCTTCAGATTGTGTGCAGATTGTCTCTGTCCGTCCAAACATCATTTTTCATCTGGGCGTTTGGCGTGTCAGTGTGTTTGTGTGTGTAATGTATCAGTGTGTGATTCTGACAGAGGAAGTGCTGGTGTGTGTGAGTGTGTGTTGTGTGTTCTGTCAGCATCGATCGGGTCTCAGACAGCTCATTCTCTCCACTGACAGACAGTGATGGAGGACGGCTCCGACTCACGACTGTCCCGCGCTCACAGAGTCCATCGATCCGATCCGGGTGGACGGAGACACACACACACACACACACACACACACACACACACACACAACGTTCTGCAGCTCTAGAGCGATTTCTACGCCGCTAAACTGAGCAACTCAAGCACAGCTCAAAACTTCACAACTGACTGAATCTAATTCCCTTTATATCTTCCTTTGGATGCTTTGCTGTTGTATCTGAAGTCTTTTGAAGAGCTCATAAAGTGCTGTAGACTCTTATGAGACAGAGATTTACACACACACACACACACACACTGTTTTTGAGTCGGCTTTCTCTTCCTTCTCGTGTTTGTGGACACACTGTAAAAAAATGATTGTTGGTTTAACTTAAAGTAACCTGGTTGCCTTGAAACTGTAAGTTAATTGAAATTAAAAACAGATGAGTTAATACAATGAAAGAGATTGATTTAATCAACATAAACTCAAAATATTATGTTATCTGAACCACATAAATTACCTTCTTAACGCTCCGTCGTTCTTAAGTTATACTGTAAGCTGTACCTTATCGATAATACGTGTTTCCCGAAACGTTCTTAGTTAAAGGGACACTCCACCCATTTGCATTAAGCTTTGCATTGTTAGAAACCCAGTCATACTATTGAATGGTCGTGCAACACTCTCTCATTTTCCCCTGAGACGGGAGAAATCCGTTATTTATCTCTTACACTTCCTCCTACAATGACGCAAAAATCGTCATTTTGCGTCATTGTAGGAGGAAGTGTAAGAGGGGGGGATTTCTGTTGAGACTACAGACACTCATTCCTCATCTTTCCCAGGGGGCGGGACCCGCTCACGCTACAGACCTATCACAGATCAGTGGGTGGGACTTTACTCTCTGAAACTGAAAGCAATATCCTCCATCTTGTTTGAAGCTAAGCTAACAGGCGCTGTGGAGACAGATGTAAAGTTATGACAATAGCGGAGGAGAGTGCTCAATATGATATAGAAGAAGAGGATTTCGGAAGTCTGATGCTTGAATCAGGTGTTTGTGGCTACCTTTACAAGCCGCATTATAGCGAAGAGCAGCCGAGGCAGAAGACCTGCCTGCCGCGGACGAGGAGCCCGGACTGGCTCGAGTTAGGGCGGACTGGTGGCGCCGGTGATCTCACTATGCAACTACGAACCGCTACGATCACAGAGATAGAGTCCGTCTGCGGCAAAGAACTTCAACGATGACAATTTCTCCTGGACGAAATCTCTGAATCAGACGAGGACACGGACGTTTGTGTTGAGAACTATCCTAGTTTCGCACCGCATATGTTCTGACTGAACATGCATTAATTCACCTTTTCGAAAGAAATACAAACGAGGAGTAATGCACTAATGAGTTCGCCAACTAACTAGATATTTTGTGTGAATGTGAAAGGAATTTCAAGCTCTGGTGGTAGCTAGCCTTGTAGACGGAAGAGTGATTTCTCTTATAGGCAGATATGCGCTTTCTGGATTAGTGGGAGTGGCTTGCGGAGCTGTGCAATGTGGTGCATTGTGGGAGTTGTTGTCTTTCATACAAATGCATCCTGAAGTTATTTTTAAATAAAAAACAATGTTCAAATGGGTGGAATGCCCCTTTAAGTCATACGTAAGTCATGTTTTTTCTCACCCAACCCCCTACTGTTTTTGACAAACAGGTCGTGTGGGAATTTGATTGCCGTCTGAATCCACATCTCTGAGTTTACAAGAAGAGGTTCAAAATTCACTGTTTAAATCCTTTTTGATCACTGCCGAGCACCGTACCTAAGATCTTAAGCAGCTTCCTAAGGTATGGTTCGGGAACACACCTAGAAATGGTATACCTTTAGTTAAGTTACACCTCAAGAGTCTTCGTAGCGCGCTAAGAGACAACGTTATCGGGAAACGCAGCCCTGATCTGCAGCAGCCCTTCAGCAGTGTTATTTTAGTATTATTTATATACTATTAGAATATTTATTAATACCGTTTTAGGTTAATTTCACTTACTGTACAGTAAGATTTTTTTTCAACATTATATTAGTATTTTATTTTTAATCAGCCCTATTCGAAGTAATAACAGCGCTGCTGTCTATTTTTCAAGTCTTGTGAAATTGTATGATGATCATAACAGACTGATAATCAAAACAAAAATGTTTTGTCCATTTAATACATCCTTGATGAATAAATGTATTAATGTCTTTCATAAATTCATACTGACCCCAGACTTTTGAACAGTAGTGTATTTTTTTATATATATATCAGAATGTATTTTAATGTCATTTTAATGAATCTTTGTTAATGTCAAACAATAAAAAATATAATTGTTCATTGTCTGTTCATGTTAGTTCACAGTGATGTAACTACTTCTAACAGATACAACTTTTAATTTTATAAATAGAAAATTAACAAAATTACTAAATTATCATTACTATGATTAAGTAATTATGTATTATTACATCATGTAAAGAAATTGTTAAGGAACGAGAACTTGTAAAAGGGTTAATAATTCAGTCACAAATTTGGACATTGATGTTTCTTTCATGTAATAATGTAATATTGACTAAAATTAATATTGGAATTCATATAATATTGCATAATAATATTGCCTTAAGAAGACCTGAAATAAATCACTTTATTATGCGTTTAAAGGTCTTTTAATGGTGCTTTTATGTCCTTTTTAACATTAAAGGCTTTAAAAAACAAATAAAAATTAAATTCAACACAGATCATTTCCCAAGTAAAGAAAAAAAAAAAAAAAAAAAAAAAAAAAAAAATATATATATATATATATATATATATATACATACATGATTACAAAGGTACACATATCAGATATTATTTCAATAGTTTATATATGACATACACAAATTGTTCATATTGAGGTATATAACTATTTATCACTTTGTTTTTAAACATTTTCTTGAATTTACAGAGTGAAGTACACAATTTTAATTCCTTATCACAATTATTCCATAAGTGTACCCCTTTAACAGATATACATCTGTTTTTATTTATTTATTTATTTATTTTTTGTATTAGTTATTGCCCTTGCTTTTTTAAACATATACATTCTTCTTAGTTTATACTGACTTTCTCTTATTCCAAACAGCCCCTGAATACAATTTGGAAGTAAATTATTATATACTTTATTCATTATCTGTGCTGTATAAACCTCTACTAAATCAACTATTTTAAAGGTTGTAAATTAATAAATAATATATTTGTTGGTTCATAATAGTCAGCCCGTTTTACAATCCTTATGGCTTTCTTTTGTAACATATACTGTATATTATATTAACATTTGTATTAGTTGTATATGTATGACCCCACACCTCCACACAAGAAGTAATGTATGGAACTATGAGCGAACAATTCAATATATATAATGATTTTTCGTTCAAAATATGTTTTATTCTATTAAATATTGCAATGGATTTATACATTTTTGTTTTACTTTTTTTATATGGGATTTACAGCATAATTTATGATCTATTATAACACCCAAAAATGTATATTCATATACTCTTTCTATTTCCTCATTATTAATCCTAATTTTTAGCTTTTGTTATTACTTTGCCGATTGCTAAATATTATGAACTTTGTTTTACTCAATCCCATCTTTTTAAGACCATCAATTCAATTTCGACTATTTAGAAGGTCTTACAAATTTTTACCTGAACAATATAAATTTGTGTCATCAGTAAACAATACCATTTTTAATATTTTAGAAATTATACTTTAACTTAATATAATAATATAATAGTAATACTTTACACATATAATCTAAATATATTACAAACAATTTGGGGCCTAACACCGAACCTTGTGGAACACCACAAGTAACTTTCATTAGAACAGATTTAATATTGTTTATTTGTACAAAATGGTATCTATCCTCAAGGTAACTTCTAAACTAGTTTGTATCAAGCCTGTAAATGATGTCAGAATGCTGATTTTTGTGTGACTGTTGCTGTAATACGGCAGCCTGTACTGTAGAGATGTGTGTGTGTAAAGTGTGTCCCTGTACTGTAGAGATGTGTGTGTGTAAAGTGTGTCCCTGTACTGTAGAGATGTGTGTGTGTCCCTGTGCTGCTGAAAGCAAACGAGAGCGAAGCGTGAAGGTTCAGAGAGGAGCGCGTCACACTGTCTGAGTCCTTCAGAGAGGAAAGTTCATTAAACACCTCTGGGACGAGTCTCCTTAGTTTAGCAGTGACATCTGGGTGTGCAACGGTTAAAACGTTCGCACCTGTTTCTGAGCGCTCTGCCACACACACACACACACACACACACACACACACACACTCGACAGACGGCAGAGAGAGAGAGAGAGAGTTATTCGGAGGCCCTTCACCTGCTTTGATGAAATAAGGCAATTACTGCGAGACAAGCGCGAGAAGAGCAGGGACGGCAGTCAGGCGTTTACTGAAACTAGAGTTTCTACTTCAAAGGGCCGGAGGAACCGCAGTGGAGCGAGAGAGAGAGAGAGAGAGAGAGAGAGAGAGAGAGAGAGAGAGAGAGACCTCATCAGATACACATCTGATATTCCTCTCACCCTAATCCTCACACAGCGGCCACCATTAGCCTGAACACACACACACACACACACAAATTCAACAGACAGTGCTGTTTAGTAAAGTCGACAGCTGAGAGATGAATATCGCTGTAAGTCGAGGTGAAATACAGCATCAAACATCTGAGAACACTGTAACTGTCGAGAATTTAACTTACTGTATGTGCAAAATTGGATTATCGGAATATCACAACCCTCTGCAATCGAAATTATTCAACCCTCATTGCAAATCAGGTTTATTGGCAAAATGTACAGACTTTCAGCTGTTTGCAATGAACAAATCAAACAAAAGTAATTGAAATAGATCACCACAACAAATGTTTCAAGTGATTTCCCCAAATTTAATTGAAAACGCTTTTAGCTTTTAATGACTTCTGCAGTCTCACAATTTGTCAACCCCCTGAATATAATCCCTCAGAACAGCACAGATCTGCAGAACAGGGGTCGTCTCACTAATCAAGGGCTTCATTAGCTGCACCAGGTGTGCTAGAGCTAGAACACATGACACATCTGAACTGGTGAGGTTTGTTGACTGTCACGTTTGACTGCAAGTTAGAAATATGGCTAAGTCAAAATGGTCCAAAAAGTTAAGAGAAGATATCATCGCCCTTCACAAACAAGAAACCGGATACAGAAAGATAGCGAAGACACTAAATGTTCCTGGAGACACCGTTGGAAGCATAGTTTGCATGTTCAAAGTTAAAGGAACAGTGGTTACACTCCCTGGACGGGGCAGAAGGAAGCGATCAACGGTTCAGAAAAACCCTGGAGTGACTGCAGAAGACCTTCAGCAAGACTTGGTGGCCACAGGCTCTGAGGTTTCAGCTGAGCTCGTACTAAACACAGACCAGAACCCCAGGACTACACCACTACTGACTCTAAAGCACAAGAAAAGTCGGCTCCAATTTGCTCAAAATCATACAAATAAGCCACAGAAGTTTCCGTCCCTCTGGATCAGCGGTGTGTCTGGAGGAAGAAGAATGAAGCGTAAGCTGTGAAGAGCTCTGTCTACAGTTCAGCGTGTGGAGCTCGTGATGCTCTCGGCTGATGTATACCCTCCGGCTCTGGAAACCTGCAGCGTGTGGAGGGAGAGATGGACTCACTGAAGTATCAGGAGATCCTGGGAGAAAACATCATGCCGTCAGTGAGGAAGCTGGAGCTTGGACCTTCAACAGGACAATGATCCCAAGCATTCCTCAGATAACACCAAAGCCTGGTTGCAGAAGAAGTCCTGGGAGATTCAGTGGCATCACAGACACCTGAGTCGAACCCCATAGAACATCTCTGGCGGGATTTGAAGAAGGCGGTTGCGACTCACTTGTGTCGTTCCAAATCTGATTTGATTTCATTTTATTGTAAGAATTTCTTTGCCTTGCATCCCGAGACAAACACTGGTACACATCAGTGTTGAGAACAGAAAGTTTTGAGAGATTCGAGAGCTCATTCTCAACCTGTGTGAATAATCTTTATTCCGGCGACAGCTCTGACAAACTGAGCACTTCTTTCAACTATCGCCACAGTATCTATGAAACTTTACTATATTCCAGCTCATATGAGGCTTTATGTGAGGAACAGACTCAGATTTTACTCGTAATTCACTGAACATCTTCTCCTTTGCCACAGCTCTCAAATCTCATTCTTCATTGCTCATATTCAACCTCTGTTAATATGTTAATGAAAGAAATCAATGAAAACTTTGTATAAGTTAGAAAATACAAAAAAGCTGAATTTTTTCACAATGATCTTGAACCCTGCTGTATGTAACCATATTTGTGTGTGTGTGTGTGTGTGTGTGTGTGTGTGTGTGTGTGTGTGCGCGTGTGCGCTGTATATAACACACTATATACACTCTTTGATCAGAATACAGCAGTGATATAAACACTCGTCTCTGTTTGTTTTGTAAGTGGACTAAAATCAATATCGCAAACTTCTCAAGTTTTCAAAGGCGTTCAGGATGTCTGGTTATTTCAGCGCCGCTCACAGAAACTACTAACCCTTGATGAGAAGATCTGTGTGAATACATCACTCTCTCCAAGCGTTCAGCAGATCTGCTGCATGTGTCTCATTATCTGACATGTGCTTCAGAGGTGGATGGAGAGCGAGACGAGTGTGTGAGTGTGAGTGTGTGTTTATGTGGTCATTGTGTGTTTGTGCTGCAATATTGAACAGATGAACAGAGATATACATTCACTGCAGTGAATCTCAGTGATGCTGTGATTTTGTGTCAATCACTGTCACCTGACTCAACTCATGACTTTAGTAGATTTGTAATGCTTTATATTTTTTACACTACCATTCAAAAGGTTTAAGTCGAAAAGATTTTTTTATGCTTCTGAAAGAGTCTCTTCTGCTCAACTAACCTGCATTAATTTTATCATAAACAGTGAAATATTATTCCAGTGTAAATCAGCTGTTTTCTATGTGAATATACACTCACCTAAAGGATTATTAGGAACACCATACTAATACTGTGTTTGACCCCCTTTCGCCTTCAGAACTGCCTTAATTCTACGTGGCATTGATTCAACAAGGTGCTGAAAGCATTCTTTAGAAATGTTGGCCCATATTGATAGGATAGCATCTTGCAGTTGATGGAGATTTGTGGGATGCACATCCAGGGCACGAAGCTCCCGTTCCACCACATCCCAAAGATGCTCTATTGGGTTGAGATCTGGTGACTGTGGGGGCCATTTTAGTACAGTGAACTCATTGTCATGTTCAAGAAACCAATCTGAAATGATTCGAGCTTTGTGACATGGTGCATTATCCTGCTGGAAGTAGCCATCAGAGGATGGGTACATGGTGGTCATG
>NC_137131.1:45250462-45275462 GCF_949319135.1 Squalius cephalus
ATCCCTCTGGCTCCACCTCAGACCTCATCCCTCTGGCTCCACCTCAGTCCTCATCCCTCTGGCTCCGCCTCAGTCCTCTCACACCATGGCTCCACCTCAGTCCGCATCCCTCCGGCCTCACCTCGGACACTCATCCCTCTGGCTCCACCTCAGACCTCATCCCTCTGGCTCCACCTCAGACCTCATCCCTCTGGCTCCACCTCAGTCCTCATCCCTCTGGCTTCGCCTCAGTCCTCTCACACCATGGCTCCACCTCAGTCCTCATCCCTCTGGCTCCACCTCGGACACTCATCCTTCCGGCTCCATCTCAGTCCTCATTCCTCCAGCCCCACCTCAGTTATCATCCCTCTGGCTCCACCTCAGTCCTCATCCCTCCGGCTCCACCTCAGTCCTCATCCCTCCTGCCCCACCTCAGTCCTCATCCCTCTGGCTCCGCCTCAGTCCTCTCACACCATGGCTCCACCTCAGTCCGCATCCCTCCGGCCTCACCTCGGACACTCATCCCTCTGGCTCCACCTCAGACCTCATCCCTCTGGCTCCACCTCAGACCTCATCCCTCTGGCTCCACCTCAGTCCTCATCCCTCTGGCTTCGCCTCAGTCCTCTCACACCATGGCTCCACCTCAGTCCTCATCCCTCTGGCTCCACCTCGGACACTCATCCTTCCGGCTCCATCTCAGTCCTCATTCCTCCAGCCCCACCTCAGTTATCATCCCTCTGGCTCCACCTCAGTCCTCATCCCTCCGGCTCCACCTCAGTCCTCATCCCTCCGGCCCCACCTCAGTCCTCATCCCTCTGGCTCCACCTCAGTCCTCATCCCTCCGGCCCCACCTCAGTCCTTATCCCTCTGGCTCCGCCTCAGTCCTCATCCCTCCGGCCCCACCTCAGTCCTCATCCCTCTGGCTCTGCCTCAGTCCTCTCGCACCATGGCTCCACCTCGGAAACTCATCCCTCCGGCTTCGCCTCAGTCCTCTCGCACTATGGCTCCACCTCAGACGCTCATCCCTCCGGCTCCACCTCAGTCCTCTCGCTCCATGGCTTCACCTCAGACACTCATCCCTCCGGCTCCACCTCAGTCCTCATCCCTCTGGCTTCGCCTCAGTCCTCATCCCTCTGGCTCCGCCTCAGTCTTCTCGCACCATGGCTCCACCTCAGTCCTCATCCCTCTGGCTCCACCTCAGTCCTCATCCCTCTGGCCCCACATCAGTCCTCATCCCTCCGGCTCCGCCTCAGTCTTCTTGCATCATGGCTCCACCTCAGACACTTATCCCTCCGGCTCCACCTCAGTCCTCATCCCTCTGGCTCCACCTCAGTCCTCATCCCTCTGGCTTCGCCTCAGTCCTCTCACACCGTGGCTCCACTTCGGACACTCATCCCTTTGGCTCCACCTCAGACCTCATCCCTCTGGCTCCACCTCAGTCCTCATCCCTCTGGCTCCGCCTCAGTCCTCTCACACCATGGCTCCACCTCAGTCCGCATCCCTCCGGCCTCACCTCGGACACTCATCCCTCTGGCTCCACCTCAGACCTCATCCCTCTGGCTCCACCTCAGACCTCATCCCTCTGGCTCCACCTCAGTCCTCATCCCTCTGGCTTCGCCTCAGTCCTCTCACACCATGGCTCCACCTCAGTCCTCATCCCTCTGGCTCCACCTCGGACACTCATCCTTCCGGCTCCATCTCAGTCCTCATTCCTCCAGCCCCACCTCAGTTATCATCCCTCTGGCTCCACCTCAGTCCTCATCCCTCCGGCTCCACCTCAGTCCTCATCCCTCCTGCCCCACCTCAGTCCTCATCCCTCTGGCTCCGCCTCAGTCCTCTCACACCATGGCTCCACCTCAGTCCGCATCCCTCCGGCCTCACCTCGGACACTCATCCCTCTGGCTCCACCTCAGACCTCATCCCTCTGGCTCCACCTCAGACCTCATCCCTCTGGCTCCACCTCAGTCCTCATCCCTCTGGCTTCGCCTCAGTCCTCTCACACCATGGCTCCACCTCAGTCCTCATCCCTCTGGCTCCACCTCGGACACTCATCCTTCCGGCTCCATCTCAGTCCTCATTCCTCCAGCCCCACCTCAGTTATCATCCCTCTGGCTCCACCTCAGTCCTCATCCCTCCGGCTCCACCTCAGTCCTCATCCCTCCGGCCCCACCTCAGTCCTCATCCCTCTGGCTCCACCTCAGTCCTCATCCCTCCGGCCCCACCTCAGTCCTTATCCCTCTGGCTCCGCCTCAGTCCTCATCCCTCCGGCCCCACCTCAGTCCTCATCCCTCTGGCTCTGCCTCAGTCCTCTCGCACCATGGCTCCACCTCGGAAACTCATCCCTCCGGCTTCGCCTCAGTCCTCTCGCACTATGGCTCCACCTCAGACCTCATCCCTCTGGCTCCACCTCAGACCTCATCCCTCTGGCTCCACCTCAGTCCTCATCCCTCTGGCTTCGCCTCAGTCCTCTCACACCATGGCTCCACCTCAGTCCTCATCCCTCTGGCTCCACCTCGGACACTCATCCTTCCGGCTCCATCTCAGTCCTCATTCCTCCAGCCCCACCTCAGTTATCATCCCTCTGGCTCCACCTCAGTCCTCATCCCTCCGGCTCCACCTCAGTCCTCATCCCTCCGGCCCCACCTCAGTCCTCATCCCTCTGGCTCCACCTCAGTCCTCATCCCTCCGGCCCCACCTCAGTCCTTATCCCTCTGGCTCCGCCTCAGTCCTCATCCCTCCGGCCCCACCTCAGTCCTCATCCCTCTGGCTCTGCCTCAGTCCTCTCGCACCATGGCTCCACCTCAGTCCTCATCCCTCCGGCCCCACCTCAGTCTTCATCCCTCTGGCTCCACCTCGAACACTCATCCCTCCGGCTGCGCCTCAGTCCTCTCACACCATGGCTCCACCTCAGTCCTCATCCACCCGGCCCCACCTCAGTCCTCATCCCTCTGGCTCCACCTCAGTCCTCATCCCTCCGGCTCCACCTCAGTCCTCTCACACCATGGCTCCACCTCAGTCCTCATCCCTCCGGCCCCCTCAGTCCTCATCCCTCCGGCTTCGCCTCAGTCCTCTCGCACCATGGCTCCACCTCGGATGCTCGTTGCTGCAGCTTCGCCTTGGTCTCCAGAGTCATTGGTGTTGTGTGTCCCATCAGCTCTCCATCTTCTCCTGGATCTCCACTTCCATTGGCTTCGTCTCCATCAGTCGTCCCACCATGGCTCCTCCCTCCCTCGACTCCTCCGTGAGCCTTCATCCTGGCTGAGCTCTAGCTCCCTGCCTGGCTACTCCTGCTCCTTTTATGACGCGAGGATGTGCCTTCCCATGAGGCTTAGTGTACCGCGTATTTCTGTCAGTTTAGTTTCATTGTGCTTTGTTTCTGTTTTCCCTGTTCTGGTTTGCCTGTGTTCCCTGGTTAGTCTCCTTGCTTTTAAATTAGTCCTACGCACATGTTTCTGTTCAGTTGATTACTCTCCCTTGTATTTGAGCCCTCATTTTCCTTTGTTTTATGGTCTGGTATTGTTTATTACCTTTCATTTATCAATCTATTATTCTGTCTAACAATCTATTTATCATTCTATCATTCTATCATTCTGTCTGTCATTATATTGTTCTGTCTTTTGTTCTATGACATCATTTCCTGTTTAATTTCAGTGTCAGTATCTGGCTGGCTGTAGTTCTACTATGAAGAAGGCTGTGTTAGGGGAACAGAATGTGTGTGTGAGTAAGTGTGTGAGTGAGTATGTGTGTGTGTGACAATGAAAGAGAGAAAGAGGTGAAGGATGTAAGTGTGTGTCGTGGCGGTGTGTGTTCGGGGGCTGGATCATCTTGTCCCAGGGCTCAGTTTTAATGATGAGCTTTGAACGTCTGACTGCGGAAGGCTGGAGGGGAACACGGCTCTCCTGATTGTGTGTGTTGGGGGTCTTCTGTTAGATTCCTCTGGCAGTTTCTGTCCCTCAGGGTCGTCTGAACTATCAGACGGGTTCCCATCCTAACAGGAGCCGAGCAGGAGGGCGGGGGTCGTTGGCCCACAGAAACCCTGAGCAGAGAACAGCTGAATGAGAGAATGTGAGTCTCTGTGCTAAACTCTTTATACTGCGCTTTACATGTTCAAATGAGAGGTATTTGTTCTGCACAATCTCACCTGTTTTATTGCTCAGCAGGTGAAAATCATGCGTCTGACCACTTAGTGAAATATAACATGCTGAATGTTTTAGTACCTGAGTATCACCAGCACTGGTGAAGCTGGTCTTGGTAAAACATCTTTAAGAACAGATCATGGAAATCTGGAAACACATGAAAAGTTTTATCCTGTAATTCCCCCTTTATTTGTAACTCATAGAGATGAAACAACATGGAATTAAGCATAAGCAGTCAAATTGCTGTATGTGCCGGATGAAATCTCTCAGTTTGGTATATTTTGCTCTTTCATGTTCCTGAAATCACATGACTGCAGAAGTACAGAGATAAGCTGCGGTGAAGCGCTTGACTTGTGTTACGCAGACTTTACAGAACAAATGATGGAGGCATTTGGAAGGACTTTCTGTGTGTGTGTGTGTGTGTGTGTGTGTGTGTGTGTGTGTGTGTGTGTGTGTGTGTTAGGTCATCTGGAACTCATTTGTGTTTTATTGAGTCTTTTTCCATGTCAGGCCAGTGGACAGTTTTTACAAGTTAAACTCAAATTAGTTCAGGCTGATGTTGCGATATTTAGCGGAAGTGAAGGTTAAACCTTTGACTTGTTTTCTTTACCCTGGGAACAACGCAAATGTCACATCACTCTAATCATTTCTCAGAGCTGTTTAAAACCAACCCACTCAACATTACACACACACACTTCTGCAGCTTTCAGCTCTCGTTTAGGTTGATGTAAAGGTCCTAAGATATTATCTGTGTGAGTTTTAATGGAACGTTCTGTGTTCAGTACAAGTTAAACTCATTCGTCAGCATTTGTTGCATAATGTTGATTACCACAGAAAAATCATTTTGACTCGTCTCTTGTGTTTTACTTTAATATATAAAAAAAGAAATGTTAAATGGAAGCTCAATTGGCCAATTTTTGGCTGAAAGCAGAAATGTCACTTTTATTACTTTATTTATAAAAAAAAATACATTTATTTTTCTGTTAAACAATGTTTTTCTGAAACATTCTATGATCAATTGTTAAGCATTGTTGTCAGTTTCTAATGTTTGCTAATGTTAAAGGGGTCCTTGATTATGATTTCACTTTTTTAACTTTAGTTAGTGTGTAATGTTGCTGTTTGAGCATAAACAACATCTGCAAAGTTACGACACTCAAAGTTCAAAGCAAAGGGAGATATTCTTTTATAGAAATCGCTTTTTAAGGACTAAAAAAAAATGGCTGTTAGCGACTACAATGAGCTTCTTCATGGGTTAGTGACATCACTAACCCTAATGTACAGAAACCCCGCCCCTGGGAACAAAGTTGGTGAGGCCATGTTGGGCTGCTTTAGAGAAGAGGAGGAGGGTTGTCGTTGTTTTTTACACCCCGGAAAAGGTTTGTCCTAATGTTGACAAACTTAGAGAGGTTCATTTTTTTTAACACTGTTCCTGAACATTATAACCTCAGGAATTGTCTGTGCGCTGCATATTTTATGGAGAACAGCTTCCAGAAGAGAGTTCAATGCACACTTCTCCTGAAAGACGGAGCCGTTCTCATTTTGTCAGTACAATCTGTTGTTTATTGATCACAACTTGTAAGTGTGTCTTATTATTTGTAGTTGTGTTTTCTATTAACAGTTCCAGTTATAAGCTTTATGTAGTTGCTATGATGTAAAGGAAAGACAAAGCGTTGTCTCCGCTAGCCTGATAACTAACATTACAGTATTGATGTAGTGTTAACTGTAGCTTTTGTAAGCTCTTGCTTTTGTAAGACTATTCATTTCCTTAGGAAAATTATCCATGATTTTGTGATAGATTACAGTTTGTTTTACCATAGTTTTCTGACAAATATGATTAAATGCAGGATAACATCGTATCTACAAGAAATTAACTAAAAAACACACCACCCTGAAATGTCCTGTGAAATCTGTGCTTGCAAAGTCCATGCTTGAAATCCGTTCAGCACGATCCTCTTGTTCGTTAACATTGTCAGGGTCTGAATCGGCGGCATTTTTAATATTTACATCTGAGTCGAGCTTGCGTTTATGAAGGGGCGTGACATTTCCTGAACACACGCTACATGCTGCCAATCACAACACATTTCGTATTTTGGAAGGAGGGGCTTTATCGAAAACGACGCGCTCAACCAGACTGGGGAGAGAGGAGCTCTATTGATGTTAAATATGTTAAAAATAATGCGTTTTTTCCAGTACACCCCTAAAAAACAAAATCAAGACTTCGTAAAAGGGCATAATAGGGACCCCTTTAATGAAGCGGCACAGAATCAGAACTCATTGCTGATGAGTAGGGATGTGCCTGAAGGAACGGAAATGGCTCATTCTACGGAGCCCCTAAAGGGACATTGTGATGGAGGAAAAATATATTTTTAATGCTTTTGCATTCTCTCACAATTATATAGTTGGATAATTATATTATGCTATCAATTTGTGAGGTATTGAAATCGATTTTGAATGTGTTCAATTGATTTTTACTTTCGAATTTGCGATCACATGTACTACTCCAGCAAACCTAACCATGAGCCTTGAGGAGCTCTGTAGAAAGAGTGTCCCTATGAGTGTCAGTGGGGAATCTCTCTGGGAACGGCTCTTTCCCGGGAAGCGAAGTGTCTCGAGTGTGTCGACTGAGGATCGGAGCTGAAGGCCTTCGTTCACCTGAAGCCGCTGTTCGAAGTGTGTTTCCCAAAGCGTGTTTGTTTCGGCTGTTTTCCCAGCTGTGGGAATCCCTCGCGGAGACACACACTCCTCTGCACTGGCTGTGAGGTTTTCTAAACACTGAAGGTCTGGGCTGCCTCAAAGAGATGGAGACGCTCAGTTACAGAGAGTGCCAGAAAGAGCTGAAGACAAATAAACAAATGCAGTGTGTTTCATTACTGATCAAATGGAGACCACCTTTACTCTGCTGTCAGACAGCTTTATTACACACATCAAACTCCACCGTTCAATCAAAGCGCAGGAACTTCCAGTTCTTCAAGGTTTGTTTGATAACCCTTCCATAGGTCGAGCTGAACTCAGGGTCACTCGGTCACATCTGACTCGTGCCTGTGATGTTAGCAGTGTGTGTTAGACGTCCAATCGTGATCAAGAGGGAGGAAATGAGCTTCATTTGATGTGAGTTTCATTTCAATCACAGGACGTCACAAACACTGCAGATATAACACAGGTCTGAGGAACTGACAGCGTTTCACTTTCATTCGGTTCGGTTTAATTTTAGTCTACTAGTTGGAAGTTTTTTTACTTATTATTGCAGGGAATATCTGACTAAATATCTGATTTCTGGATCTGATTAAATCCGATATGAATTCTGACCTGTAATGCTGCCTGAATCATGATGTTCGTTCGTTGGCCAGAGCAGAACTGAGCGACTGAGTCCTGGTTTCTCCCAAGGATTCTCCTCCATTCTGTCACTGATTGAGTTTGTGTTCCTGTCTTCTTCCCGGCTTCATTAGTTAGAGACACTTAATATTTAACATTATTATTGATCTGACTGTACTGACGCTGCTGTATGAGAACTGAACTGATGATGACATCACTATTTTCCCCAGAACTTCTTTATAGATAAAATGAACAAATTTAATAATTGATGATATTTATGACGGATCTGAATCAACACTGAACTGACTTCAGCTGAACAACAGATTAAATGCATGATTTTCCTGTTATTACTGTAAAGCTGCATTGAAACAATCTGTATTGTGACTTGACTATAATATAATATGATATAACATCCCATATTCACAATATACATTTTCAATATATAAATGATGAAAAGTTTAAATATACTCTATTACTGAACAGTAATGTGTTATGTGAAGTTACTCAAAATATACAACATCATTCAAAATTTTGGGCTTGGGCGAAATTTCGAAATGTTTCTGAAAGAAGTATCTTTTATTTGATCAAAAATACAGTAAAAACAGTAATATTCTGAAATATCAATGACTTTTTTCTGTTTGAATATATTTGGAAACCATCTTCAATCTTCAGTGTCACATGATCCTTCAGAAATCACTCTAATATGATGATTTGATGCTCAAGAAACATTTATGATTATTATCAGTGTTGAAAACACTTGTGCTTCGTCAGATTTCTGTGTAAACCGCCATACATTTTATTTTCAGGATTCTTTGAAATATCAACTTTTGTACATTATAAATGTCTTTACTCTCACTTTTGATCAGTTTAATGTGTCCTAGCTTTGAACAGTAGTGTAAAAATAGTAAAATATTAAATATTTATAAATTAAAAAAAAATATTGTGATATTTTGTGATTGAGCATATTGTGATAACATACAAAATGGATGGGTTAATATTCAGTCTGATGTTTATATATGATATAGTGATGTATTGATTGAATTTAATTTGACCTGTCCAAATGAATGATTCATTTACTGGTGTCATAATAAACTATTTTCAATGTTGAAAAAATCAAAGAGAAAAAATGAAATAAGAAACTTATGAAATAAGATATTTAATATCCATGAACTACTGTTGGCCTTGAGTGTTTGTCCAGAGAGATTTAGGTGATGTGAGTTTCAGTGAGAGATTCTCTGCTGGGCTCAGAGAAATATGTAAATGTGATGGATAGGAAATGCAAATGAAGTGCAGCACTGCGACTGACCAATCAGGAGACTCCGAGAAATCTTGCCTTTAATTTCTATTCATTGTCATTTCTCTCCATTATCGCTGGTTCACTTCAGAGGAAGCTTCCCAAACACCTTGGATCAATATCAGCCAGCTCTGTTTTTTAATTTCGCTTTTCTCTCGAAGATGTAAAATGCGTGACAGATATTGACCTTTAGCGAGTGCTTTTGATAAATGATAAATGAGGGTCTTTTGATAAATGTTACCTTCTCAAATGCACCTCTCTAATCTCCAAATGATACAGAAACCTTGTTATGTTTCATTATAGATCTGGGAGGTGATACGGGCCGGAAACGCTTTAGATAACTAATCTCCGCTGATTCACAGCTCCTTCAGGGAACTTGCTTTTGATTAGCCTGTAATAAAACATTTCACAGTGGCCCTGCATTATGGGTGGCATTTGAGAGCGAGCGCACGCCTCAGCTACTGCTAATGAGGCCAGCGATGATTAATAAACAATAAGAACATACAGCAACACTAGAACCGTACCATCACACGAGTCCAGAACATGTGGCCATCTCTTTCTGCTTCATGTTTATAACCGTCAGGGTTAATGGAGGCTTAGCAGCCAATCGCCTGCTCGAACTGCACAGAGTACTGTAAACTATCCCACAATGCAACTGTCAAGTCAAGTCACCTTTATTTATATAGTGCTTTTTACAATACAGGTTGTATCAAAGCAGCTTCACAGTGATAACATAAATATAATACAACAAACTTTGTTTCTAGAAGAAAATTGCGTCATCGTCCACCTTAAGACAGATCACTAATATTGTTGAATATTAAATGTCCCCAACTAAGCAAGCCAAAAGCCAAGGCAACAGTGGCAAGGAACCAAAACTGCATCAGTGACGGAATGGAGAAAGAAACCTTAGGAGAACCCAGGCTCAGTCGCTCAGTTCTCCTCTGGCCAACGAGCGGACAGTGTGTGATTATGATTCAGGCAGCGTTACAGGTCAGAGGTCAGACTGGATCAGAACATTCAGAATATTATCCAGTTCCATCTGGTTGGAAGTCGGAGTCATCTCGCCGGTATGGAGACGAGTTTGAACTGTGATATTGTGAAAGATGGTCTGTATGTTAAAGGACCTTCTCATATGATTGGTCGGTTGATGTCATCGTCTGACTCGACCAATCACGAGAGTTTGGGGGCGGGACTCTCTGATAATCCTTATTCAATGGCAGTTTGTAAACATTTTTTTTTTTTGCAATTTATCCTACTGGAGCAGAAATTACAAACTAGTTTTTGGCTCCTTATTCAATCAGGCTGGTATAGATTGGTGTGTACATATATATATATATATATATATATATATATATATATATATATATATATACTGTATATATATTGGATCCTGTCTACCTTCATCTTCTTCATCTTGTGACAGACACATTAAATTGATCAAAAGTGACAGTAAAGACATTTATAATGTTACAAAAGATTCTATTTCAAATTAATGCTGTTCTTTTAAACTTTATATTCATCAAAGAATCCTGAACCAATAGAATATATATGACGGTTCCCACAGAAATCTGAAGCAGCTCATCTGTTTTCAACATTGATAATAATCATAAATGTTTCTTGAGCAAATGATTTCTGAAGGATCATGTGACACTGAAGACTGGAGTAATGATGCTGCAAATTCAGCTTTGATCACAGGAATAAATTACACTTTACTATATATTCACATAGAAAACAGCTGATTTACACTGGAATTATATTTCACTGTTTTTACTGTATTTTTGATCAAATTAATCCAGCTTTGATGAGCAGAAGAGACTCTTTCAGAAACAATAAAAAATCTGACCGACCCCAATAGTGTAATGAGGTCATGTGACAGTAATTTAGATTGACACTAATGAGTGAAATGTGGGACAAACTCTTGGAGTCCACAGATTCAGAGATTTAAATGAGATGTAAATTTGTATTGTGCCATATTAAAACATGATGATTTAATAGAGACACCAGCTAAAGTAAGTATCCTGATAAGAGCCATTACTGCCATGATATAAGCTTGTGTTGAGCCACTCAACTCTCTTTATAAGCATCGCTTTAAAACACAGCGCACTTACGATTACACGAGGGAGGTCAGAGGTCAAACAGGACCAGATGGGCTGAGAATAAGAGCACTTGTCCTCGACCACCCACCGCTCTCATATTAACACACTCTTCATCTCAAACACTCGTCCGGTAATACACACACACTACTCATGTTACACACAGTCAAATATAATGCGTTTCACAACACACTGTTTCCAAGCATCCTTACAGAACGACAGGTTAATGCTAATATAAAGGTGATGTTTACAATATCTTCATGCATTACAGTTGCATTTAGCAGATTACAGCTGGAAGATTATGGTTACATTTATACACAGCTTTACGTGAGTCTGCTTTATGTGTTGTCTTTCAATTGTTTATCTGTGTTTTTTTTTTTTTTTTCTTTTGCTGTTTTGTCTTGATCTTTTAATCTGAATGTGTGAATTCCAGGGGTGCAACGATTCGATACATATCACGATACTGAACTCACGATACGATATTATTGTGATACTCCAAGACATATGATAAAAGGTTAACAAAAAGTGTACTGTTGATTAAAATGCTAAATTTGATATTACATTGTGTGTGTGAATGAATAGGCTTGGACTTGGTGCTGGAAACCCAAAGCCCAGGACAATAGAGGACAATAGGGTTAGGGTCAATAAAAATAGGACAATAAAAATAATAATGATAATACAGAATTATTGTAGACGAATATGTTTGCACTCTATCACTGACTAGATATATTTAAAATAATGTAGGCCACTTTTGAATAAAAACTCTTGACTCTTGTACACTTGAATTATTTCATGCACCGTCATTTTTATTTTGGGTGAACTATACACAATACATATTGTTGCATTTTTGTATTACGATATTATTGTGACACAATATATTGTTACACCCCTACTGAATTCACACCATAAGTTACTTTTACAATAATGTAAGACCTTGTCACGTTTTGGTTTTGTCATTGTCATGTTTCTGTGTCTTGTCATGTGATTCCCTGTTTGTCATGTGATCCTGCCATGTGTCTTGTCATTGGTTAATTGTCTGATCATTGTTCACAGGTGTCCCTTGTCTTGTAATTAGTCTGTGTGTTTAAGCCCTTATGTTTGCCATGTGTCTTTGTCAAGTATTGTTTCCTGTAGATATCTGGTTGTAAGTTCCTGTTCCTCTTCCTGTTCCTGTTCCTGTGCCTGTGCCGGTGTCTGTGCCTGTTCCTGTGCCTGTTCCTGTTCCTGTTCCTGTTCCTGTTCATGTGCCTGTTCCTGTTCATGTCCCTGTTCCTGTTCCTGTGCCTGTTCCTGTTCCTGTGCCTGTTCCTGTTCCTGTGCCTGTTCCTGTGCCTGTTCCTGTTGCTGTTCCTGTGCCTGTTCCTGTTCCTGTTCCTGTTCCTGTGCCTGTTCCTGTGCCTGTGCCTGTGCCTGTTCCTGTTCCTGTTCCTGTTCATGTGCCTGTTCCTGTTCATGTCCCTGTTCCTGTTCCTGTGCCTGTTCCTGTGCCTGTGCCTGTGCCTGTGCCTGTTCCTGTTGCTGTTCCTGTGCCTGTTCCTGTGCCTGTGCCTGTTCCTGTTCCTGTTCCTGTTCATGTGCCTGTTCCTGTTCATGTCCCTGTTCCTGTTCCTGTGCCTGTGCCTGTTCCTGTGCCTGTGCCTGTTCCTGTTCCTGTGCCTGTGCCTGTGCCTGTTCCTGTTCCTGTTCCTGTTCCTGTGCCTGTTCCTGTGCCTGTGCCTGTGCCTGTTCCTGTTCCTGTTCCTGTTCCTGTGCCTGTTCCTGTTCCTGTTCCTGTTCCTGTGCCTGTTCCTGTGCCTGTGCCTGTGCCTGTTGCTGTGCCTGTGCCTGTGCCTGTGCCTGTTCCTGTGCCTGTTCCTGTTGCTGTGCCTGTTCCTGTGCCTGTTCCTGTTCCTGTTCCTGTGCCTGTTCCTGTGCCTGTTCCTGTGCCTGTTCCTGTTGCTGTTCCTGTGCCTGTGCCTGTGCCTGTTCCTGTGCCTGTTCCTGTGCCTGTTCCTGTTCCTGTTCCTGTTCCTGTTCCTGTGCCTGTGCCTGTGCCTGTGCCTGTTCCTGTGCCTGTGCCTGTGCCTGTGCCTGTTCCTGTTCCTGTGCCTGTTCCTGTTCCTGTTCCCGTGCCTGTTCCTGTTCCTGTGCCTGTTCCTGTTCCTGTGCCTGTTCCTGTTCCTGTGCCTGTGCCTGTGCCTGTTCCTGTTCCTGTGCCTGTGCCTGTGCCTGTTCCTGTTCCTGTGCCTGTTCCTGTTCCTGTGCCTGTTCCTGTGCCTGTGCCTGTGCCTGTTCCTGTTCCTGTTCCTGTTCCTGTTCATGTGCCTGTTCATGTCCCTGTTCCTGTTCCTGTGCCTGTGCCTGTTCCTGTGCCTGTGCCTGTTCCTGTTCCTGTTGCTGTTCCTGTGCCTGTTCCTGTGCCTGTTCCTGTGCCTGTGCCTGTTCCTGTTCCTGTTCCTGTTCCTGTGCCTGTGCCTGTTCCTGTGCCTGTGCCTGTTCCTGTTCCTGTGCCTGTGCCTGTTCCTGTTCCTGTGCCTGTGCCTGTTCCTGTTCCTGTTCCCGTGCCTGTGCCTGTGCCTGTTCCTGTTCCTGTTCCTGTTCCTGTTCCTGTGCCTGTTCCTGTGCCTGTTCCTGTTCCTGTGCCTGTTCCTGTGCCTGTTCCTGTTGCTGTTCCTGTGCCTGTTCCTGTTCCTGTTCCTGTGCCTGTGCCTGTTCCTGTGCCTGTTCCTGTGCCTGTGCCTGTTCCTGTTCCTGTGCCTGTGCCTGTTCCTGTGCCTGTTCCTGTTCATGTGCCTGTTCCTGTGCCTGTGCCTGTTCCTGTGCCTGTTCCTGTTCCTGTGCCTGTTCCTGTGCCTGTGCCTGTTCCTGTTCCTGTTCCTGTGCCTGTGCCTGTTCCTGTGCCTGTTCCTGTTCATGTGCCTGTTCCTGTGCCTGTGCCTGTTCCTGTGCCTGTTCCTGTTCATGTGCCTGTTCCTGTGCCTGTGCCTGTTCCTGTGCCTGTTCCTGTTCCTGTGCCTGTTCCTGTTCCTGTGCCTGTGCCTGTTCCTGTTCCTGTGCCTGTGCCTGTTCCTGTGCCTGTGCCTGTGCCTGTGCCTGTTCCTGTGCCTGTTCCTGTTGCTGTGCCTGTTCCTGTGCCTGTTCCTGTTCCTGTTCCTGTGCCTGTTCCTGTGCCTGTTCCTGTGCCTGTTCCTGTTGCTGTTCCTGTGCCTGTTCCTGTTCCTGTTCCTGTGCCTGTGCCTGTTCCTGTGCCTGTTCCTGTGCCTGTGCCTGTGCCTGTTCCTGTGCCTGTTCCTGTTCCTGTTCCTGTTCCTGTGCCTGTTCCTGTTCATGTTCCTGTTGCTGTTCCTGTGCCTGTTCCTGTTCCTGTTCCTGTGCCTGTGCCTGTGCCTGTTCCTGTGCCTGTTCCTGTGCCTGTGCCTGTGCCTGTTCCTGTTCCTGTTCCTGTGCCTGTTCCTGTGCCTGTTCCTGTTCATGTGCCTGTTCCTGTGCCTGTTCCTGTGCCTGTTCCTGTTCCTGTGCCTGTTCCTGTTCCTGTGCCTGTGCCTGTGCCTGTGCCTGTGCCTGTTCCTGTTCCTGTGCCTGTGCCTGTTGCTGTGCCTGTTCCTGTGCCTGTGCCTGTGCCTGTTCCTGTGCATGTTCCTGTTGCTGTGCCTGTTCCTGTGCCTGTTCCTGTTCCTGTTCCTGTGCCTGTGCCTGTGCCTGTGCCTGTTCCTGTGCCTGTGCCTGTTCCTGTGCCTGTTCCTGTTCATGTGCCTGTTCCTGTGCCTGTGCCTGTTCCTGTGCCTGTTCCTGTTCCTCTGCCTGTTCCTGTTCCTGTTCCTGTGCCTGTTCCTGTTCCTGTTCCTGTTCCTGTGCCTGTTCCTGTTCATGTTCCTGTGCCTGTTCCTGTTCCTGTGCCTGTTCCTGTTCCTGTTCCTGTGCCTGTTCCTGTGCCTGTTCCTGTTCCTGTGCCTGTTCCTGTGCCTGTTCCTGTGCCTGTTCCTGTTCCTGTTCCTGTGCCTGTGCCTGTGCCTGTTCCTGTTCCTGTGCCTGTTCCTGTTCCTGTTCCTGTGCCTGTTCCTGTGCCTGTTCCTGTGCCTGTGCCTGTGCCTGTTCCTGTGCCTGTTCCTGTGCCTGTTCCTGTGCCTGTGCCTGTGCCTGTTCCTGTGCCTGTTCCTGTTCCTGTTCCTGTGCCTGTTCCTGTTCCTGTGCCTGTTCCTGTTCCTGTTCCTGTGCCTGTTCCTGTGCCTGTTCCTGTGCCTGTGCCTGTGCCTGTTCCTTTGCCTGTGCCTGTGCCTGTGCCTGTTCCTGTGCCTGTTCCTGTTCCTGTGCCTGTGCCTGTGCCTGTTCATGTGCCTGTTCCTGTGCCTGTGCCTGTTCCTGTGCCTGTTCCTGTGCCTGTTCCTGTGCCTGTGCCTGATCCTGTTCCTGTTCCTGTGCCTGTGCCTGTGCCTGTTCCTGTGCCTGTGCCTGTGCCTGTTCCTGTGCCTGTTCATGTGCCTGTTCCTGTGCCTGTGCCTGTGCCTGTTCCTGTGCCTGTTCCTGTTCCTGTGCCTGTGCCTGTGCCTGATTGTACTTGATTGTAATAAACTGCACTTGGTTTCTCTACTACTTGCCTCCAGTGGATCCCTATGTTACAGACATTTTTCTTTTCTCTACATCTACTGTATGAGTGGTGCTTGAGTTTCCCCTGATTCACGCTAGAATTGTGATTTGAAGGACTGTGGTTTAATGATTGCAAGCTTTTAGTTCACATGTTTTTCTTGTCATACGGTATAATAGATTTGAAATGCATCCGGAAGGAACATTGCGCTGCTTTGAGTTGATATTTAGACTGCAGATTATCGGAGGATCATCAGGGGAATGTGGATCTGAACTTCATCTGCTAATAGCAGTAATTACAGCACAGCCAGAGGCGGCCCTGTTCCTGTTTGTCTTTGCTAATTGTCCTGAATAATCAATGCTTTTTACTATTACTTTTCATTTTAGCAAAACTTGTCTTTGAAAATATTCATATGACCTATGCCGTTTCCACCAAAATACTGTAGTACTTAAGATTCTCCACTTTCTTTAGTAGACATGTGTTTATTTAGGCTTAATGAAAGCGTTGATGAGAATCCCGTGGGAAATGTGTTTATATGAGCTGAGAGCTTTCAAATCCACACAACATTTACTTCTGCAATCTGATCGGTTTTCAAGATATTCAACCAGACGAAATCTAGGACTGGAGAGGGTTAAACTTGTTAAACATGGCTGGAAAATAATACATTGAAAATATATATTCACAATTCAAGTCCTTGATGGTGCAGGAGAGCTACATCACATCTATATAAAACATAAAGCTGGTATGATCTTTGTTCCTGTTCAGATGCTCAGGTCATCATTTAGCCATAGAAACAATGGAGTAATACACCAATGGCACTGAGAATCTGTAACTATTGTAAGCTAACCGTGAATACCTCTGTGATTGAAGACAAGAAGCATTTCTTGTATGACTGTTCTTTGTATGTGGATCTGCGTAAAAAAGATATTTAGGTGATCTTGCACTTGTTTGTTGATGTGTCACAGGTCTGTGAGTCGAAGTATGCATGGAAAAGAGCATCTGTCATGCTACTGTATAGTGATTTTGTGGAACTATGTATTCCTGAAATAAATTTGAAAAAATGGCTGGTTTCTGTCATGATGATGTGCATTCTGATGGAAAATGAGAAGTCAGACTTGTTTTCTCTGAAAAAAATGTTCGTCTTTCTGAATTTAGAAAGTAAGTAGGTTTGGCTTTGACATGAAATGGAAATTCACCCGATCTGCATAGTGAAATATTCATCCATACATGCATATTTACGTCACAATACAGAAGAAAAGATCTGCAACTTTTGTTTCATCATGACTTTGAGAGAGAAATGTTGAAGTTCCTGGTTTCCACTGAGCCAAATCCAGCCTGACAATCAGATGATGGGTTTCCAGGATATTCAGCGGCTGTTGAACTGAACAGGCACTTACAAACCATCAGAAATCAAAATAAAGACACAAAGCAGGAAGAAACGTTCACTGTGAAAACGACAGAGTGCCAAGCATGGGAATCCACGGGTAATCCAGGATAGTGTGTGTTGGATTAGCGCTGATGAGTGTGACTGGATTTGCTCCTCATTAGAGGGTTTGTATTACGGCAGAAGCTCGTCTGATTCCCCATTAGACGCAGTGCTTCCCCTGCAAACATCAGGAGTGCAGCTGGACAAACGTCACTAATGAAGATCTGTTTGAAATGATCCAGCGCGAGCCGTGAGGAATCATGGGTAAAGAGAGGTGTGTCAGCGCTACCGTTCGGGTCGGATGTGGCTTCACCTGATGAAGTCAGTTGTTGGTGTGTTCAGCGTGTTTACAGCGGATGCTGAACATCTCCTCACACACACATAGGTTTTACAGGCAGGGGTGTGTTTCCTGTACAACGTAACTCGTTGCATACTACCATTCAACCACGTTGGTTAATGATGTCATGCAGATGGTGGAGAAATAACCACTTTTAATTAATCTGTTTGAGATCAAATTAATGCTGGATGTTTTGCTATAAATTACGGACATGGCATCTGAGGACTTTCTCATTTTCCTCAGTTATTTTGCTTTAGATTGTGCTGAATGTCAGCTTGCTTATTTTGCTCAAGATCAGTATTTTTTGAGTCCACATGTCATGCAAACAAGAAACTCTTCTTCTAACCACAGGTCGAGAGCTGTCGTTCCAAACACACAACTTTGCGATGCTGTTTGCTATTGTTCATTGGAACGATGGTTTCGGGAAACACCGACTCGTTGAACTATGCTGATAACGATGGAACGTGCGACCATAGTTGGCAAACAATGCTTTCGGGAAACAATAACCCTAACCCTAACTCTAACCCTAACACTCATCTATTGATCTATTTATAGTTCTAGCCATCATTTATTGTTGAGTTATTACATTGATAGTTCTCTTTACTGTTCTACTTATTATATCATAGCAATTGATCTGTCTATCATCTATCATTTTTATTTTTTGTTCTATTTATCGTTCTCTCAGTACATAAGGCCTATACACTTTTCAAGGCTTTTTAAAAATTCAAGCAAGTTCAAAGTTTGTGTTGATGAACTTCTATAAAAAAAATTAAAAAAAGTTATTTTAACCTGGAGGTGTTCTGACATGCTCTGACATTTGTGCTTATTTCTGTTACTTGTGACATTTTCATGGCTAACGACTGATTACACTGTATTCAGCACAAACTCTGCTACAATAATATGTCAGCAGCATGTATGTAAAAGTTTGTAGTTTTGAGATAATGACATTTATGTGTGGTTTGTGAAAATAGAAAAAAAAATTCTCACTGAAATAAGGCCATGAAACCCATACTGATTATTTCTTCACAAGACTTTTGAAAATTGTATCACGTAGCCTAAAATATTTGCTCCAAATCTATGTGAAAATCATTCTGACAACTCATTCAGATAAGACAATATATTGATTTAAAATTTGTAAGATGAGTTTTGTGTAAGAAAGCTTTATGCGAGTAGGCATAAACACATCCTGAATATGTATGGCTTTCACACCTGAGAAAGACAAAGACCCTCCCCTAATGGCCCTATTAGGAGCTATCAGGCCCTGTCATTCTGACCAACCTTGCACAAAGAATGAGGAGATTTAAAAAAGAATGGCTTTTTGATTGTTTGGATTTATTTACAACACAACATAATCCAAAGATACACAACAAATGACAAAAAAGCACATTATTGAAAACAATGATCCAAAGACAGAGACCTTTGTGCCATTCCTAAAAACATTGTACAGAACATTGAAAAAACATTGAAGTTTATGCAACAATAACATTAACTTATATAATTAAGAATTTCTTACCTTACATCTTTCTTGTCTTCAAATTGCGTTCTTCTTCTTCTGAGGTAAATCCAATGTAAGCTCACGTAATGTAAGTCTTCCAAACTCGACGAAAAGCAGAGACTGATGAAGTGCTTTGTGTTTGAGGTAATGAGCAGGTTCACGTTCCATGTGGAGATTTGCATGTCAATCTCTTTTGCGCGCGTGGGCGTGGTCACATTAAAAATAATGAGCAAGGGTTTGAGAAACTGGACATCTTGTTGGTTTTATACAAATTACTTAAACAGAAAATATTTGTTTTCAGTTTGAATCCGATCATTTATAAGTACACACTTAAATGTTTATAAAGATATATGGCTCATAAATGTGAGACAAGTATTCGCTGAGTTTTGTTTCAGTTTATAGACGTGCTCAAGAAAAAAAAGTTCACCGAGACGGTAAGGCAGAAAGCACACCCTGTTTATTTTCTTTATTTTACAAAAGCACAATGTTTTGATTTGATTGTAACTGGACACATACAAAAAGTAGATATCTCACAGATTCTTTTTTCATATTTCTTTTTTCTGTATGACCATGAATGACGGAGTAATTTAAGTCTATTGTGCTACCATGTGAAGAAAATCCAGCAAAACGCGCCGGCGCGTTTGCCGACCCCAGAGGGTTAAAGATCATTTTAAATTTGCTTCCTTATATTTAAATTCGAATTGCTGTTCTCCACGTTTGACGAGCCAGTTTGGACTTCGATGATACACTATATTGCTAAAAGTTTTGGGACGTCTGCCTTTACATGCACATGAACTTTAATGACATCCCGTTCTGAATCCGTAGGGTTTAATATGGAGTTGCTTCACCCTTTGCAGCTATAACAGCTTCAACTCTTCTGGGAAGGCTTTCCACAAGGTTTATGAGTGTGTTTAGGGGAATTTGTGACCATTCTTCTAGAAGTGTATTAGTGAGGTCAGGCACTGATGTTGGACGAGAAGGTCTGGCTCACAGTCTCCGCTCTAATTCAACCCAAAGCTGTTCTATCGGGTTGAGTTCAGGACTCTGTGCAGGCCAGTCCAGTTCCTCCACACCAAACTCCTCATCCATGTCTTTATGGTCCTGCTTTGTGCACTGGTGCGAAGTCATGTTGGAACAGGAACATCCCCAAACTCTTCCTACAAAGTTAACATAAAATTGTCCAAAATGTCTTGGAATGCTGAAGTCAAGCCCAACACCTGAAAAACAACCCCACACCATAAGTGCATCCCACGCTTTACACCACATGCGTCTGTAGCTGTTGACTCTGCATAAAGTTGGCGACTTCTATGCACTGTGAGCCTTAGCATGCACTGACCCACTCTGGGATTTTACATGGCCTAACACTTTGTGGCTGAGTTACTGTTGTTCCCAGTTGCTTCCACTCTGTTATAATATCACTAATAGTTGACCGTGGAATATTTAGTAGTGAGGGAATTTCATTATTGGACTTATTGCACAGGAGGTCAACGATCACGGTCCCACGCTTGAGTTCACTGAGCTCCTGAGAGCGACCCGTTTTTTCACAGATGTTTGTAGAAGCGCCTGCGTGCCTAGTGCCATGGAAGTGAGTGGAACACCTGAATTCAATGATTTGGAGGGGTGTCCCAATACTTTTCCCCTTTCTATTTGTAGCTTGACAGTCTTGGTCACGATGAGCCGTTGTTCTATATTAACATTCCACAGAAATGTGTTTCTCTAGTGTTTGAGTCTGAAGCTCGTTGAAGCTCGTCTCTGAGCAGGTGAGTCTGCGTTCACACACACTCGCAGCGAGAGACACAGGTCAGCACCTCAGAGAGAGAGCTGTCGGATCAGGACGCCCTCACCGGCTCCGCTAACAGCTACTAATTGGTGACAGTCTGTGACTCTGTTAAAGCCTGTGTCTCCGGGCTCAGACCCGCCGCGGGGCGAGTGTTTCTGTGAGGTGAACGTGACACTTCCCTCGTCACAGCCCGTAGACAAGGTGAGGTCTCACATGAAGTCTTCCTCCGTGTGTCACTGTGTCTCTCACACTATTAGGCGCTGGTGTCTGCTTAAATGAAAGGCTAAAATATCATTAGAATATTAAATGTTGAAACAGAAGGCCAGACGCACGTTGGTGTGTGAGCAGAATACAGAGTGACCAGCGCCGAAGCTTTTATTCTGCATCACAATTACCTTGTTGTCGCAGAACAACCGACTCCATTTTCCATTCCTTATAAATAGCTAGAAGAAAAGTGTTAATTATCCCTGTGCAATTTAATGCACCGGATACTTCAACCTTTCCGGTTTCCGGTAAACGCTCGCATAACCAGGCGTATCCGCGGCTGCAAATGTGATTTATGACAACAGTGTTTAATTTCTGTTTTTAAATAGGTTAGACGGCAATCTGCATGCATTTAAATGCGCTGATGCCGCTTGTCTTCAGGCCCTCGTTTAATATTCAGGGATGATTTTGGTCCACATGCGTTTTGGTCGGTGTCACCTTAGATTAAATTATTAGCGCGGTGCGGGCCGCGGGCCCCTTATTTACCACAATCAATGAAACGGTAATGAAAATCCATTTTTCATACTATCAGCCCCTGCTGACTTTTATTTACTTGTGTGTGTCTAAGCGAGCAATTCATTCTGAGTAAATGCCAGCGCAAGAACACACATTAGCAAAGCAAGGGTTAAGAAAAGATAACAATAGACAAACACACACACACACACACACACACTCACAAACACGCACGCACGCACACACACACACACACACACGCACACACACACACACACACACACTCATTGTGACTGTGATTGTGATGACATAAAGCAAATTTTCCAGAATTTCTTTCCCATAGCCTTCCATTAGAAATGTTACTGAATCTGTGATTTGTTTAGTTTTGCAATCTAAGGAACAAGTTTGACTTTTCTGTAATAAACCACATGCCATTAATGCTGTTCATAGAGTTAAACTTGCGTTGAACCAGGAATATTCCTTCAGACAGGTAAAAAATAAGTGCAAAAATGTGATCTGTAATTTTGAGGTATAAATGTACAATCGTAGTGTTTGTGTAATCAACAAATATTTGCAGATGGTCTATTTTGAAGGACTATATTGCAGATTTTCCCAGACAGATCACTGAATTTACCTCTATAATTTCATCTTTTCTAATCATTGTGCGTTTAGTCTTTCTCAGACTCTCAGTAAATGAGCTGATGTTTTGACACGATGCCTTCAGTTTCAGTAAAACCACGCAGACGAGCTCCATGAGATGTTATGTGCTAATTTAAAATCTGTGACATTAATGTGAAAGTCTCTGGAACATTAGAGATGGAGGATTCATGACTGCAAGCGTTCATGTTTAAATTACAGATGGACTTACATTACAGGACCACAGAGCGCTTTCAGGACACACACACACACACACACACACACACACACACACACACACACACTCTCTCTCTCTCTCTCTCTCTCTCTCTCTCTCTCTCTCACACACACACACACACACACACACACACACACACACACACAGAGAGAGAGAGAGAGAGAGAGAGAGACACACACACACTCACTCTCTCTCTCTCTCTCTCTCTCTCACACACACACACACACACACACACAGAGACACACACACTCACTCACTCTCTTTCTCTCTCTCTCACACACACACACACACACACACACACACACACACACACACACATACACACTCTCTTTCTTACACAAACACAAACACACACACACACACACACACACACACACACACACACACACACACACACACACACACTCTCTCTCTCTCTCTCCCACACACAAAGTTGTGCATTTGTTATGTTTAGTTTGTAGAAGTGTGTCTTGTGTTTAACACATAGAGCTGTGTATGTATTTTGTTTGAATGTAGATTTATTTTATTTTTTTGTGCGTGTGTGTGTGTGTGTGTGATGAAATAAAATTTAATAAGTGAATAAAAATGTAAATAAAGGAGGAGAATGGCTTGTCCATGAAATAATTCTCTCCTCCTCTTTGAGCTGATCGTCTGAGAGCTTGATTTGGTGTGTGACCTTTTGAGAACATTCTCCTCCTTGATTAAAGACGTATTAAATTTGTTTAAATAAAGCTCGTTGTAATGACACATAATTTGTAAGGAGCTATTAGGGGCTGGAAAGGCGGACTGGTGTATTTGCATGAGAATGTGGAGGATCTCCTTCATCCCAGCAGATGAACCCGGACTCTAAACCTCAGATAAAGCCGTCCTTTTGACAGATACACCGTCCTTCCCAGAATCCTCTTCACACACACACACGCGCGCACACACACATGAAGGCAGGTGAGGATCCGTCAGTCACCGCTGCTGTTAACACTCTGGGGGTCGACAAACGCGCCGGCGTGTTTTGCTGGATTTTCTTCACATAGTAGTAAATAGACTTAAAATATTCTGTCATTTATGGTCATACAGACAAAAGAAATATGAAAAAATAAACTGTAAAAGGTCTACTTTTGTATGTGTCCACTTACAATCAAAACAAAACATTGTGCTTTTGTAAAATAAAGAAAATAAACAGGGTGTGCTTTCTGCCTCTCTGTCCCGTGAAGATTTTTTCTGGAGCACGTCTCTAAACTGAAACAAAACTCCGCAAATACTTGTCACACAGACATGAGCAATATATCTTTATAAACATTTAAGTGTCTACTTTTAAATTATCTAATTCAAAACGAAAAAAAAAAATGTATTCTCTGTTTAAGTAATCTGTATGAAACAAACGAGAGGTCCAGTTTCTCAAACGAGTGCTCATTATCTCTAATGTGACCACACCCAAGCGCGCAAAAGAGATTCACATGCTAATCGTCCATGTGAAGGAACACGAACCTGTAAACGCCCTCATCACCTCAAAACTTCTTCAGCTTTTCATCGAGTTTGACACGCTGTGAGTTTACCTTGGATTTACCTCAGAAGAAGAAAAACGTGATTTGGAGATAAGAAAGATTTTAAGGTAAGAAATGTATCCTCGCTTATATTAGTGAGCGTGATATTGTTGCATAAACTTCACGTTGCTAGTTGAACTGAGAAAAATGTATGAAATCGATGGAAACGTTGAAATATGAAATATAGACAGTTAAGCAACCTTTAAATGTTAAATAAATATATACATGTTTGACATACGGATGTTTTTATGCTCTATAAAACACAGCATGATATCAAAGGAGGCTAGTATGAGTGTTTACACCAGGGCTGCCAACTTTTGAGTTTGAACCTGTTTACATGGTACAATTTCTGGTAAGCTACGTTGTTTTATTATTGCTTGACACAAATTTCATGATTTCAATTCAATTCAATTCTTGTGATTTGATTCAATATTAACTCATTTGGATAAATATTAGGTACACAAGATAGGGTTCATTTTTCTCAAGAAAAAAAAAATAAATCTCACCTAATGCTGAAAACATACAGAGAACCCTATCAGCTGGTAGTATTATTTAAGGTTAAAAATAACTTGTTTTTTATTATAATAACAACTTTATTTAATGATATAAGTAAAGAAATATAATAAATATGTAATATAGTACACATATTTAGCAAAATACTCCAACTAACATGCTATAGCCTATATTATGGTCATTAAATGGCTTTCCTGAGGTAAATGTTATGTGACATAATTGTTCTCCAGCTGTTTTACCTCTTTCCGCGGTTGAAAAACACTGATTGATCGATATTATGTATAAGGAATATACATTTCAGTGAGTTGGCAGCCCTGAAAAATTACACTAACCTGATGAATATTATAATGTTTAGACCCGTGTTTACTGTTAAATGCTGTGTTTGTGGATATCTGTTAACGGATAAACGTAGACATTTATAATATGGCAACAATAATGTTTCATTAGGAGCGGCTCGATCGCTTCAGTAAGTGGTCTCTTTGAGCGCTGTGAGTTTGGGTCACTCGTGCTGTGCATTTGAAAATCAACGTGCCAAACATTAGGCTTCATGTTTTTACTCCAATCTCATTTCATAACGTCTGAAAACATTTGAAGTGACATATGATAATCCATATATTTTTCTCTAGTGAAGTATACTGAAGTGTACCTTTTTAATGATTTAAAGTTATAGGTCTCCTGTATTTCTTCCCCCCAAAAATTTGTTTTCTGTAAAGTAAAAATAATTATTATTGTTATTATTATTTTATGCAGCCCTACAAGGTACAACAAACCTGGTGTTCTTTATATATATATTTTTGTGAATTTTAAATCTAAATATTAACCTGAAAAATCACGATTAGATTTTCCTCCCCTAGTCGGGCAGTCCTATAGTTTCTCCTGATATCAACATGTTCACCAGATGTCACTGATGAGTCCTGCTGACTTGAACATGGTAAAATGAAAAAG
>NC_137131.1:45277962-45280462 GCF_949319135.1 Squalius cephalus
TTGCATATACTAATACATTTTATATGTCGAAGTCAGCATAAAAGGGAAGTTGTGCTCGTTGTTTCTTCCCTATAGTGCCATATATCCTTCTGGAACAAGAACACATGTGGGCGGGGCTTGATTGTGTCTGTGGGGAATTGATTGGATGGTTGAATGGTTGGGGTTTGCTATTGTGTCAGAAGAAACAGAGGATCCAAGTGCAAAGGCAAGTACTTGCAATAGTCTTTAATGAAGAATTAACATAGGCAGTCTGTCATGCAACGACACAGAACTGGAAAAAAGTTAGTGTACTTTACAGAAGGTCAGCAAAAAACGGAAGACCCCTGTCTTGGTTATAGAGCTGGTAATTCACGTGACAGTAACACAGTCCTTGTAAGTGGCCACAAAGCCGCAGAGAGAAGACTGAAGAAGGCCTCCAGCAGCGGGATGACAGGGCAGAAGACGAGCACAACTCCTCTAGACTAGACAAGATAATAAAAGGTAAATCTTCATGGAGATAACATATCACACAGGCATGACTCACATACACACAAAATAATAGAGAGAGAGAGAGAGAGAGAGAGAGAACAAACCCAGCTCATGACATTGGCTCATCTCATGTGAGTGACAGGTTATAGCCCCGCCCTCGTCATCAGAGAATAGAAGAGATGCTGCAAGAGGAACTTATTCTGATTCAAGATTAAGCACAAATCATTTATAATAAATACACTTTTCACTTCCACTCTGAATCACTGGTTATTGGCCAGAATGGGCTTCAGTAGCTGCGTTTCCGCTGTCGGGCCAGTGTGAGCCGTGGCTTTAAACGGCTCGGGCGGGGCTAATAGGCTCGAACCTGGAGCACCGAATCCAAAACCACACTGCGCTTCTACTGTCGGGCCAGAAGCTCTGCAGCGCTTCACCCGTAACACCTCACTGGGCCAGTGTCACACAAACCCATCATTTCACCAACTAATGGAAGATTTATCAGAAAACTAATCAGAAAGAAGAAATCACTGGAAACTAGCAAGATCGCAAAACGAACATGATAAAAGTGTCTGTTTGTTAGCATTTAAAGCCTAAGCATCAGTGTTTTACCACTGTTTTACAAATATACGTGATACATTGATCATAATGAAATAATTTGTCAAGATTGCAAATTAGTCACACAGAAATAAAGTGGTTTATCATTTAATCACAAAAGAAAGAGGACACACTTCAGTCGCGTCTGTTTCTGTTTATTTGCTGTCACAGGACAGTATGTTTACATCACATTTAGAAAGTATTATCATTTCTACAAATTTTCGCTAAAACATACGACCTAAGGAGCTTTAGCCCTCTCCCCCAATACAGTTATATTATCAGTCAGAGAAACAGAGGAAGCTCCTGAGCTGCTTTATTTTTTGACATATGGATATCAGACAGTCCGGTATAAAGAGATTTGATATAAAGCCTATATGATTTGTCTGATTTCTTCAAGCGGACGTATTTACCATGTTTACTTTGGTAATGGTTAGAGCACATAGTCTATTGCATTTCATATAAATATTTCTGCCTTGTACGGTGACCAGAATTCACATCAGATCACAAACAGAAGTTATTTCCAAAAACTCACTGCTGTCTGAAAGTGAGTTTTGAGCTAAATTTATGTTAAAAGTCTTTAATGCTGATGTTAGCTGGCATAAAGAATCATCCGGTGCTGGCGTCTCCAGACTCAGGTAAACTCCTCTGTTCATGATCACTCCTCAAGCCCGATCCGGCCCCCTTTGGACCAATGTATTCGGCGGGCCACAAACCCTGTCCGTTGCCCGAGGAGCCCCGGGAGTGACAGTGGAAATGCGACTGGCCCTGACACACCCTGTGAATCTTTATCTTGACTTAAGTCAAAAGTCTACACAAGTCTGAGTGTGTTGGTGTGTGGTCTACAGTCTCTAAAGGACGTTGTGAAGTTACTTACTGTCTCCACTGATTAATTGTTTGGGATTTTTGTTTCTGAATTTTGAGACTGTCTTCTTCAGAAAGACCTTCCCATCCTTGTCTGTGATCAAGCTCACCGAAACCATTAGCTCAGCAAAACTTCTCAGTGAAGTTAGAGGAAGATCAGCTGTGGGCATTGGTTCTTTATTTGTTTTAAACAGCAGACTTAATATTTATGCATTTCTGGTCATAATTTGGCGTATGAACCGTTGTGCCGCTGCTTATCTTTATCACGCAGTAAAAATGTCCAAAACCAGTCGTCTGTGGATGAGAGTCTGAGGCAAGCACTGGTGGGCCGTTGTCCTGCTCCACTTCTCACACGCAGAGAAAGGAGGATTATAGGATGACGAGACACTCGTTTATACATCACTTTATTCAACAGGAGAACAGCTCGTTCAGCACGTCATTCGTCATTATGCTATTTCTACGTCATTCACAGTCCTTTCATTGTCGGTTTTCAATCTGAAAAGTTTTTAAACCACCCCTTTCAATCTGATCGAAATTTCATTCAAAATTGAGCTTAATCGATTAAGGTGTTTACATGCCT
>NC_137131.1:45287962-45332962 GCF_949319135.1 Squalius cephalus
AGTCCACTCCTAGGTGTGACCATGGCCGGTTGGGAACGGGCAGCGGTAGAAGTTTGCCAGATGGTAGGTGACGAGGACACTTGGCCATGGCATAGTGTGCGCATCCATGAATGAACCTTCTCACATCCATAGCCATGTTAGGCCACCAGAAGTGATCTCTTAGCAGCGAGAGAGTGTTATTGGCCCCTGGGTGGCCAGTGCCCAAGGATGTATGTGTGGAGTGAATCAGGGGTGTGCGTTGTGCTCTGGTGACATACTGTGGGTGGCAGGATGGGCTCAGGTTCTTCACTGACATCTTCTGGAGTGTGCAGAATGGAAAGAGTGTCAGCCTTCACATTCTTTGAACCTGGACGATAGGAAATGGAGAAATTAAATCCGGTAAAGAACAAGACCCAACGGGCCTGGCGGGGATTGAGTCTCTTGGCTTCTTTCAAGTACTGGAGGTTCTTAGGTGTTCGAGCGCCACTGGGACGAGGGGAAGAGGATATCGGAATTTGACATGATTTTGTTGAGGGCACGGTTATCAATACAAGGCCGCAAGCCTCCGTCATTCTAGGCCATGAAGAAGAAACTCGAAGCAGCAGGGGACGTAGAAGGATGGATGTAGCCTTGTTGCAATGCCTCTTCTGCATACTCCTCCATGGCCTTCTGTTTGGGAAGTGACAGGGGATAGATCTTCCCGTGGGGCACTGGCTCACCCGGAATCAGGTCGATGGTGCAGTCCCATGGCCGGTGTGAAGGTAGCTGAGAGGCTCTCTGTGGGCAGAAAATGTCGCCTAAGGGGGCATAACAAGTTGAGATGTCGACCGACTCCTTCTCGACAGGGCTTTCGATGGAGGTGGAGTTCACCGGGAGTACTTCGACTGGCACTGGAATGGGGCGAGGAATCAGAGGGAAACAGTCGAGAAAGCACTTCCTGCCCCACTTCATGGCTTTGCCGATCTTCCATGAGATGATGGGGTCATGCTGCACAAGCCACGGGCACCCTAGGATCACCTCAGCGGTGGAGTTCTCCAGAAGCAGGAGATGGAGGGAAGCTTGATGGGACCGCTGATGTTTACGGCATAGTGGTCATCCAGTCACCGACTGGACCTGGTAGATGGTCTGGGTAGCAGTCGTCGGGAGTTTGAGTCGGCAGCAGAGTTTTCCAGAGATAAAATTCCCGGCTGACCCAGAGTCGAGGGGGGCATGAACTGGGAGAGATACATTTGAAGCAGTAAGGGTTACAGTGGTAGTGAGTGGTTTCAAATTTGTGATGGGATTCTTCAATACACTCACCATGGGTCGTGGAGGACGAATGGGGCATGCGGTGATAATATGCCCCCTAGCACCACAATACAGACAGAGCCCCACGTTTATCTCCAGCGTCTAATCCCCTGTGTTTCTCCTGTTCCTCCCTGTGTGTGTGTGTGTGTGTGTGAGTGTGTGTGTGTGTGTGTGTGTGTGAGTGTGTGTGTGTGTGTGTGTGTGAGAGAGTGTGTGTGTGTGTGTGAGAGTGAGTGTGTGTGTGTGTGTGTGAGAGAGAGAGAGAGAGTGAGTGTGTGTGTGTGTGTGTGTGTGTGTGTGTGTTCACCCATACTTACCCATCAGCCATCTGTGCATTCAGCCATCCACGATCTTCAGCATCTGTAAGGAAAACTCATTCCTTTATTAACATCTCCATTCATCCACAGTGTCAAGGTGATGATATACGGGCAACTTTAGAGCGATGTTGCTTTAGCACTTTCCCATTGAGAACGGGCAACAAATGTCTATCTGGATACTTTCGTCGGTCATGGGCCATATGTTTTTTGTATTTGAATATATTTTCTAGACTTTAATATTAATATACATTAATATTGATTGTATTGCATTTAAAGTCATCCTGACAGTGATGTCATCAGAATATTTTCATACAGAATTATGACTGAAGATTACGATTTCTCGTATCTGTTGTGTTGGTTCTCTGTCTTTATCTGACTGAAGCACTCGTTCTTCTGCTGTCTGCTTCAGAACATGCAAATGAAGTTTTATTGTTATTATTCTGCTGCTCTTCTTGAATCATCCTGTTATGTGTTATTTATTCCTCTGGCGGTCAGTATGGAGCAGTAAAGTGATCATCAGTGGTCACTCTGTGCTGGGAGATGGCCAAACACAACATCTGACCAATAAAACACCACTGCCATAAACAACAATTTTCCCTCAAATGGAGAGCAATGAAGGACACACACTCTCAAACAAACACACACACACACACACACACACACTCTCTCTCTCGATGGAAGGTCACCTCACCAACCTCCAGCACTTAGCCAATGTGGTAATTGTATCTCTTGGACACTCGTCCCACCTGACGATCAGAGCAGTGTGTGTGTGTGTGTGTGTGTGTGTGCGTCCACAGTGCTCAGTGTGAACTCTAACATGATGTGACATGCAGCGCAGCCATCGCAGGTTTTTGATAAATGATTCAAGCATGTCAGTCAGTGAACAGAGGTAATGCTGCTCGTCTCTGAATCTCTCGGGACAGACAGAGATGGACGCCACCCGTCCCACACACACACACACACACCGCATACACTCACCCCATCCCACACACTCACACCGTCCCACACCAATCCATCTGATGATCTCTGCGGTGTGATTTAGTGTTTTCGGGCCGTGGGGTCTGATGTGAACTCAGAACAGCTGCACAAATGACTGTAGTGGGTGAAGCTGCGAATCACCCTCGTCCAGAGCTTTACACACACAGAGAACAAAACACAAACACACACCGCCTGTGCGCAGCACTGTTTGTTATGCCTGAGACATCAAAGAGAAGAGACCAGACAGACAGACAGATGTGTCCATATGTGCACTACGATCAAAAGTTTGGGGCCGGTGAGATGTTTTAATGTTTAAGTCTCTTCTGCTCATCAAGGCTGCATTTATTTGATCAAAAATAAAGTAAAACAGTGAAATATTATTCCAGTGTAAATCAGCTGTTGTCTATGTGAATATATAGTTAAGTGTAATTTATTCCTGTGATAAAAGCTGAATTTTCAGCATCATTACTCCAGTCTTCAGTGTCACATGATCCTTCACAAATCACTCTAATATGAGGATTTGATGATCAAGAAACATTTATGATTTTTATCAATGTTGAAAACAGTTCAGCTGCTTCAAATTTTTGTGGAAACCGTCAATGATTAAAATGTTCAGGATTCTTTGATGAACAGAAAGTTCAAAAGGAATAACACTTTTACAATATGTAGGTTAATGTTAAATTCTTCATGATAATAGATATTTTTAACATTTCAGGTTTTGTAAATTAACATTATTTGATCTATTCCGAACATGTAAAGTACTATTGTAAGTGTATGTTCTGTTTTGTTCAGTTTTATTATCATCCCTGTTTGTCTGCCTGCCTGTGTTAACTAGTTAGTCTCCTTGGATTTTAATTAGCGCAACACTTGCTCTGTTTTATCTAGATTACTCTGTGTATTTAATCCATAGTTTCCTCAGGTCTGTGTTTGATGTCGTTAATGTACACTATATTGCTAAAAGTGAACGGAGGTAATACTGCTCGTCTCTGAATCTCTCGGGACAGGCAGAGATGGACGCCACCCGTCCCACACACACACACACACCGCATACACTCACCCCATCCCACACACTCACACCATCCCACACACACACAGACCGTCCTGACCAATCCATTAATGTACACTATATTGCTAAAAGTATTTGGACACCCCTCCAAATCATTGAATTCAGGGGTCCTAATCACTTCCATGGCCACAGTTGTATAAATCAAGCACTAGACATGCAGACGCTTCTACACACATCTGTGAAAGAATGGGTCGCTCTCAGGAGCTCAGTGAACTCAAGCATGGGACCGTGATCGGTTGGCACCTGTGCAATAAGTCCATTCTTGAAATTTCCTCACTAATAAATATTCCACGGTCAACTGTTAGTGGTATTATTACAAAGTGGAAGCAATTGAGAACAACAGTAACTGGAAAGTGTAAAGTGTCGGATGTAGAGGTGTAAAGCGTGGGATGCAGTGGAGTAAAGCGTTGGATGCAGTGGTGTAAAGCGTGGGATGCAGTGGTGTAAAGCGTGGGATGCAGTGGAGTAAAGCGTGGGATGCAGTGGAGTAAAGTGTGGGATGCAGTGGTGTAAAGTGTGGGATGCAGTGGGGTAAAGTGTGGGATGCAGTGGTGTAAAGCGTGGGATGCACTGGTGTAAAGCGTGGGATGCAGTGGTGTAAAGCGTGGGATGCAGTGGTGTAAAGTGTGGGATGCGTGGGATGCAGTGGTGTAAAGCGTGGGATGCAGTGGTGTAAAGTGTGGGATGCAGTGGAGTAAAGTGTGGGATGCAGTGGTGTAAAGTGTGGGATGCAGTGGGGTAAAGCGTGGGATGCAGTGGTGTAAAGCGTGGGATGCACTGGTGTAAAGCGTGGGATGCAGTGGTGTAAAGCGTGGGATGCAGTGGTGTAAAGTGTGGGATGCAGTGGTGTAAAGCGTGGGATGCAGTGGAGTAAAGCGTGGGATGCAGTGGAGTAAAGTGTGGGATGCAGTGGGGTAAAGCGTGGGATGCAGTGGTGTAAAGCGTGGGATGCACTGGTGTAAAGCGTGGGATGCAGTGGTGTAAAGCGTGGGATGCAGTGGTGTAAAGTGTGGGATGCAGTGGTGTAAAGCGTGGGATGCAGTGGTGTAAAGCGTGGGATGCAGTGGTGTAAAGCGTGGGATGCAGTGGTGTAAAGCGTGAGATGCAGTGGTGTAAAGCGTGGGATGCAGTGGTGTAAAGCGTGGGATGCAGTGGTGTAAAGCGTGAGATGCAGTGGTGTAAAGCGTGGGATGCAGTGGTGTAAAGCGTGGGATGCAGTGGGGGATGCAGTGGGGTAAAGCGTGGGATGCAGTGGTGTAAAGCGTGGGATGCAGTGGTGTAAAGCGTGGGATGCAGTGGTGTAAAGCGTGGGATGCAGTGGTGTAAAGTGTGGGATGCAGTGGTGTAAAGCGTGGGATGCAGTGGTGTAAAGCGTGGGATGCAGTGGAGTAAAGCATGGGATGCAGTTGTGTAAAGCGTGAGATGCAGTGGTGTAAAGTGTGGGATGCAGTGGAGTAAAGCATGGGATGCAGTGGTGTAAAGCGTGGGATGCAGTGGTGTAAAGTGTGGGATGCAGTGGTGTAAAGCGTGGGATGCAGTGGTGTAAAGCGTGGGATGCAGTGGAGTAAAGCGCGGGATGCAGTGGAGTAAAGCGTGGGATGCAGTGGTGTAAAGCGTGGGATGCAGTGGTGTAAAGCGCGGGATGCAGTGGAGTAAAGCGTGGGATGCAGTGGTGTAAAGTGTGGGATGCAGTGGTGTAAAGTGTGGGATGCAGTGGAGTAAAGCGCGGGATGCAGTGGTGCAAAGCATGGGATGCAGTGGGGTACACCGTGGGATGCAGTGGTGTAAAGCGTGGAATGCAGTGGTGTAAAGCGTGGGATGCAGTGGGGGATGCAGTGGGGTAAAGCGTGGGGTGCAGTGGTGTAAAGCGTGGGATGCAGTGGAGTAAAGCGTGGGATGCAGTGGTGTAAAGTGCGGGATGCAGTGGAGTAAAGTGTGGGATGCAGTGGAGTAAAGCGTGGGATGCAGTGGTGTAAAGCGCGGGATGCAGTGGAGTAAAGTGTGGGATGCAGTGGAGTAAAGCATGGGATGCAGTGGTGTAAAGCGCGGGATGCAGTGGAGTAAAGCGTGAGATGCAGTGGTGTAAAGCGTGGGATGCAGTGGAGTAAAGCATGGGATGCAGTGGTGTAAAGCGTGATATGCAGTGGTGTAAAGCGTGGGATGCAGTGGAGTAAAGCGTGGGATGCAGTGGTGTAAAGCGTGGGATGCAGTGGAGTAAAGCATGGGATGCAGTGGTGTAAAGCGCGGGATGCAGTGGAGTAAAGCGTGGGATGCAGTGGAGTAAAGCATGGGATGCAGTGGTGTAAAGCGCGGGATGCAGTGGTGTAAAGTGCGGGATGCAGTGGAGTAAAGCGTGGGATGCAGTAGAGTAAAGCGTGGGATGCAGTGGTGTAAAGCGTGAGGTGCAGTGGTGCAAAGCATGGGATGCAGTGGGGTACACCGTGGGATGCAGTGGTGTAAAGCGTGGGATGCAGTGGTGCAAAGCATGGGATGCAGTGGTGTAAAGTGTGGGATGCAGTGGTGTAAAGTGTGGGATGCAGTGGTGTAAAGCGTGGGATGCAGTGGTGTAAAGTGTGGGATGCAGTGGTGTAAAGTAGGGATGTCCCGATCCGATCACATGATCGGAAATCGGGCCCGATCACGTGTTTTCAGACTCGATCGGAATCGGACGTTACCTCCCGATCAGGACTCGGATATATATATTCTCATTATTTTTTAACACATCAATATTTATGCGGTGGCACAGAGTTACGCCGGTTTCACACTGCACGCGTTAGTAAGCAGCGCAGGAGCAGTGCGTATGGTGAGCAGGAGCAGGACACGTGCGTTTTGCTTTCACACTGACAGCGTTTGTCACGCGCGGCTGAACCGCGGGTTGTGTAGGCTACAGAGTCAGACAGAGTACTCCATAATGGATAAGTTGGCATTGCTTTTTTTCGTTTTCAAATACATTTAAGAGAAAAGACTTGTCAAGAAGCTTATTTTATTAATAATTTCATTTATATAACTTTTGTTTCATCTTTGATTTTATTGTTATGGCAACAAGTTTGTTTTTGGACATTTGTTTTCTTTTTAAATTGCTGTTGGTCATTTGATTGACTTTTTAAAACACAATAGATATCATCAATGCACTTTTTGGATAAAACTGTGGTGTATTTTGGCCATGATCAATGTATTATCACTTTAATTCAGCAAAAGCTGCGCAGCAAAAATAGACTCGGCGCCGAAACGATCGCGGCACTCCTGCTCTGCTCTGCTACGCACTGCCGCGCCGCCTCTGCGCGCGGTGTGAATGCTCTAAAGCCTGATTTAATCTGGTAACATGGGGGCGAAAAAAATACGCACTGCACGCTCTGCTAACAGTGCAGTGTGAAACCGGTGTAAGAGTTAGGAGTGCAGTTCCTAAAAGCACATTACTGGCTTTGCAAACACTGTAGCACTTTTATTTTTTATTTGTTTACATGCCTGCCGGGTATTTTAAGTTGAGGTGCTATTTGTTTATATATTAGACTTTTTTTATATTTACTGTTGCACTAAAGTCCAAAAGTGAAGAATTTATGTATTACTTGATTGTTCAAGCTACCTCACAGAAGTGCTCTGTTTGTTAACAGAGTTGTTGAATGTTAAAATAAGGTGAATTAAATAAAAAATAAGGAACATCCTGGATCTGTTTTTTCGCTCTTCTTTATTCTTTTTTTATGTATTAAGTATCGGATCGGGACTCGGTATCGGCAGATACTCAAAATCAAATGACTCGGACTCGGACTCGAGGGCAAAAAAACCTGATCGGGACATCCCTAGTGTAAAGCGTGGGATGCAGTGGTATAAAGCTTGTTCTCTGGAGTGACGAATCACGCTTCTCTGTCTTGCAATCCGATGGACGAGTCTGGGTTTGATGGTTCCCAGGAGAACGGTACTTGTCTGACTGCATTGTGCCAAGTGTTAAGTTTGGTGGAGGGGGGATTATGGTGTGGGGTTGTTTTTCAGGGGTTGGGCTTGGCCCCTTCCTGTTCTAGCATGACTGCGCACCAGTGCACAAAGACATGGATGAGGAGTTTGGTGGGGAGGAACTGTGAGCCAGACCTTCTCGTCCTACATCAGTGCCTGACCTCACTAATACACTTCTAGAAGAATGGTCAAATTCCCCTAAACACACTCATAAACCTTGTGGAAAGCCTTCCCAGAAGAGTTGAAGCTGTTATAGCTGCAAAGGGTGAAGCAACTCCATATTAAACCCTACGGATTAAGAATGGGATGTCATTAAAGTTGATGTGCATGTAAAGGCAGGCATCCCAAAACTTTTAGCAATATAGTGTATATATAATGTATCTATAAAATATATAATGTATAATATATATTATTATTATTATAATTATTTCAACCACATTTCTGACATAAACTATGACTTAAAGGAAAAGTTAACCCAAAAAGAAAATTCTGCCATCACGTCATTCCACACCTGCATGTCTTTCTCTCTTTTATGTAGAAGATATTCTGAAGAATGTTGGGAACCAAGTGACACTGAAGCCCTTTGATTAATAAGAGAACATCGAGACATTCTTCCAGTCAATTATGAGAGAATCTTTGAGTGAACTAAACCTTTAATAAGTGTTTAAGGAAGCAAACCTTGGAAGAACCGAAGCCATATCCGAACGCTGGCGATCAGATTCAGATGCTGCTGTCGGTCACACCGATGCATTCGACACTTCTTTAAGACAACTAAAACTCTCTTCATACTCACAGGAAACATCAGCGTAATGCTTTCCTCTTCAGCCGAGATCTAATTAAAGCTTAACTGAATTAAAGTCCATTAGAGGACATTAGCGAGGTGAAGGAGGAACGGCGCTATGGAAAGTGTTCTTCTTCTGATTTAGGGACTCTCCTCTCACGCTAATATGTCTTAGATCAAGAGGAAATGTCGACTTCTGATTGCAGAATAAACATCATGTGAGATGCTAATGGAGAGAAAGCGATGCTCTTACCGTTCGACGTCTCACTGTCTCAAAGTTATTGACCTCTGTCCCCCTGTGATTCGTTCCAGCACTAAAATTAACTTAATAATGGCCAAACACAAAGAACAACTACCTTATTTAACTCGCTAAACTTACATACTGCACATGCAATTGACAGGGAACAATTAAGTCAAGCATAATAGGACCAATCTAGAGTTATGGCTCTTGTTAGACGTGTGCGGCGGCTTCCTTCTGTCAGACTGTCAGAAATAAATAAAGAAGGTAAAAGAAATCTATTGATTTTATCTCAGAATCCTTAATGACCTCACGTCTCCCTGGACATTTAGGATTTAAGCTTCACCATAATTATGACTTCATGCATGTGCCAGATTAATGTGCAGCTGTTGATGGTTCTTACAGATGAACTCTGACTTCGGCTCTGTGCCAAAACCTAGTGAGCCACCTAAATTGACATCTACACTAGCGTTCAACAGTTTGGGATCGGTAAGACTTTAATGTTTTTGAAATAAGTCTCTTCTGTTCACCATACTGTAAAATCATTGACATATTATTCAGTGTTGAAAACAGATGTGCTGGTTCATATTTTTGTGGAAACCGTCATGCATTTTATTTTTTCAGAATTCTTTGATGAATAGGGTTGTAACGCCATGAGGGCGAGTAAATGATGCCGAATGATCATGTTTGTGTGAACTGTCCCTCGTACTCTGACTCTCTGTTTGACTCTGTCTGTAGTTTGTCACTTTCCAGCTGACCAGAACCAGTTAAACCCGTTCTGGAGGTCTGCTGGTCTGCGCCCGTGACCCGAGCACCTGTCCTCTCGCGCCCCGCTGCATTAATGCTGATGATCTCACAGCGGTACAACAGCAAGAGCTATTTCAGCTCTCACACGCTCATTAACAGCTCACTAATGCAGCGTCCTACAGCTACACACACTCCAGCGCTGCACTATAACATGCACAACCAACCGTACAGCGCCAGATAGAGGCCACAGCGGCTCACCCAGTGTGTGTGTGTGTGTGTGTGTGTGTGTGTGTGTGTGTGTGTGTGTGTTCGATAAATGTTTGTGAACAGCCTGTTATCCCGACTGCTGTTGAACCAGAACCTCATCATCATTAACCCTGAACCCTCAAACTGATAAACACAAACCACACAACACTAAACACAAGCCCTTCATTGCAAACTCTGGCTTAAAAAGCAAACTTTATGCCGTTTCAAATCTGTCTTCTTGCTTTTCTGTGAAACACAAAGGAAAGGTTTGGAAGAATCTTTATGCAGGTCTTTTACCAACGTCCCACGTCGAGTATTATACTCAAAATTATAATAAAAGTAGTTCATATAATGTATCATTATATTTACAATGCAAAGCTTTTAACAGGGAAATATTTATCAGCGCACTGCAGTCATGAGAAATAATGATGGTTGTTTTCAAGATGATCATCATAAGAGTAACTGGCCCTCATCAAATTAACCTTTACGCTGGTAATGTTCAATAAAACAGAGTATTTGGTCAGAGATCAGCAGCGAGAGAAATGAGTGTGTAAAATTTCTTAATTTAATGTTATTAACCTCATCGAGAGAAACTACACTAAGCCCAGAGAAAATGAAGTGAAGAATCTGCGAGGAAAATCGAGAACTGCTTCACGAACTTACAGCATTCATGCGATTCAGTTTGTTTGGCAGACAAAGGCATCATGTGACTTCTGAAGACATTAAATATAAAGGATGCATCATGTGAACTAGTGTTAGGAGACTTTCATGGTGCCTTTTGTCATTTTTGTAGCAAGTTTTTTTAATGTTGTCTTTAGATGGAAAAGATGCAAGTTAAAATTCAAAAACATCTTTTTTCTACAGAAGATAGGATGTCATGTGAGTTTGGTAGAATATAAGGGTGAAAAAGTTATGACAGGATTTTGATAAGAATTTTTCCATTGCAGTGCAGCATTCTAGTTAGTTAGTGGCTACAGACCTGAGACTAGCTATGAAGAAGACCTCCTCTCCTCTCAGTGCAGATCCTGAGACGCCCAACGCTGGAGAACTGGGAAGTTTTGTAAAGAACTGACAGAATGTCTCTTGGATATTTGTAGTGAAAGCAGACAGAAAACTCTGGAAGCTGCCGAGATGAAGAGAGAGAAAGTGAGCGATGCTTGCAATGGTTTGGACGGCCTGCACAGCTGAATTCATCCTCAGCATGTTTAAAGTCTTCTTTCATTTTCATTTGAAGAACTTTCAACTCATATCTGCCAAAATAAACTCTGGCAGAATCGAGTGTATGTTGGCAAGTCCGAACACAGAGCGTTCATTTGTGAAGTAAAAGGTCAGCATTCACTGCAAAAACACACAACATGGGAAATGTTTACTTAGTAAGTATATGAAGTAAAATCCCTTCAAAAACATGACAATGTTTTAAACCAAATACAAACCATACAACTAAAAATAAAGTTTTTAAAAAATGATATTGATTTGAGAGATTTCTGAAGATCTGTCATCTGTCTTTATTAATGATGTCTGAGTCTGTTTGTGATATAATAAACATTCACCATATATTCATAATTGTCACGATTGGTTGTTGTATTAAGCGCACAATGAAAGAAGTAGAACAAAATAGTCTTTATTAACTCTACAACAGTAAACTTAGGAGATCACAGGAGAAAATGTAAAAACAACCACGTTAAACTTAAACAATGCTGAAAGAACCGAGGGCTTAAATACTGACAAAGGAGTAAGCAAAGTGAACAGGAACAGGTATGTGCAGCTAATTAACAAGGCAAAACAGGAGCAATACAAAGTGAAATGAAAACTAAAACATAGTACACGTGACATAACATCCCCCTTGTGGAAGACCCATCCTTGTGCCGTAACAAGTTCAATTGAGGAGGGAGGGGGCTGTGGAGCAGGCGAATGACTAGAGACAGATGAGAGTGATGGTGGGAAAAAACTGGTTGGCGATGACGGTGGAAGGACCCAGGAGCAGGAGTGGATGGAGCCATGGTGGAGACTTGGCTGACAACACCAGACGGATGACTGACGGAGATGAAGCCGATGAATTTTGAGCCCAAGGATGATGGTCCCTGGTGGAGCCGAGGGAGGGAGGAGCCAAGGTGGAGCCGAGGGAGGGGGGAGCCAAGGTGCAGCTGAGGGAGGGAGGGAGGAGCCAAAGTGGAGCCGAGGGAGGGAGGAGCCAAGGTGGAGCTGAGGAAGGGTGGAGTCAAAGTGGAGCCAAGGGATGGAGGAGCCAAGGTGGAGCCAACTGGTCAATGAGCCAAGGTGGAGAGACAGGCTCGGTGGCTAAAAACGGAGCCAAGGGATCCTCTTGACTAGGTGGAGCTGGAGACCGGAAGACCCGAGGCAGATTCACACAGCAGAGTGGAGTTAGAAGAGCCGAGAGACTAAAGGGAAACAGCTGAGGCAGTGCTTCGGAACAGGCTTATTGGAAGAGGAGGTGGGAGAGAGAGAGACAGGAGGCTGAGTGGGAACTCCAGAGACACAGTAGACCTTGAGCTGGACGGGACCAGCGGGGGCACAGGATAATTCGAGCTAGCAGGACTAGCGGGGTCACAGGAGACATCGAGCTAGTGGGACCAGCAGGGGCACAGGAGACGTCAAGGTAGTGGGACCAGCGGGGGCACAGGAGTCTTCGAGCTAGCGGGACCAGCGGAGGGACAGGAGTCTTCGAGCAAGCGGGACCAGCGGGGGCACAGGAGACTTCGAGCTAGCGGGACCAGTGGAGGGACAGGAGTCTTCAAGCTAGCAGGACCCGCAGAGGGACAGGAGACTTTGAGCTAGAGGGACCAGCGGGGGCACAGGAGTCTTCAAGCTAGCGGGTCCAGCGGAGGGACAGGAGTCTTCGAGCTAGCGGGACCAGCGGAGGCACAGGAGACTTCGAACTAGCGGGACCAGTGGAGGGACAGGAGTCTTTGAGCTAGCGGGACCAGTGGAGGGACAGGAGTCTTCGAGCTAGCGGGACCAGTGGAGGGACAGGAGTCTTCGAGCTAGCGGGACCAGCGGAGGGACAGGAGTCTTCAAGCTAGCTGGACCAGCAGAGGGACAGGAGTCTTCAAGCTAGCGGGACCAGTGGAGGGAAAGGAGTCTTTGAGATAGCGGGACCAGCAGAGGGACAGGAGTCTTCAAGCTAGCGGGACCAGCGGGGGCACAGGAGACTTCAAGTTAGCGGGACCAGAGGAGGGACAGGAGTCTTCGAGCTAGCGGGACCAGCGGAGGGACAGGAGTCTTCGAGCTAGCGGGACCAGCGGGGGCACAGGAGACTTCGAGCTAGCGGGACCAGCGGAGGTAGAGGAGTCTTCGAGCTAGCGGGACCAGTGGGGGCACAGGAGTCTTCGAGCTAGCGGGACCAGCAGAGGGACAGGAGTCTTCAAGCTAGCTGGAGACCAGAGGAGGGACAGGAGTCTTCGAGCTAGCGGGACCAGCAGAGGGACAGGAGTCTTCAAGCTAGCGGGACCAGCGGGGGCACAGGAGACTTCAAGTTAGCGGGACCAGAGGAGGGACAGGAGTCTTCGAGCTAGCGGGACCAGCGGAGAGACAGGAGTCTTCGAGCTAGCGGGACCAGCGGGGGCACAGGAGTCTTCGAGCTAGCGGGACCAGCGGAGGTAGAGGAGTCTTCGAGCTAGCGGGACCAGTGGGGGCACAGGAGTCTTCGAGCTAGCGGGACCAGTGGAGGGACAGGAGTCTTCGAGCTAGCAGGACCAGCGGAGGGACAGGTGTCTTCGAGCTAGCGGGACCAGCGGGGGCACAGGAGACTTCGAGCTAGCGGGACCAGCGGAGGTACAGGAGTCTTCGAGCTAGCAGGACCAGCGGGGGCACAGGAGACTTCGAGCTAGCGGGACCAGCGGAGGCACAGGAGTCTTCGAGCTAGCGGGACCAGTGGAGGGACAGGAGTCTTCGAGCTAGCGGGACCAGCGGAGGGACAGGAGTCTTCGAGCTAGCGGGACCAGCGGGGACACAGGAGACTTCGAGCTAGCGGGACCAGCGGAGGCACAGGAGTCTTCGAGCTAGCGGGACCAGTGGAGGGACAGGAGTCTTCGAGCTAGCGGGACCAGCGGAGGGACAGGAGTCTTCGAGCTAGCGGGACCAGTGGGGGCACACGGGACCAGCGGAGGCACAGGAGTCTTCGAGCTAGCGGGACCAGTGGGGGCACAGGAGACTTCGAGCTAGCGGGACCAGTGGGGGCACAGGAGACTTCGAGCTAGTGGGACCAGCGGAGACACAGGAGACTTCGAGCTAGCGGGACCAGCGGAGACACTCACACACACACACTCACTCACACACACACACTCACTCACACACTCTCACGCATACACTCTCTCTCACACACACACACACACACACTCACTCACGCACTCTCACACACACACTCACGAACACACTCTCACGCATACACTCTCTCACACACACACACACACACACACACACACACATTCATGCACACACACTCACACACACACACACACACACACACACACACACGTCCTGGGGTCGTTCATCTTTATTAGGTAACTCCTCTCATTTCAGGGGCACTTGCATAATTATCATTAGCTATATATTCAAGGGGGAGCAATCAGCATGTTTCTGTGTCCTGAAGGGCGTTTAATTGATGCGTGTGATGGACAGAATATGTGTCTTTGTCCAGCGCTGCAATGGAGGAGAAGTGAGAGAGATGTGAATGATTCATTACGACGTGAATGAAGAAGAAGATGAGATTCATTCTGTCAAATGATTTTTGGCTCAAGTCTAGTGTTATTTTAGTATCATTGATATATGATATTTCTGAATTAGATTTTATTTTTATATTTTCTGTTTTCAATGTAATTTTATAAAAGTAAAGTTTAGTTAAGTTTTAGTACATTTGTTGTGTGTTTCTGTCTTTTTTTCTTATTATTATTTTGGGGTTTAGGTTTGGGTTTAAGTATTAAGGGTTTCAATGCTTAGTGCATTAAAAATAATTTTATTTTTGCAGTGGTGTCCCAGATTTAGAAATAAATTACCAGATTGAAAAGAGTTTTTTTCACATACAGTGAGAAATGTATTGTTTCTGCAGTGTATAAGGAATCACCTTGTCAGTTATTGTTTTAAGCTCAAATGTATGTTTTCACTGCAATCTGTGCTGTTACTGCAGCGCTTCATGTGGAAGTTGTGAGGCTTGTGTTAAAATGCTTAAAGAGTGAAAGGGCCTTAAACAACAACAACAAAAAAACTTTATTGCAGTTTAAAAGTTTAAAACAGGCCAGTTCTCAGAGTGGGCGTGTCCCGATGAGAGAAGTCCCGCCCCCTCATTGAAGTGAATGCTGTCTCTGAAAGCGGAAAGTTTCTCTAGGCTGAATCTGATTATAGTAAAGCAGCAGATTCAAATCTGAGGCCAGTCGCCACTATGTTCAGATTGTGTTTTAAAGGTATAGTTCTCCCAAAAATGTATATTGTGTTCAACAGAAGAAAGGAACTCATATGGAACGACTTGAGGATGAGTAAGTGATGAGACAATTTTCACTACGCCTTTAAGAACTAGTTTGACCAACTAGCCGTTAACCAATGGGTAATCCGTCTTTTCCAATTCAAATTATACCGATCTACCTTTTTATGTAACTGACTTTAACAAGTTATGACAAGTCTTGAGCTCAGGGACATCATGAGGGTTCTAGACTCGGGAGGCAAAATACCGTAACAAGTATACATTTATTAACAGCCCAACAAGCAATATTATCATATAAAGTTCTTTGGTGTAGGCCCCGTCCGTAGCTTGTAATCCGAGGGTACGGAATCTGCACATCCTGCCTGAAGATGAAGGCAGGGGAGCAGCCGACCCCCGGGGAGGAATGGGTTAGGGTTAGAGTTAGAGTGAGAGACCCCCGGGGAGGAATGGGTTAGGGTTAGAGTTAGAGTGAGAGACCCCCGGGGAGGAATGGTTTAGAGTTAGAGTTAGAGTGAGAGACCCCCCGGGGAGGAATGGGTTAGGGTTAGAGTTAGAGTTAGAGACCACGGGGGAGGAATGGGTTAGAGTTAGAGTTAGAGTGAGAGACCCCCCGGGAGGAATGGGTTAGGGTTAGAGTTAGAGTGAGAGACCCCCCGGGGAGGAATGGGTTAGGGTTAGAGTTAGATTGAGAGACCCCCGGGGAGGAATGGTTTAGAGTTAGAGTTAGAGTGAGAGACCCCCCGGGGAGGAATGGGTTAGGGTTAGAGTTAGAGTGAGAGACCCCCCGGGGAGGAATGGGTTAGAGTTAGGGTTAGAGTTAGAGTGAGAGACCCCCGGGGAGGAATGGCTTAGAGTTAGAGTTAGAGTGAGAGACCCCCCGGGGAGGAATGGGTTAGGGTTAGAGTTAGAGTGAGAGACCCCCCGGGGAGGAATGGGTTAGAGTTAGGGTTAGAGTTAGAGTGAGAGACCCCCCGGGGAGGAATGGGTTAGGGTTAGAGTTAGAGTGAGAGACCCCCGGGGAGGAATGGTTTAGAGTTAGAGTTAGAGTGAGAGACCCCCCGGGGAGGAATGGGTTAGGGTTAGAGTTAGAGTGAGAGACCCCCCGGGGAGGAATGGGTTAGAGTTAGGGTTAGAGTTAGAGTGAGAGACCCCCCGGGGAGGAATGGGTTAGGGTTAGAGTTAGAGTGAGAGACCCCCGGGGAGGAATGGTTTAGAGTTAGAGTTAGAGTGAGAGACCCCCCGGGTAGGTATGGGTTAGAGTTAGAGTTAGAGTGAGAGACCCCCGGGGAGGAATGGGTTAGGGTTAGAGTTAGAGTGAGAGACCCCCGGGGAGGAATGGGTTAGAGTTAGAGTTAGAGTTAGAGTTAGAGTGAGAGACCCCCGGGGAGGTATGGGTTAGGGTTAGAGTTAGAGTGAGAGACCCCCGGGGAGGAATGGGTTAGGGTTAGAGTTAGAGTGAGAGACCCCCGGGGAGGAATGGGTTGGAGTTAGAGTTAGAGTTAGAGTGAGAGACCCCCGGGGAGGTATGGGTTAGGGTTAGAGTTAGAGTGAGAGACCCCCGGGGAGGAATGGGTTAGAGTTAGAGTTAGAGTGAGAGACCCCCGGGAAGGTATGGGTTAGGGTTAGAGTTAGAGTGAGAGACCCCCGGGTAGGTATGGGTTAGGGTTAGAGTTAGAGTGAGAGACCCCCGGGGAGGAATGGGTTAGAGTTAGAGTTAGAGTGAGAGACCCCCGGGAGGAATGGGTTAGGGTTAGAGTTAGAGTGAGAGACCCCCGGGGAGGAATGGGTTAGGGTCAGAGTTAGAGTGAGAGACCCCCGGGGAGGAATGGGTTAGGGTTAGAGTTAGAGTGAGAGACCCCTGGGGAGGAATGGGTTAGGGTCAGAGTTAGAGTGAGAGACCCCCGGGGAGGAATGGGTTAGGGTTAGATTTAGAGTGAGAGACCCCCGGGGAGGAATGGGTTAGGGTTAGAGTTAGAGTGAGAGACCCCTGGGGAGGATGGAGGTGAATTTTGGCATCAGCATCTGCGAACTCAGACATGTGTAAGTACCGATCTTTTATACTATAAGTATTTAGAGCACGATTGGTTAGATGAGAAAGTAATCGGTGACATAACGATTGAGTCTTTCCGGCAGAACTTAAGCTAAAGCTTTCATTTTTGGGCTGTTTGATATTGTGTATATTCCAGTTATTCTCCAGCCCGCATCTCCTGAAGATCAGCGTTCTTACTCCTGTCTGATTAGTATTCACACACCTCACTCCTGATCGCTTTGCTTTTGTTTGCTAATTATCGTCTGATTGCTCATTAGATGTTGTGTCTTGGTGTCTGTGTTCTGTAAACAAGCTCTGCTGCATCTGCTTGTATGGAATCAGATTCCATAATGTCAATGAGTGGCGAACAGTGTTTGTGATGAGAACACAAATGTGCTGTAATGGACAGACACACACACACACACTTACAACTACATAAACACACAGACACGCACATACTTAGCTTCATTTGTATATTAAGTCAGCTGGTGTGTTTTAATTACACCAACTAGTCGACAGTGTGTGTGTGTGTGTGTGTGTGTGTGTGTGTGTGTGTGTGTATGTGTGTGTGTGTGTGTGTGTGTGTGTGTGTGTGTGTGTGTGTGTGTGTGTGTGTGTGTGATCACATGACTCAGTTGTGTTTGTTCTAGCTGGTGACAGCAGCAGGAATCTTCTTCTGTCCACACACTGCTGTATCTGTGTGACAGTAGCATATATTGTTACCTGTAAACGACCGATATATTAAAATGACGTGTGAAAAGAGTGAATCCAGAGCACTTGACATTCACACAGCAGGTTATAAGTGTCTCACGCTGGTTGTGTGTGTGTGTGTGTGTGTGTGAGACGCTCTGAGCTCAGTGTGTTCACATGCACGAGTTTTCAGACGGTTAGAGATATCAGCCTTTCTATACTCACTATAGTTCTGCACTGTGCTGTTGTGTTTATTTACAGCTAATTATAATGACTACAGCCAAAGCCTAATGTATACTTCAGTTTTGACGCAAACTTTTGTCGTGTTTGTACAACCTTTCATTAATATACTATGCATTTGATATTGTGTGCAAACGCAGGCACTTAACACACATGCACAAGAAAAGTTTAATCCTTGACCTCTGCACTATTTATCATTAGTGATATGTGACCCTGGATCACAAAACCAGTCACAACATGGGCAATAGCCAACAATACATTGTATGGGTCAAAATTATCGATTTTTCTTTTATGCCAAAAATCATTAGGATATTAAGTAAAGATTATGTTCCATGACGATATTTTGTAAATTTCCTACTGTACATATAAAAAACATTTATTTTTGTGAGTGAATGCAGCACAATCACGAACATAAATGGACAAATTTAAAGGCGATTTTCTCGATGTTTAGATTTTTTTGCACTCTCAGATTTCAGATTTTCAAGTAGTTGTATCTCGGCCAAATATTGTCATATCCCAACAAACCATTCATCAATGGAAAGCTTATTTATTCAGCTTTCAGACGTTGAATAAATCTCAATGTAAAGAAATTGACCATGTGACTGGTTTTGTGGTCCAGGGTCACATATATGTTATAATAAATGATAAAGTGGAAGTGTCTTTGCTTCATAATAAACTGCACGATTTCTTAAAAGAGTTATAAGCGATAATGTGGAGGATTGTTTCGGTCAATAACAAAAAATTAAAAAGGTAATTGTGAGTTTGCAAGTTTACAGTTTACAGTTTACAGTGAGTTTACAGTTTAGTGTATTTCTTCATACGTGCTCGTCACTGGTGTCTGCTGGTGTTGTGTCTTCAGTAATGGGACCGACTAATTAGTACAAAATAATTTGGTGCATTTATTTATTTTAAATAATGCGTGCTGAGCGTTTAGAGTACCATGGTTAAATGTGTAAAAACACAATTATATTTAGGGATTTGTAACCCATACTCCAAACTCTTAATGAAAACTTATGTTATTTAAAAATTGGTCTGGTTCAACTAACTTCTGCATTTAAAAAAATCTTGGGTTATTTTTTCTACCCAAATCTTGGGTTGAGCCTTTTGGGTTATTTTTTCAGTATTTGGGTAGTTTTTGTGTTACCCAGCTCCTGGTTCAAACATATATTAATGAATATTAAAAATGAATCAACTATACTGGGTTAAATCAACCCATTATGCTGGTTAAATAAACAACCCATTTTGCTGGGTAAAATTAACCCAACATGTGTTATGATCTAGATTTACCCAGCCCTTGGGTTGAAAACAACCCAAATTGGGTTGTTTTTAACCCAGTGTTTTTTAGAGTGTGGGGACAGTTTGTCCTCAGACTATGTCTATGCAAACTCAGTGTGTCTCAGTTGGGGTGAAGAGTGTTGGTTTAGTTGAAAGCACTTCTGTAACATGCACACACACACACACACACACACACACACACACACACTGAACTGCCCCCCTCATACGGCTATGATGTGGCTATGAGCAGTAATGACTGGATACTCTGATTTGAAGGGCCCGGTTGATGACAATCCCATTTTCTGTGTAATTTCATGCTTGTCTTCTTGAATGAAGATATCGGCTGCTGTGAGTTGTCGGGTCAGAGGCGCTGCTCGCCGCTCTGTGTTTCCCGTGTCTTGATGAAAAGTAATTCATCATTTACAGCCCTGAATTCTGCCACTTTTCCCCCGCTCTCTTCCTCTCGGTCTCGTAACAGTTTCCCAGTGTGGTGAGTGTGTGTGTGTGTGTGTGTGTGTGTGTGGGTCCCTGAGGCCCAGGGAGGAGGGGTTCGGCTGAAAGAGATGAATGGGTTTATTCCGGTGCCGGTGTGGCGGAGCAGGTCTGGGCTCGGGAGACCCGTGTGGGACCCGTGTGGGACCCGTGTGGGACCCGAGGTGGGACCCGAGGTGGACCTGAACACACGGGCCGGGCCGGTTCTGATGGAGTGTGTCACCTCTCCACCTCTGGAGCCGAACCTCTGACCGCTTGGGTCGAGAGACTGGCAGCCGGTGGGGCGTGAGACACTGGGAAATTGATTTCCCTCTCTCTCACTCTCTTCCTGCTTGAGTTCTCTATGGGGACGTTTCTGACCAATCGGCCAATCACGTGTCGCGGTTCGTTTGGACAGCCGTGGCCCCGCCCCTGTGAACTATAGTTGCTAAGAGACTGACCACTGCGCTGACTACACATGACCCGTCATCGGCAAACTCAAATAAAACACACACCGCAGATCAGATGTGCTGATTTATTTCAGTCCTGCAGAAGAGGATTCTCATGAGTGTGTGTGTGTGTGTGTGTGTGTGTGTGTGTGTGTGTGTGTGTGTGTGTGTGTGTGTGTGTTATTAATCAAAGTTAAACCAAAACCGCGATATGACTAAGATTTTGAATTTGTTCAACTCTTATTCAGTAGATCAGATGTTACTACAGATAATAGCAAACTAACCTTACTAACAACTGCACAATTTACTTTGCTAATGAAGACATTTTCTGTATCGATTGTTCACAGGTGTTTAATTATGGATTTTGTTGTGTTGTGTTTTAGATTTTAAGGAAATTTTCATAAACTTAGAAAAGATACTGGAAATTTTCTGTCAGGACATTATCCATTTTTCTACAGAGTTCTTTCTAACAGTGAACTAACCACAATACAATACAAACCAAACTAACTACAACACTAATCACACTAACTTCACCACTGATCATCCCACTATACAGATATACAGATACACACACATTAGGCAGATCATGGTGGACGTTTAGGTTGGTTTAAAGATGGGATTTTCCCTTTCGAATGGGACCTTGCACTGCTCAACAATAACATTGCACTAAATGCGACATAACATCGGCCGGCGACTGCCTATGACATCACTACTGGTGCGACCAGAGTATAAAAGCTATTTTTGGTTATATGGGAGTAAAACTCATAGACTAACGTTTAATTAAACTCATTGCGTTCATATTCTGGGCTCATCTGCTTGTCTGTACTTTATTAGTATGGTGTTCACTGAGTTTGTTGTTTTATATCACTGTCTTTAAGCCACGTTAAAATTCCTGCGAAGTTTTGTTAATAAAAGTTGCATTTCTTCGTTTAATAGAAGTGAATTTGTGACATCAGCAGACAGTTGTTGCCTGTTTTCACCGTGGCGTAGGCTCTGCGTGCTGTCATGTTTCAAATGGATTTTAATGAACAGACGAATTAATAACATGAATTTTATTTCTTTTTTTGTTAAGACATTTTCCACACACACTCAGCGCTCCTCACAATGAGCCGTGACCCGCGTGTCCCTACAGTAGGCACACACACACACACACACACACACACACACACACACACACACACACACATACCCTGAGGAAAGGATGTTCCTGGGCTCACATTTTATTTTCCATTTATTCATTTAGTGTTTTCTCCTCTATTGTCCATCAGAGTGTAAAAGTGTGTTCATGCCCTCAGACCACAGATCTGTGAGTGTGCGTGTGCATGTGTGTGCCAGCAGGCATACAGGTGTCAAACACACACACACAGAGAGAGAGAGAGAGAGAGAGAGAGAGAGAGAGAGAGAGAGAGAGAGAGAGAGAGAGAGAGAGAGAGAGAGCAGGCCCAAGAGTTATTGTGCATGGATGAACTATGTGTGTTTAAGAAATATATGCACAGATGGAGGTGTGTGTGTGTGTGTGTGTGTGTGTGTGTGTGTGTGTGTGTGTGTGTGTGTGTGTGTGTGTGTGTGTGTATGTTGGAGAGCCTAGGGGAGTTTAACTAAACAGTTTTAGGTGACTTGAAACAAGAAAACCTCTGAACACAAACGTCACGTCCTGGGGTCTCATTTATAAAACTGTGCGTAGGAACCTTACTAAAAGTGTACGTGCGCCCGAAAGCCAAAAATGGCGTACGCAAAAAAATATTCAGATTTATAAAACCGTTCGTACGCCAGAACCTGCGCAGAATTCACTTTATAAATCCCAGTCAGCGGAAGATTGTGCGCACATGCGTCTCCTCCCCGAATTAACCATATATGGAGCTTACAACGCCTAGTTTTACTATGCAGATCCTCATTTGCATATGATTATTCATCCACGTGATAACGTTTAACGGTACAAGACACATTCCATTAATACAAATCAAGTAGTTGCCTATCCTTGCCTTGTTTTTGAATACATAAATCAAATAGTGTAAAATACATTTCAGAGAAAGTTTTTCTCAATCTTTTCCACTGGCCGAATTGTATTTTTAATTGATTTATATTTTTAATGGAAACAGATAGGCCTTGGGCATTATTTGCACGAAACTATTTTCTCAGACAATCTGGTATTATCATGATAAGCAATTATCTCTGTGGTTAAAACATTAAAACACAGCACGCCACAGGAAAAATGTTCAAAAACATCGCATGCATCCACAACAAATATTTCTATTGACTGAATTTGAATATAAAAATGTTGTAACTTCTCAGTAATGATTTCATGTTTAAGTGCTTAACTCCATTTATTTGAATGGCATATTTAATCTAAATGTTTATATCAGAAGTAAAACATAGTTTAAATCATTATTTTATTTATTTAAACTGTTTTGCGTCAGTTTCACTAAACGGCCCAACGCGCTCGCTGGCGCGGACATTTAAGAAGGGATGGATATTTGCTTCAAGTGACAGGCTTGGTGAGTGAAATTATATTTGTATTATATATTTGTATTATCTTTCTGTATATGTTTAATTTTCTTTAGATTTTCTGTCTAAAAGTGACCAAAAAGACACTTAACTCCAGCTCACCATCGGTGTCACCAATTCCCTTTGTCTCCAGAATGTGCGTACGCACGGCTCAAAGTTTGCTTAAAGGTGCGCACATTCTCCCGTCAAGTTTGTTTTTTATAGATCACAACCTTTGCGTGGGAACTGGCGTACGTACGTTTCCAGCCCCGTTTTGTGCGTACGCACGCTTTATAAATGAGACCCCAGGTCATTTCGCTCCAAAATCCATAAAGAAATGAGAAATTAAAATAAAAGACAATAAAGGTTATTTTAAGACCATTAACAGTTTTGTTTTTTTTGTTGGTTTTTTTTTTTACATTTTGCATAAGTAAATTATTTTTGACAAATAAGTAATCCCTTTAGTAAAAGTGTATATTGTTTATAAAAGTGAGTCTTACAGTAAAGAAAATCTAATGAGAATCACATCTGAGAAAAACAGGAATCCCCCATAATTTTTTTAAAAAAAATTGTCAAATAAGGTCTTTAAAAAGCCATAAATTAGGCAATTTCAGTTTATGTAATTTCTTAATTTTTTCTTGTGGTTTTGGGTTGGAATGTGACCTGGACATGTTTTCGTTGAGATTGCTGTAAATCATAAAGTTTTTCATTTTGTATATTCAGTTCCGACACACAGAATTGGATTTGCTCGTGGTCTTCACCTCACTGTAGCTTCAAATGTGTGTTATAGATTTTCTTCCAGCCAGATCCAGTGAGTTTCCCTGTGTGGTGGGTCAGGTTGCGGTGGTTATCAGCGATGTATATAAGCTGCCGGGAATGGAAGTCTTTGGCCTGATGTGAGCAGTAACTCACAGTAAGCTGCGGTTAAAGGAGTCCAGGGAGACCTGGAAATCAGGTTACTGTGGGAAGCGGCCCATCAGGCATGCTAAATCAAACCAAATAACAGATTGTTCAACTCAGTCATTCCACATAAATTTCCACTGATATATTTAGAATTTCTCTTCCACATGCAGTCGTGTATCGGTTAATGCACGTTGCGGTGTGTTTACGAGTTTCGCCTGGAGATCAAAACGTGAAAATTCCCTTTGAAATGCATTAATATGTGTAAGTGTGTGTGTGTTTTTTTCTTCCCTGGCACTATAAATAATTTCCCTCTCTTCTGTGTGTGTGTCTCAGTGGAGGCGCAGTGATGTGTGTTTGACTGCGATTCTGCTGGAATAGTTCAACATCAGCAGGTGAACATTAAACCCTCACGGGCCCCCAGAGACCCTGGAGACGCTCCGGGGCCCGTCTGGAGTCCACACCGGCACGAGTGTGTGTGCGTCACCGCAGAAAACACTTCACAATCATGTAAATGTCAACATTTCTCTTAAAAATAATAGTAACAAATTAGATTAAATAAGATTAAATGGATGATATAATGATGACCAGTTGATCTTTTGGGATATTAAGACTGCTATGATTATTTTTATTAGTAGTATTATTTGTACTATGAACCACACTGTAACTTTCTGAACTCAAAACTTCATTGCTTGTCCAGAAAGAACATTCATTGTAACTATACTGCAAAAACCTGAAAACATCATATTATTGTCCACAAGGAATTCGTCATGAAAATTAATTAAAATATGACTGATTTTGTTGCAAAAGAATTTGACTAACATTATAATGATCCTGTATGGCCCCTTAAATAAGGAAAGTAATTTGGTAGTTTAAGTTCATACTGAGATCTTTTGATATCTTGTCTAACACAGTTTGCAACTTCATCTGTAAAAAAAAAAACCCTGACCGACTAAAATTATAAACTTTAAAGTGATGCATCAGAATTTTAAGTGAAATCAAAGTTGTGCCAATGTCCCAACCTTCTGTGAAGTTCATTTTTTTCAGTCACTTTGAATTCCGTTACTGATTAATAAAATCAACTGGAAACTCTAAAATAAAAGCAAATATGCTGTTTGAAAACAGCGATTGTTCAGAAGGTTTTTATGTGCTCTACATCTCACTGCTATTCTTTAGAAAACACTTTTTCCTGCAGGTCGGAGAAAACGAGTTGGTAAATGTGGTTCTGTGTGTTTAGTGTGTGTAGAAACCGGCTCAGGTTTAGACTGGTCTTAGAACGTCACATCACGTTGATCTGAAACCACACCAAGGGCAACTTTATACGTCTATAGCTTGAGACGAATGTTATTTGTCTGCTTATAAAAGACAGAGTTAATACTTATAGCTTGAGGTGAAATGTAAATGCTATTAAGTGAAGGAATGTCACGGTAACGAGTCGACATGGAGAAATGGGTCAGGTGAGACTGACAGCGAAGCATGTGTTCATGAGATAAGAGAAACTTCAGCCAAAATAATCCTTTAAATACAAGTAACGTGAGCAAATACAACATCAACCGCACATTCAATCACTGACAGCATCACCTGCACTGCACCTGCACCTACACATCACATTTCCATGAAAACACACTTAAACAAGATAAACATCTAACATATCTAACAAACGACTGGACATATAAATGCTTGATTTTAAAATCCATTTCACACCAAGCATGAATTTTCAACACAAATTTTCCCTGATTGCCATAATGCCCACAATTCCCAAACTGGGGTACGTGAACAAAATGCTGAGTTTTGCCATTTATTTAATTCAGACTTACCTTAAAAATAACATTAAACCCGTGGATGTGTTTCTAACAGGCAAAATGCCACCTCTAATGTAAAATCAGGAAAATGGAAGTGTCGTAAAATGTCAATTACACGACATCCAGTCAAACTACCTCATCTTTTGCAGATAAAACTGAGTTCATCCACTCAGCTAGATTAAAATCGCTGTCATTACTGCTGTTCTCGAATGAACTTCTGTAAACGTGGGGTTTTAACACTTACTATGAAAAACAAATATAGACACAGACTGTGTACAGAGATCGATTTAAAGCGCACCTTTTATGCCCCTTTTTACAATATGTAAATGAAGTCTCTGATGTCCTGTATGAGTGTGTATGTGAAGTTTAGCTCAAAATACCCCGAAATACTCATTGGCTGCGTAACACAAGAACCTCACGTCTAGCGAACATGCTTGAGCTTTTGTTTATCATAACTGATGTGTGAGTTGATGAATGTGAATAAAAAGAATAAATTCAATCTGGTCATTATATAAAGTGATCGTGTCTCTTCAGAAAAATTTGGACTAAACCCTTCAATTCATAATTTTACGATCTCTTTATGATCTTTTTGAAGCATTAAAGTAGTACAGTAGTTGCAGGGCTGTCAATGGAGAGACAGAAAACGGCCAGATTTCATAAAAAAGACCTTCATTCGTGTTCCGAAGATGAAAGAAAGGGTTACGGGTTTGGAATGACATGACACACACACAACTAATCCTCTAAAGGTCGGTTTAGGGTTCAGGCTGGGGTTAGGCTCTTAGTTGAGATGGGTAGGGTTAGGGCAAGGAGACAGAGATTGCATTCTGTCGATGAATGTCCTCACAAAGATGTGTGTGTGTGTGTGTGTGTGTGTGTGTGTGTGTGTGTGTGTGTGTGTGTGTGTAATTGATTGCCCCGCCCCCTCGTCTCTGATATCTTCCTCTCGGTGCTCTAGGCAGGAAACAGACGCTTTCAGTCACAGATAAAAAAACACGAACATTTCTCGTTCTCCACAGCCCCTTTCATCATTAATCAAAAATTAGTTTCTAATGCAATGAGTAACTCCAATCACGTTAGCGTCTGCATTAATCTGATGCTATCATAATTACAATTAGATTACAGTGCAGCAATCAGAGAAAAGGGATCGTTAAGAGAAGGAATATAAATTGCTTTAGTTTTGTAAGTACTGAGCAAGCAAAAATCTGAATTAATCTCCATTTATACATTGTGTCTCTCTCCCTCTCTCTCTCTGAGAACTTTGGGCGTCTTTCTTCCGAGCCGTCGGTATGAATTAAAGTAGACATATGACATAAGCACTGAAAGTTTACTTTAGTTATGTGACAGTCTTCCCAAGATTCCTCTGGAAGTTCCAGTCGGAGAATTCATTCACATGCTCAGAGTATCTGTGTGCACTTACACTAATACATGTTGTCTTAGCTACGGTTTAAGTTTACCTAGGAATACTAATGTGTTAGTGATTTTATCCATGTGCCACCAAAAATAAAAAATAAAATAAAAAAATGAGGAAAATTACGGGTCTCACAATTTTTGATTCGTTTCTCTGGAGATGATATGATGATCTTTCTGCTCGTCTTCCTCCAGTTCAGCTTTACTCCCTCCATTCTTCTTTTTCATCAATTGCCTTTAATTCACTTCTTCTTTATTTCTCCTGAAGAAGCTCAGAAAGATAAATATGTGTCTCTAAATTATACACTTTCAACACATTTATCAGCTCAGCACACAGTATTCATGAATTAAAAACAGTTATTAGAAAAGGTCATTTTCCCTGAATTCTAAAAAGGTTTTAGTACGCAGGGTTAAAGAGAGCGAACGAGACCTGAGGAATATTTCACACACAACATATGAGATAAGAGCTGGATTCACTGCGCTAGTAAATAACTTTCAGTGTGTGTGTGTGTGTGTGTGTGTGTGTTTCTCCTCCTCTTCTTCCTCTGTCATTGTCGTTCAGCAGTTTCTGTTGTAAGCTTATAGACACATATATTCTCTCTGGCTGATGAAAGTGAACAGCGCTCGTGATTAATGTGTCACATCACTAGTGCTTGTGTTCAGTAAATCCCATCCTTCAGGATTTGGGCCTGTACAGGTATTAGCTCTCGAGTAATCCGGAGTGAAGCGGAAGCATGTGAAGATCTGGCAGGTCCTGGAGAAACTTCATCTGCCTGGTAGGTGAGGAAAAACCTTGCAGCGAAGAGAGAGAGAGAGAGAGAGAGAGATGAAAACCAGCGTCTCTTTGACTAATCTGTAAAATACTGTAAGATACTTCAACTTCACCAGCACAGATCTCGTCTCTACAGGTCACACACACACTCTCACTCACTCACTCACACACACACACACACACACACACACACACACACACACACACACACACACACACACACTCACTCACTCTCACACACACACACACACACACACACACACACACACACACACACACACACATAAACACACACACACACACACACACACACACACACACACACATATACACACACACACACACACACACACACACACACACACACACACACACTCACTCACTCTCTCACACACACACACACACACACACACACACACACACACACACACACACACACACACCAGCAGCACTCGCTCGAGCTGACAGTTCCTTCAAATCTAGGTTGTATGTTCTGTCGTCGTTTACTCAACCTAATGTCGTCTCTAAACCCTTTCAGAAATGTTCGACTTGAGATGCTATTGAAATGCTCAGTATAAGAATGTGTAGAGAGTACACAGTATAACAGCAGTCAACATGACTTGTGTCTTCAAAGTATTAGGATATCTTTGTGTGAGGAGCAAAACTGTATTTACAGTTTTTGCCCGTTGCTTGAACACTATAGACCCATGCTTAGACTAAAGTAACACAACTTGAAGCTTTTGTTACCATACCTCAAACACATGTACCCATACCTTAAACAAAAGCGCTGCTTTGCACTCTAGTTGCAATTCTGCAACACACTTACTCCTTTATGCAACACACTTGGTCCTGCATACTACACTCTATTTCATACATAAGACACTTAGTTCAAAAATGAAATCTCAGGGTGCCATTTGGAAAACACATGTATCCAAAATACAAAACACATCGGGTAATTGCAACCACTCAAATACACACATGAAGACACTTACTTGCAAAACTGAACACCAATCAGCCAGCTACAAAAAGCCCTCAGTTTAGCCATTTCAAGAACTTTGCAAGCATGGATGGAGGGAGAGCAAGAGGAAGAGGAAGATGTGGAGGATGAGGAGGACGAGGATGATGAGGAGGATGAGAAGGACGAGGAGGACGTGGAGGACGAAGAGGACAAGGTCAAGGTCGAAGAGGCCATGCACCCACCCCTATTTCTGATGATATAAGAGCAACTTTGGTGGACCATGTCATCAACCATGGCCTGACTATGAGGCTGGGCAGAGAGTCCACCCACATCTAAGCCGCTTCACAGTGGCATCTGTAAGAACATTCTGACTAGAAAACAGGTATGTCTTCACCTCTCTACCTTCTACTCTACTCAGATGGTATTTACAGCACTGTACTACAGTATATCACATTACCACATCATGTAAAACAACAGGGTATTGCAGGGTGTTAATGCTCCCTTTGCAGCCAAAGTGGTAGTTTTTGTGAAACATACCATGATTACTTATGAGATGTTTCAGTACAGTGGATGATACAGTATATACAGTAAAGTACTGTAAGAAAAAGAAGCAAACCGATGACAATTTGTGGTTGTATTTCTCTAGAATGACTAGAAGACCTTCTGGGGGAGGAAGCCAACGCCTGTTCACACAACAGCAGGAACTTGCCGTTGTGGACCTAGTGAGGGCAGACAATGCCATCCGTCTCCACCAGCTACGACAGAAAATACTTGCAGACAGGCAAGCGTTCAACAACATAAACCCTGTGAGCATCACCACCATCAGACGCATCTTGGGAAAACACAACATCACCATGAAGCAGCTCTACAGGGTCCCATTTGAGAGGAACAGTGTCAGGGTCAAAGGACTTCAAGCTGAATATGTACGGGCAAGTGTAACTGTCCTTTACATTTACAATACAGTATTGGTGAAATCCAGTAGCAGCTGAATATGTACTGTACCATATCAGTACCACATAGGTCCATTCGGAGAGCTACACGGGTACCTGTGTGATGGGGTGAGGGTTCTGTATGTGTAGCACTGTAGTACAGTAATATGTTGTTGTTTTTTTTGTTACAGAGAATCTTGGCCATGGATGGAGCAGCACAGCCTCATGAATTCATTGGCATTGATGAAGCTGAATTCGACCTGAGCAAAACAAGACGACGGGGTCGTAATGTAATTGGCCAAAGGGCAATTGTGGACAATTTTTTTTTTTTTGCACAATTTTTGGTTGTTTGAAAATGTGGCTCCTGAAAATATGCCTTCTGAATAAACAGTGAAAATCAAAGACTGCAGTGTTTTATATAAAGTAGACTAGTGTATTCCCCCAGATCTGAAAGTGTATGCATATGATGCAAGTATGTGTCATTTTGTCATCAGAGTTAAATTTTGGCAAATGAATGTTAGGTTTTGATAGCAGAGTTTAGGTTTTGATAGTAGAGTTTCAATGTGACACAGATGTGAATGGTATATTTCCCAGTGTTGTGTCATGTTTACTTGTGTGTAGAGTTTTGGCACAATAAGCGAAATTTTGCAAAATGTGTTCAAGCAACGGGCAAAAACTGTAATTGGAAATCACATTGAGAGCTCTTTGCACAAATTAAATATTGTGTATACATATTTTTCAGTGAACATCTACATAAATGTTTGTTTATTCCTCAATGCATCACTGGACTTCAGAAGGACAGCTGTTATGACACTTCACAGTCTGATTTCATTTTATGAAAAAAAAACAAAAAAAACATTCTGCTAAACTTCAGTGGCATTATGCAGAAGAAAGAAAGAGTAAATGAGGACCAAATTATGCATTTTTGGTGAATTTATCATTTTAATGTTCATTATTCTACAAAATTATTATTGCGCAATAAAAAATAAAAAAATCCTAAATTAGACCAAAAACTGGAGCTCTGTATTTATTTCTGTGGTAATGGGATGGTCTGAAGGCCAACAAACTCGGATGAAACTGTGTGGTTTATATCTGTCAAATACGTCGTTATCTTCAGTCTCCTCCCAATCTAGACCAGCAGATAAACAACAGTTTCACTCACTATCCATGTTCTGACCAGAGTTACACGACAGTTTCTGACCAGAGTTACACGACAGTTTCTGACCAGAGTTACACGACAGTTTCTGACCAGAGTTACACGACAGTTTCTGACCAGAGTTACACGACAGTTTCTGACCAGAGTTACACGACAGTTTCTGACCAGAGTTACACGATCAGTTTCTGACCAGAGTTACACGACAGTTTCTGACCAGAGTTACACGACAGTTTCTGACCAGAGTTACACGACAGTTTCTGACCAGAGTTACACGACAGTTTCTGACCAGAGTTACACGATCAGTTTCTGACCAGAGTTACACGATCAGTTTCTGACCAGAGTTACACGACAGTTTCTGACCAGAGTTACACGATCAGTTTCTGACCAGAGTTACACGATCAGTTTCTGACCAGAGTTACACGACAGTTTCTGACCAGAGTTACACGACAGTTTGACCAGAGTTACACGACAGTTTCTGACCAGAGTTACACGACAGTTTCTGACCAGAGTTACACGATCAGTTTCTGACCAGAGTTACACGACAGTTCCTGACCAGAGTTACACGATCAGTTTCTGACCAGAGTTACACGATCAGTTTCTGACCAGAGTTACACGACAGTTTGACCAGAGTTACACGACAGTTTCTGACCAGAGTTACACGACAGTTTCTGACCAGAGTTACACGACAGTTTGACCAGAGTTACACGACAGTTTCTGACCAGAGTTACACGACAGTTTCTGACCAGAGTTACACGACAGTTTCTGACCAGAGTTACACGACAGTTTCTGACCAGAGTTACACGATCAGTTTCTGACCAGAGTTACACGATCAGTTTCTGACCAGAGTTACACGATCAGTTTCTGACCAGAGTTACACGACAGTTTCTGACCAGAGTTACACGATCAGTTTCTGACCAGAGTTACACGATCAGTTTCTGACCAGAGTTACACGACAGTTTCTGACCAGAGTTACACGACAGTTTCTGACCAGAGTTACACGACAGTTTGACCAGAGTTACACGACAGTTTCTGACCAGAGTTACACGACAGTTTCTGACCAGAGTTACACGACAGTTTCTGACCAGAGTTACACGACAGTTTGACCAGAGTTACACGATCAGTTTCTGACCAGAGTTACATGACAGTTTCTGACCAGAGTTACACGACAGTTTCTGACCAGAGTTACACGACAGTTTCTGACCAGAGTTACACGATCAGTTTCTGACCAGAGTTACACGACAGTTTGACCAGAGTTACACGACAGTTTCTGACCAGAGTTACACGACAGTTTCTGACCAGAGTTACACGACAGTTTGACCAGAGTTACACGACAGTTTCTGACCAGAGTTACACGACAGTTTCTGACCAGAGTTACACGACAGTTTCTGACCAGAGTTACACGACAGTTTCTGACCAGAGTTACACGATCAGTTTCTGACCAGAGTTACACGATCAGTTTCTGACCAGAGTTACACGATCAGTTTCTGACCAGAGTTACACGATCAGTTTCTGACCAGAGTTACACGATCAGTTTCTGACCAGAGTTACACGACAGTTTCTGACCAGAGTTACACGACAGTTTCTGACCAGAGTTACACGACAGTTTCTGACCAGAGTTACACGACAGTTTCTGACCAGAGTTACACGACAGTTTGACCAGAGTTACACGACAGTTTCTGACCAGAGTTACACGACAGTTTCTGACCAGAGTTACACGACAGTTTCTGACCAGAGTTACACGATCAGTTTCTGACCAGAGTTACACGATCAGTTTCTGACCAGAGTTACACGATCAGTTTCTGACCAGAGTTACACGACAGTTTCTGACCAGAGTTACACGATCAGTTTCTGACCAGAGTTACACGACAGTTTCTGACCAGAGTTACACGACAGTTTCTGACCAGAGTTACACGACAGTTTGACCAGAGTTACACGACAGTTTCTGACCAGAGTTACACGACAGTTTCTGACCAGAGTTACACGACAGTTTCTGACCAGAGTTACACGACAGTTTCTGACCAGAGTTACACGATCAGTTTCTGACCAGAGTTACACGACAGTTTGACCAGAGTTACACGACAGTTTCTGACCAGAGTTACACGACAGTTTCTGACCAGAGTTACACGACAGTTTCTGACCAGAGTTACACGACAGTTTCTGACCAGAGTTACACGATCAGTTTCTGACCAGAGTTACACGACAGTTTGACCAGAGTTACACGACAGTTTCTGACCAGAGTTACACGACAGTTTCTGACCAGAGTTACACGACAGTTTGACCAGAGTTACACGACAGTTTCTGACCAGAGTTACACGACAGTTTCTGACCAGAGTTACACGACAGTTTCTGACCAGAGTTACACGACAGTTTCTGACCAGAGTTACACGACAGTTTCTGACCAGAGTTACACGATCAGTTTCTGACCAGAGTTACACGACAGTTTCTGACCAGAGTTACACGACAGTTTGACCAGAGTTACACGACAGTTTCTGACCAGAGTTACACGACAGTTTCTGACCAGAGTTACACGACAGTTTCTGACCAGAGTTACACGATCAGTTTCTGACCAGAGTTACACGATCAGTTTCTGACCAGAATTACACGATCAGTTTCTGACCAGAGTTACACGACAGTTTCTGACCAGAGTTACACGATCAGTTTCTGACCAGAGTTACACGACAGTTTCTGACCAGAGTTACACGATCAGTTTCTGACCAGAGTTACACGACAGTTTCTGACCAGAGTTACACGACAGTTTCTGACCAGAGTTACAAGATCAGTTTCTGACCAGAGTTACACGATCAGTTTCTGACCAGAGTTACACGATCAGTTTCTGACCAGAGTTACACGATCAGTTTCTGACCAGAGTTACACGACAGTTTCTGACCAGAGTTACACGATCAGTTTCTGACCAGAGTTACACGACAGTTTCTGACCAGAGTTACACGACAGTTTCTGACCAGAGTTACAAGATCAGTTTCTGACCAGAGTTACACGATCAGTTTCTGACCAGAGTTACACGACAGTTTCTGACCAGAGTTACACGATCAGTTCCTGACCAGAGTTACACGACAGTTTCTGACCAGAGTTACACGACAGTTTCTGACCAGAGTTACACGACAGTTTCTGACCAGAGTTACACGACAGTTTCTGACCAGAGTTACACGACAGTTTCTGACCAGAATTACACGATCAGTTTCTGACCAGAGTTACACGACAGTTTCTGACCAGAGTTACACGACAGTTTCTGACCAGAGTTACAAGATCAGTTTCTGACCAGAGTTACACGATCAGTTTCTGACCAGAGTTACACGATCAGTTTCTGACCAGAGTTACACGACAGTTTCTGACCAGAGTTACACGATCAGTTTCTGACCAGAGTTACACGACAGTTTCTGACCAGAGTTACACGATCAGTTTCTGACCAGAGTTACACGACAGTTTCTGACCAGAGTTACACGATCAGTTTCTGACCAGAGTTACACGACAGTTTCTGACCAGAGTTACACGACAGTTTCTGACCAGAGTTACACGATCAGTTTCTGACCAGAGTTACACGACAGTTTCTGACCAGAGTTACACGACAGTTTCTGACCAGAGTTACACGATCAGTTTCTGACCAGAGTTACACGATCAGTTTCTGACCAGAGTTACACGACAGTTTCTGACCAGAGTTACACGATCAGTTTCTGACCAGAGTTACACGACAGTTTCTGACCAGAGTTACACGATCAGTTTCTGACCAGAGTTACACGACAGTTTCTGACCAGAGTTACACGATCAGTTTCTGACCAGAGTTACACGACAGTTTCTGACCAGAGTTACACGACAGTTTCTGACCAGAGTTACATGACAGTTTCTGACCAGAGTTACACGACAGTTTCTGACCACTGACCAGAGTTACACGACAGTTTCTGACCAGAGTTACACGACAGTTTCTGACCAGAGTTACACGACAGTTTCTGACCAGAGTTACACGACAGTTTCTGACCAGAGTTACACGATCAGTTTCTGACCAGAGTTACACGACAATTTCTGACCAGAGTTACACGACAGTTTCTGACCAGAGTTACACGACAGTTTCTGACCAGAGTTACACGACAGTTTCTGACCAGAGTTACACGACAGTTTCTGACCAGAGTTACACGACAGTTTCTGACCAGAGTTACACGACAGTTTCTGACCAGAGTTACACGACAGTTTCTGACCAGAGTTACACGATCAGTTTCTGACCAGAGTTACACGACAGTTTCTGACCAGAGTTACACGACAGTTTCTGACCAGAGTTACTCGATCAGTTTCTGACCAGAGTTACACGACAGTTTGACCAGAGTTACACGACAGTTTCTGACCAGAGTTACACGACAGTTTCTGACCAGAGTTACACGATCAGTTTCTGACCAGAGTTACACGACAGTTTCTGACCAGAGTTACACGATCAGTTTCTGACCAGAGTTACATGACAGTTTGACCAGAGTTACACGACAGTTTCTGACCAGAGTTACACGACAGTTTCTGACCAGAGTTACACGATCAGTTTCTGACTAGAGTTACATGACAGTTTCTGACCAGAGTTACACGACAGTTTCTGACCAGAGTTACACGATCAGTTTCTGACCAGAGTTACACGATCAGTTTCTGACCAGAGTTACACGATCAGTTTCTGACCAGAATTACACGATCAGTTTCTGACCAGAGTTACACGATCAGTTTCTGACCAGAGTTACACGACAGTTTCTGACCAGAGTTACACGACAGTTTGACCAGAGTTACACGACAGTTTCTGACCAGAGTTACACGATCAGTTTCTGACCAGAGTTACACGACAGTTTGACCAGAGTTACATGACAGTTTCTGACCAGAGTTACACGACAGTTTGACCAGAGTTACACGACAGTTTCTGACCAGAGTTACACGACAGTTTCTGACCAGAGTTACACGATCAGTTTCTGACCAGAGTTACACGACAGTTTCTGACCAGAGTTACACGATCAGTTTCTGACCAGAGTTACATGACAGTTTGACCAGAGTTACACGACAGTTTCTGACCAGAGTTACACGACAGTTTCTGACCAGAGTTACACGATCAGTTTCTGACTAGAGTTACATGACAGTTTCTGACCAGAGTTACACGACAGTTTCTGACCAGAGTTACACGATCAGTTTCTGACCAGAGTTACACGATCAGTTTCTGACCAGAGTTACACGATCAGTTTCTGACCAGAGTTACACGATCAGTTTCTGACCAGAGTTACACGATCAGTTTCTGACCAGAGTTACACGACAGTTTCTGACCAGAGTTACACGACAGTTTGACCAGAGTTACACGACAGTTTCTGACCAGAGTTACACGATCAGTTTCTGACCAGAGTTACACGACAGTTTGACCAGAGTTACATGACAGTTTCTGACCAGAGTTACACGACAGTTTCTGACCAGAGTTACACGACAGTTTCTGACCAGAGTTACACGACAGTTTCTGACCAGAGTTACACGACAGTTTCTGACCAGAGTTACACGATCAGTTTCTGACCAGAGTTACACGACAGTTTCTGACCAGAGTTACACGACAGTTTCTGACCAGAGTTACACGATCAGTTTCTGACCAGAGTTACACGATCAGTTTCTGACCAGAGTTACACGATCAGTTTCTGACCAGAGTTACACGACAGTTTCTGACCAGAGTTACACGATCAGTTTCTGACCAGAGTTACACGACAGTTTCTGACCAGAGTTACACGATCAGTTTCTGACCAGAGTTACACGATCAGTTTCTGACCAGAGTTACACGACAGTTTTTGACCAGAGTTACACGACAGTTTCTGACCAGAGTTACACGACAGTTTCTGACCAGAGTTACACGACAGTTTCTGACCAGAGTTACACGATCAGTTTCTGACCAGAGTTACACGATCAGTTTCTGACCAGAGTTACACGACAGTTTCTGACCAGAGTTACACGACAGTTTCTGACCAGAGTTACATGACAGTTTCTGACCAGAGTTACACGACAGTTTGACCAGAGTTACACGACAGTTTCTGACCAGAGTTACACGACAGTTTCTGACCAGAGTTACACGATCAGTTTCTGACCAGAGTTACACGACAGTTTCTGACCAGAGTTACACGACAGTTTCTGACCAGAGTTACACGATCAGTTTCTGACCAGAGTTACACGATCAGTTTCTGACCAGAGTTACACGATCAGTTTCTGACCAGAGTTACACGATCAGTTTCTGACCAGAGTTACACGATCAGTTTCTGACCAGAGTTACACGACAGTTTCTGACCAGAGTTACACGATCAGTTTCTGACCAGAGTTACACGATCAGTTTCTGACCAGAGTTACACGACAGTTTCTGACCAGAGTTACACGATCAGTTTCTGACCAGAGTTACACGATCAGTTTCTGACCAGAGTTACACGATCAGTTTCTGACCAGAGTTACACGACAGTTTCTGACCAGAGTTACACGACAGTTTCTGACCAGAGTTACACGATCAGTTTCTGACCAGAGTTACACGACAGTTTCTGACCAGAGTTACACGACAGTTTCTGACCAGAGTTACACGACAGTTTCTGACCAGAGTTACACGATCAGTTTCTGACCAGAGTTACACGACAGTTTCTGACCAGAGTTACACGATCAGTTTCTGACCAGAGTTACACGATCAGTTTCTGACCAGAGTTACACGATCAGTTTCTGACCAGAGTTACACGATCAGTTCCTGACCAGAGTTACACGATCAGTTTCTGACCAGAGTTACACGACAGTTTCTGACCAGAGTTACACGACAGTTTCTGACCAGAGTTACACGATCAGTTTCTGACCAGAGTTACACGATCAGTTTCTGACCAGAGTTACACGACAGTTTCTGACCAGAGTTACACGACAGTTTCTGACCAGAGTTACACGATCAGTTTCTGACCAGAGTTACACGACAGTTTCTGACCAGAGTTACACGACAGTTTCTGACCAGAGTTACACGACAGTTTCTGACCAGAGTTACACGACAGTTTCTGACCAGAGTTACACGACAGTTTCTGACCAGAGTTACACGACAGTTTCTGACTAGAGTTACACGACAGTTTCTGACCAGAGTTACACGACAGTTTCTGACCAGAGTTACACGACAGTTTCTGACCAGAGTTACACGACAGTTTCTGACCAGAGTTACACGACAGTTTCTGACCAGAGTTACACGATCAGTTTCTGACCAGAGTTACACGATCAGTTTCTGACCAGAGTTACACGACAGTTTCTGACCAGAGTTACACGACAGTTTCTGACTAGAGTTACACGACAGTTTCTGACCAGAGTTACACGACAGTTTCTGACCAGAGTTACACGATCAGTTTCTGACCAGAGTTACACGACAGTTTCTGACCAGAGTTACACGATCAGTTTCTGACCAGAGTTACACGATCAGTTTCTGACCAGAGTTACACGATCAGTTCCTGACCAGAGTTACACGACAGTTTCTGACCAGAGTTACACGATCAGTTTCTGACCAGAGTTACACGACAGTTTCTGACCAGAGTTACACGATCAGTTTCTGACCAGAGTTACACGACAGTTTCTGACCAGAGTTACACGATCAGTTCCTGACCAGAGTTACACGACAGTTTCTGACCAGAGTTACACGATCAGTTTCTGACCAGAGTTACACGATCAGTTCCTGACCAGAGTTACACGACAGTTCCTGACCAGAGTTACACGATCAGTTTCTGACCAGAGTTACACGATCAGTTTCTGACCAGAGTTACACGACAGTTTCTGACCAGAGTTACACGATCAGTTTCTGACCAGAGTTACACGATCAGTTTCTGACTAGAGTTACACGACAGTTTCTGACCAGAGTTACACGACAGTTTCTGACCAGAGTTACACGATCAGTTTCTGACCAGAGTTACACGATCAGTTTCTGACCAGAGTTACACGACAGTTTCTGACCAGAGAAACACAATCAGTTTCTGACCAGAGTTACACGATCAGTTCCTCAGACAAACGGATGCTGGAGTGGAGAATCAGAGACGAGTGACGAGACGCTGGTAAGACGGAGCTCACAGCCAGTAAACATGAGGAAGATTATTTCACACGCTAGTTTGTCTCACTACTCATCAAAACTAGAAAATCAGTGTGTGTGTGTGTGTGTGTGTGTGTGTGTGTACACTCACACATGTAATACTAAAATAACACTATTGAAGTGGTAGTTTTGAATTAACTTATATTTATATATTTTCAGTTTCCATTTTAATTTTAGTTTGTTTTAGTAATTGTATGTGCTTTTGTCTTTTTTTTTTTCTTTTTTTTTTTCAGTATTTCTATTTAATTTTAATTTATTTCAGTTTTAGTTTAATTTTGGTACTACAACTTAAACTTTTAAACATTCTTAAACGTTTCTAATTTTCAATAACATTTATTTTTGCATGTATTTATTTCTATAAATCACTTTCAATAGTTGTAGTTTACAATAACAGCACTGCTTAAAAAAGTATTCTGTATTTTGTAAGTGTGAGTTAAAAACTCATTTATGAGCTACTAGTAAATGTAACTAACTACACTGAAGCTTTTAAAGAGGGCAATATATTTTTGAATCGTCTCATAGTAATATATTTTCATTTAATTGAGCTATTACTGCACTAACAATGAGGATCTCAATGAGGTTGACAGTATAAAGCTTGAAATGTAAGCATTTATTTACACTAAATTCAACAAATATAATTAACACTAATTTAAATAACTGGCTTTAAATCATTGTGATGCACAGCAGCATTTAACTAAATATTTAATTACAAAACACGCTTGATTGAATTGTTGAATCGTTTAATTACATATAAACAGCCAAAGGAGTCGAATGACTAAAATGAATCAGAGATTGGCTGTGATTATTCACTCGTCTCATTACATCCAATACAATGCAATATAAATGTGATGATTTGTGACTATAGGCCGAAACTTGCTGGAAAAAGTAGCTGGGAAAATGTACAGTGTTTTGAAACAACTTTGCTTCTGTGATGCTACTAAAAGTATAGTTTAGTTAGTAGTTACTTTAAGTTCACTTCGACACACAGCAGATGTATTTGGTAGAGATCCCGTCTGTGTCACACACACACACACACACACACACACACACACACACACACACACACACACACAGATGAGTCTTCAGGACAAACAGGATCGGGGCTCATTGTGCAAGTGCATATGGTGCTCTGACCTCAGGCTACAGAGAGAGAGAGAGATGTGCTGAATGCTCGCACGCCCCACTTATTCATAACTCACTGACTCTTTCTCATCGGGATCTTTAATCGACGGACGACTGCATTCCAGCGCCTGTGTGATCTGACAAATATCTCACAAATAACTTTTATGTATTTATTTATGTATTTATTTGTTTATTTGAAAAGGGACAGTGTACACTAATCAACATTCAGATCAAATGTAAGCGTACCCGAGTTAGCCACAGGCTAGTTTTCATCGGCTGTATGAATACACACAATAGTTTTAACCCTCATGTCACATTTAAGCCATTTTTCATTGTAAATCTACAAATGAAAACAACAATTGGGAAATAATATGCACATGAGGAAATAATGACAATTTACATTTTTAGATGAATTAACCCTTTTAAAAAACGTGTGTTGTTCCTGCAAAGCTTTCATTTTTCCTAATGAGTGCATATTGAGCTCAATGTGCGTGACGTGGATCCTAATAATCTGAGCTTTGGAAACTGAACTCGTCTGCTGATATTTGTGTACAGCAGTGAAAAGGAAGGTGGAGGAAACAGCGTTTTATTCAATTTCCGTCAGGCAAAGCCGAGCTGAAATAATCGTGAGCAGATCCAGCGGGATGGTGAATTCACACGCTACACCTGCTCAAGATTTACACCTCCTCTGGAGAATTAAGCCCAACCCTTAATGAATGTTTAAACCTGTCGAACATGACAGATAAACCTGCTGTCAGATTCGCCGCTTAATTCCGACTGAAGGAATTGCACACCTGCCGAGAGAGAGAGAGAGAGAGAGAGAGAGAGAGAGAGAGAGAGAGAGAGAGAGAGAGAGAGAGAGAGACAGCCCTGAGCTCAGTCTATGACCGTATGTAATGTGTAAAAGTACACCTGTATCAGCCGGCAGATATTTTACTTTAGCTTTTATACCTCATATGATAGATTTATATGCCTGCCGGTCCCACTCCTTCCTTTTTGTGCTTGTAATGTTTTAACTTGTTTTTTGTCCTTAAAACACATACTTTTGGGCATTTTGTACACTGCGCCAAAGAAGCAAACAGAATCTGGAAAAACGTGTACGTAAAACTCCAAAAACAGGCCTAATATACCTACAATTCACTGCAGTTTTCAGCAGAAATGAACACTAGTGGCAGTAAAACACCAACAACTTTAATTCCTCTTCACACAAATTATGAAACAAGGCAGATTATCCATTAATAAAGACTTATTTTTGTGCGGTTCCTTGTACAACACTTTTATCATTTTAACATGTTTTAACATTTGCATCACATAACTTGTTCCATATGTGTGGCTTTTCTGACATGTAAAAATGTCTCAGGTTACGACTGTAACTCTTGTTCCCTGAGAAGAGAACAAGACACTGCGTTGATGGCGTTTTGGGAACGCTCCTGCGTGATTGCGTCTAGTGTGTCAACTAGTCCAATGGCGAGAGTGAACGTCACCTGCGGGAAAGGATAAAAGCACATCAGGTCTGACTGGCGTTAGCTTCGATTTAGCCGAAGCAAGATGTAGGAAGTATGGCAAGGTGACACGGTGTCTCGTCCTTCTCAGGGAACTAGTGTTACAGTCGTAACCTGAGACGCACCTTTGCGTCGACGACGCTTTGGGAACAACAATACCCAAACGCCATACTTACATTTGCCTGAATGAAAAACTGTGGCAACTAAGTCATAAGCACCTGAGACCCTGGGGCAGCGTCCAGGGCCAGGCAGTAGAACCTCACAAATGTGAGCGGGGACGACCAGCCCGCTGCATCGTGCACCTCATGTGGGGAAACCCCTGAGATTACAGCTTTGGAGGCCGCCATACTCCTCGTAGAATGAGCTCTGACAGCCAATGGTTACGGTTGGCCAGAGACCTCATAGGCAAGAGAAATAGCCTCAACTATCCACTTTCTGATTGTCTGTTTAGAGGCTGCAAGACCTTTTTAGGCGACCCAAAAAAGAGCTTGCAACACGATAGGCCTCAGAATATTGGTCAGCACTTTAGGGAAGTAGCCCAGTTTAGGATATAGAAGACTTTTCTGAAATCGTATCAAGGGTTTCAAATGGAGCCACAGACAGGCCCTCTAGGACTATAGACAGGTACAAAGGAGTTGCAGGCCTCAGCCTCAGAGTACCACGGAAGAAACAGATAATCAGGGAGTCTCTCCCCAGAGATGCATTACCCACAGGGGCGTGGTAAGCCGCAATGGCCGCCACATAAACCTTTAGGTTTAGGCTGAAAAGCGATCTTGCAAGAATTCAAGCACTGAACCGACTGGGCAGTTGACTGGATCCCACTGACACTGACTGCACCAAGAAGTGAAAACCTTCCACTTCAAAGCATATAGTTCCCACATGGCTGGAGCTCTGGAGTGAAGTATGGTCTCTACAACCTCAGTTGAGAGACCAGCATCTATGAGTTGGACCCCCTCAGAGGCCAAACCCGCAAGTTCCATATTTCTGGACGGGGGTGAAAGATTGTGCCCCCCCCCCCCCCCCCCCCCCCGCCTGAGACAGAAGGTTTTTCCTGATCGGAATCTCCAAAGGAGAGCCGTCGAGGAGAAATATCATGTCCTCGAACCAAATTCGGCTCTGCCAGCTTGATGCTACCAGCAGTTAGGCTTATTCCACCCTGGCGGACTCTCTCCAGAACTCCGGGGAGCAGAGCAACTTGGGGAAATGCGTACAGATGTAGCCTTGGCCAGGGGGGCTGGATGTGTGAGGGAAAACCAAAGTGGACAGTGCATCGTGTCCTGAGACGCAAACAGATCCACTTCCGCTTGGCCGTAGACTTCCCATATATACTCCACCACCTCAGGCTGGAGTCTCCAATCCCCGGGCCTCAGCCCCTGCCTCGACAGGAGGTCTGCTCCTATATTTTGGTACCCCCAGACATACACTGCCCTCAGGGAGAGTATCTTCCCTAGGGACCACAAGAGGATCTGGTACGCCAGTTTGCATAGTGGATGCTATCGCAGAGCAATCATTAGCGTGTGTAACACCCCGTTGTAAAGTGAGGACAAGAACCGAACTGGATTCTGTAGCCTTTCTCTATAACCTGCAGGACCCACTGAGATATATTCGGCAGTTTTCTCCATTCTGCTAGAAAATCTACTAGGGTACCAGCCTCTCGAGACTGGCCTCTGGTGTAACTGGAACAGCCACATCGGTGAGCTGAAGCACACTGGCAGGACATACCTGAACTGACTGCTTCTGAATCCCCCTCAGAGGGTGCGAGTTTGACGCAGTGTTGAGTTGACACGAAGCCGTGTGCTCGCTGGAGACCACTGCTCCCAAGGCACCGAGGGTGGTGGGGTTGGCAGAACGACCCCCTGAGGGCACAAGAGGTGGGACGGGCACCGTATACCGAGGTGTACACCACTCCAACCCGATTGCCATTGTGTCTGCATGCTTCGGCCTGACCCGCTGCCTTACATGCTTTCCCCAGTAAGTTAGATGTTGAATTGAGAGGCTTAGTGGGTAGCATTGGGGCCTTCAGGGACGATGCCGTACCAGGGGCCAGATAGCTGGCTAATGTCTGTTCTGCCCTGGGCATCGCCCCCTAGCCGTATTCTTTCAGTCCCCTTATATCATAATATACATGCACTTGGGGGCTGAAAAGACGGGACGATTACGGCTTATTCGATGATCTGGACAGCTCGCTCTGCAGATCAGGAAAAATGGAAGGCCCTGTGATGGAGGTGATACATTTGGGGAAACGCGTGTCTGACTTGATTTTGGGATGAGCGCCCTGTTTCTCTGCTGGCCAGTCGATATTAAGCTTAGCCACGGCACGAGTTATCACCTCCACCAGCTCCTCTTCCGCCTTATTTTCATCTTCAATGCTCAGTACATGCATTGAAGCACTGAAGCATTGGGCTCTCTTCCCTGGGCTTCCGGCAGCAGTGAGAGAGCGCTGGATCCTCCGGGTAAAGGAAGAGAAAGGGCTGGGCCATCTCAAATCCCCTCCGCGATCCCCAAGATTGCCTCGGCAGCAGGGGGGTCAGATCCCTGAGGATCGCGAGCCTGGCCACCTTCCTCATTTCAAGGTAAAATGGCACGGTTGCTTTAGCAAATGTATTTTTTTTTATCTCACATTTGCTTTTGTTAACACGTTGTTAATCGGTTAGTTTAAGTGATATGTTATTTTTTAATGCAGTACAGCATAAATAGTTCATCATCACTCACCATATCGCTGTGATACGCAAAACATTCAACATAAAAAAAAAAAATTGTACTTTGCCAGATTTATGTTCATCTGTTTCAGAGAAAAAAAAAAAACTCTCTCGAAGTTCTGCATCGAAAGTGCAGCGAAACGTGCAAGAAGCAACATAATATAAAAAATGTGCGCAGGTATTAATGATGAGCTTAATGAAAAATCTAATCAGAATTTTACTGTTTTTACTGGTGTTACTGTTTTGAGTTCTGAACTCAATTGTTTTATCACGTAAAGCTGTGTTTGCCCTGATTTATTCATTAATTTCGTATGAATAATCTGATCCAAACACACACACACACACAAATCAAAGAAGATCATGCACCTTTTGTATTCAAAGCTAGGCATTGCGACTTGGTTATGTAGTGTGTATTTTGTTGAATTTTCATTTAAAAAATAACTATACTGTGATGATACTGTTCTCCCGCTACAGTTAAACATGAAGGTCTTGATCCTGCCGCAGCACCATCCATTTCTCTCTCTCTCTCTCTCTCTCTCTCTGCGTCTCACGTGTGTTTAGGAGCGTCAGATGGCGACTGATGAAACCGCAGCTCTAAAGACAGTTAAGCGGATGTTAACTTCCCACTGAGAGAATTTCTCCAGGTCGAATGGAAAACATTCCACTAATCATCTGCGGCAGGAAAATACCAGCTGCGGCCCATGCCAGGATTATCATTCTCATAGACCTCTCACCGCGCTTTTAGCTAAATGAAGAATCTGCCGTAGCCCGGGGAGAGACGCCCGGCTGATAAGAGCGAGCGTGTTTACGCAGACGCTGTGACTGAGAACTCTGAACAGGTTTTTCTTCCGCTGCGATCTGAAAAAAACACGAAGACACCATTAGGTTGGAGTGGGGAGGGAGGGAAAGAAAAAGCAAAGAAAGAAAAGAAGAGAGAAAAGATCAATGTATTTACACGTTTCATTTGCAGCGAGTTGGCAGAGGCTCATTAATTTAACATTTCCTCCA